>NC_142347.1:41864258-42176091 GCF_054954075.1 Amborella trichopoda
GCTCCCACAAGCGCATGTTTGTCTTGAACATTAAACTAGGTCAAGCCGAGCATGGCTGGCTCAATCAATGAGCCAATAGGCTCAGCTTGACTTGGCTTTGCCGAGCTTCAAAATATCAGTAAAAGTTGACTTATTTTGAGCCGAGTAGGCTTGCCTTGTTGACACCATAGTTACCGGGAGGGTGGCGCTCCCGGTCCAGAATCTCGTTCGGGCGTTCCGGGGTCGGGATCTCGCTCGGAACCCATTCCTATTTTTTGGGATTTTGTTTCAATTTATAGGATTCTTGATCCTATTCACAACGAAGCTCGTTCCTGATACTACAGGGATCTCGCTCCCTCTACTTCAGGGATCTCGCTCCCATTCACAATGGATTTCGCTCCTGCTAAAGCACGGATCTCGATCCCATACACAACGGATTTTGGTCCCTCTACTTCACAGATCTTGCTCCCATTGTCTCACGGAACGCGTTCCGTAACATTGTAGGTCTGGTTCCTGAACAAATTAGATCCCCGCTCCCAGAATTTTAAGATCGCGATCCCGATATTCTCGAAAAATAGATTGCACGTTGAATTGCCGAGTGTGCCCGCGCCCATGATCCATCGGGGCCTACCCTATCATACCACTAGCAATGGAAAATAGATTGCACGTTAAGTTGTCGAGTGTGCCCGCACCCATGATCCATCAGGGTCTACCCTAACATACCAACCTTAAAATTTATTATTTCCAATTTCATATATCTTTGGGTGTGGTTTCTATAAAGTTGCAACCTTAAACAATATAATTAAGACACACCACCAAATTTTATCATGTCATGTAAATTTGGTGTAAAAAAATCTTAGGATTATCTGAAAATCTATTTTCATATCTAATTAAATACTTTTAAACTCAAAAAATGGTTAAAATCATGTAGATCTATAAACATATGAAAATTCTTAAAATGGGCGGTGTAGATGATATGTTGCAAGATGCACAATTTCTGGCACTCAATTTTTTTTATTTTTTTCATGCACTCATGCATCTTGATGTCGAGATGATCAATTAGAGACTTTTTCAACATTAAAACAACCTTTTTCCGATGGATTTTTGAGGTGCATCCTTAGTTCTACATTTTATGGTTGCAACCTTATATAAACATTTTCCTATATCTTTGATTTTATAAAATACTATATAATTCTCAAATGAGTTCTAAAATTTGGTTTTAATTATATATATATATATATATATATATATATATATATATATATATATACATAAATTTATTTTACCATTTTATAACTTTCTAAAAGAAACTTCTTAAATAAAAATAATATTTAAATATAGAAATTAATATTTTTAGTAAAATTTTCATATAATTATTTCTACCAAAAAATAACCCAAATGCATTTCTTGAATTTAAGCCTAACATTAACCATATATGCTTAGGTTGCATCCAAATGGTACCCAAATCCTAGACAATATATTTCCATGTATACAAATGCCAGCGTAAATCTTATTTTCATATCATGTATGTGAATTTGAACAATACGAACATTAATCATTCATAGCATTATAAGACTTCATACTAGATTAATGGGATTTAATTAATCCATAGACATCTAGGATTGTTGTGCATGGATCTAGCCGCATGGGCCGTGGATAAATAGAACAATGGTTTTTAAATTTAACCAAATTGAGATCACATTTGTATGGGAACGGGCTGCCGTTCTTAGTTGGTGCACGAATCGATTTGTAATGGAATTGGGTTCTTCATACAAGTGGAGTTCTGCGATAGGGGAGAGGACCACCATAGTACGGAACGCGATCCTACAATAAATGGAGCTCGATCCTAGCCAAATAAAATCACGGTATTGCTTAGATGGGGAAGAAACTCAACATTAAATGGGATATCGTTCTTGTTGTCGACGGGAACGCGAACCTAA
Source organism: Amborella trichopoda (assembly GCF_054954075.1). Taxonomy (NCBI): domain Eukaryota; kingdom Viridiplantae; phylum Streptophyta; class Magnoliopsida; order Amborellales; family Amborellaceae; genus Amborella; species Amborella trichopoda. The sequence goes on from NC_142347.1 coordinate 41,866,178, forward strand.
TAGACATGGAAGCGCACTCCCATGTTACATGTAACACGTTCTTGTCAAATAGGGATCTCGATCCCAATGTATCAAGATCTCGGTCCCTATTCAAACGGGATCTCACTTCCTATTCAAACGGGATCTCGCTCCCTAATCAAACGGGATCTCTATCCATAAATACATGGAACACGTTCCCGTTAAATAGGGATCTTGATCCCAATGTATAGGGATCTCACTCCTTGTTCAAACCGGATCTCGATCCGTAACTTCTACCCTCAGTGGAACTCGCTCCCTGAGCTCCGGAGCTTCGGGCAGTCATCGATCTGACGCTCCCGGAACCGAAGCCGCTCTCGCTCCCGCTTCCAGTAACTATGGTTGACACCCTAATGAGATCTATATGTTAGGGCTGGCAATGGGCTGATCAGCCTCAGCCCAGTCGGCCCGATGCAAAAAACCAAGGGCCTAGGCCACAGAATGTGGAAATCATGCCAGGCTGGGGCTAGGCCTGGGCCGTGTTCATGATAGAGCATACCAAGCATGACCCATTTTATTTTATTTTTCTCATTGTTTTTATTTGATTTACTAACTAAGCACATACCTTTTAAAAAAAATTATATTCGGTCTTGCCTCTCTTGTTAACATATTCTCAAACTACCCCTGCCTAGATTTGGAGACCTGTAGAAGCTTTGGCATTTTATTATAATGTCATCTGAGTCAAATGACATTTACTTCTCTGCTTGTTTTAAGTTTCAAACCTAGAACAAGATAATTTAATGACAAAAAAATGCTAGTATCCAAGTCGTTTGACCTGAATCACTCAAGTACCTAGGTTATGAAAGTGCCCTCCATTGTCTCAAAATTTTCAACATCGAAGAAATGCAAATAGGATATTTTTATAAAATAATTAAGGAGATACTAGACTAAATGCATTCTTCTAAGGAAAATGTTTATTTAAGGCGTCAGCATGATAATATATATAGGGTGTGGTTTGTATAGAGCCTAGGCTCTAAATAATCAAATTAGAGCCTATCTTCAAATAGTATCGATAAACGTGGTTTCAATGCTAGAAATCTTTGTGATAACCTTAAAATATATTTTTATATTTATTTATAAAATTTAAAGCTTCAAAAATAGTGTAGATCTACAGATCTATAAAAACTTGAAAGTCTTGAAAATTGACTGTCTAAAAATACGTTACAAAATATACTATTTCCAAAACTTGAAATCTATTTTTTCTCATGTCCATGCAACTTGATGTCGAGATGATCAATTTAAGGATATTTGGGCATCAAAACAATCTCTTCTAATGACATTTTTGAGGTAGGCTCTAATTTGATTGTTTAGAGCCTCGGCTCTATATAAACTTTTCCCATATATAAAAGTAACACGCGCATGAAAAACCCACCAAAAAAGTTGACCATGATAACCGGAAAAATCCTTCAATTGATCGTCTGAACCGCGAGATGTATGGAATGAATATGAAAGGATTTGAAATACTAAAAACGGTCCATCTCATATCAAATTATCTATATCGTCTATTTTCAAAATTCTCAAAGTGCTGGTAGGGGATGTTTTAAATTTTGTATTTATATGAAAATAGTCTTTTAAGCCATCAAACGAGTTTCCGGTAGTGGAACAGTTTCTTCTGGAGGGGTTTGGAGGGGCACATTACTTTGATTACTTAAAGTCGATGTCATATATACTTGTTATAAAATGAAAAGTTTCCATAAAGCTGCAATTTTACTTATAAAAGTAAGGTTACAGTCTCTATTTTATTTGGCTAGTGTAAATTTCACTGCCTTTAAACATGTTCCACTTTTTTATATTATCTTAAAAAACCTGTCAAATCTCAACCATTCATCTAAAATAGATGGTGTCAAGCCCAACAGCCTTCTACAAAATAAATTTTGCATCTAGTATAAACTGCACCCAAATAAAAATAACTACTTTTTTTTATTGTTTTCTAAAAATAACCACTTTGTTCATTAATTTTACCATAGCTTTATTTTTCAAGTGATGCGCCTATAAATATTTACATGTAGTATTCATGTTTTTGGAATAAGACATGGTTGGAAGTAGTAAGTAAAGATATAAAGACTCATAGCCTCACTGATGGTGTGGCCCTTAATAGAGCAGAATCGTAGATCATGATTCCTGTAGCCAACCCCAAATAGTTTGAAAAAGTCTCTAATGATGATAATAATCCATATAGAAAGAATGGGGCTAGAGCATCGGTGATAAGGGTCGGATACCTTAACATAACGTCTTTTGGTTTTTTAGAAGAACATTAAAAAAAATAAAAAATTAATTTCTCAAACCATCTTATAGTAGGAATGCAAGGTGTTTATCTCTAAAGATTGCCGCATATTACAAACCATTGGACTACGTACGACTCCTTCACGTCTCAAAATGTGGTGACACGAAATCTCTCTCTCGATCGATCGATTTCAACGTCCTTCATCCACATGAGCTGGACACTTCGTTCTTTTATTCTTGATCGCCTTTGGAAATTTCACTGTAGTGGTTCGATTTGTTCATTATGATTCTCACTGGTTCTATGAAGTTTACAGGAGAGAAACTGAAGATTTGATGAAGGAAGTGATGAGAATTGAACTGGTCGCCGGTCAAGTCAGCCTCATCGGCCTTTTTCAAGGACCTTCTTCAGGTCCCTCTCGTGTAACCCATGATCTCATATAACACCGCGTATGCTTACGTTTATATGTGAAGTCATAACGAGAGGATAAGCCCATGAAATATCAACTTACAATGACCTACTACCAAACAAGGTGAGGAACCTGGTGGTCCATCACCCTTCTTTCTTCTTCTTCTTCTTTTTCTTTTTCTTTTCTTTTCTTTGTTTTTTTTTTTTTTTTTTTTTTTTGTTTTTTTGCATTTTAATGAAGTCACCTTGAGAATTGGATTTTGATAAAAATACAGCTAAACTGCACGATCCTTCAATTATGCTTGGAATGTGACAAAACAACCTTTTTAATTCAAATGGCAATTCTAAGTTCAATTGTTGAATCTATTTTTTGAACTTATCATGGTACTAATGAGTGGAATAATGGTTAGAAATTGTTGTTAAGTAAACTTTTTTACTAATTTTCTATAACCCCAACCAAAAGCACTTTTAGAATGCATTTGATTGGTGGTGATTTCTAGAGCCGCATCTTCCACCAGCTTTACTTGGGGGTGTGGGCGCCGCTGTTTCCCTTTATTTTGGAAGTTGTGGGAAGTGGTGGCTCCCAAAATATCATAGCATTTCCACACGACAAGTGCTACAATAGCGAACGCGCCCTCAGGCTGTCAATCATTTGGAATAGATTTACAAAGAGGAATAGATAGAAAAATATACAAAGAGAGCATTTACTTTTAATACAAAGAGGTCACAATCATTTTTATTCCTCAGATTTCATATTGGAAGGTTGTGAGCATATTATTGATTAGATTCCAAATTCAAAAACAACTTTTTCGAACTTTATGACACACCCCAAACCATCCACTTGATCAAAAAAATGGTCTCAGAGTATACAAACCCGAAATACATTCATCTCACTCACTAATCACTATGAATATGGGATAAACAACAATAATCAAATTCTACTATGAGTGCCAATAACAGCATCTTGTTGTTATAAGAAAATAATGTTGAACTTAATTATTTGATGGTCTTGGGATAAAAACAAGTTCAATACACTAAAATTGCCTGGGACTTTTATAATGCCTTGGTTGTTAATACAAATTCATCATGGTGGTGGTTAGAAGAACGTAAGGAACTTCAAATTTTTTGTGATAGACTTAGTTGTGTATTTAGGGGAGGCCATGGTCTAGTCCGCACACAAGAAAGGGAGGGCTAAGTATGATGATAAAAGAAAATATTAAGTCCATGGAATAGTTGTGTACACACCGTTGCCTTCTAAAATTCTATTATTCTTTAACCTATTATCTTGTTCTTTGCCATATCATATTTTGCTTCACTTTTATTTGCATTTTCTTTAATGGATTTGTACCATTATTTACATTTTCTTATTCCAAGCCTTTGGCTTAATGTTTTGACTTCGTTTGCCTTTTGAAAGGTCATAAGTACGAAATTTCTCGTTCATTACTCCAAGCAACCAAACAAAGACTTTGGAAGAGGTGGCACAAGAAATTTACGAGGACGTGGAGCATTTACAACAAATTGAAACAAGACTGACTTTGTTTTATTTTTTCATTTTGTCAACTAATTTTCCATATTCCTGTCGCATAATAAAAAGATTCATACGAATATGATAATGGAGTTAATAAAATAAGTGATTTCTTTTTAGTTACTATGTTTGAATTAATTTTAGCTTCTTTTTTTAAATGGATTTTGTGAAAATAAGATAATTTTTTTTTTCTAACCATTTAGTCTTGGAAAAAGACATGCTGGTATGATAGTCCACTGTCAAATCTTGGTTTGGCAAGCTAGTTTAGTGGGCTGGGCTAGATATGATCTGGTTTCGAACTGGTTTTACTATATATATATATATATATATATATATATATATATATATATATATATATATATATATATATATATATATATATATATATGTTTGTTTAGAGTTAATAACCCCTCAAAATACAAAGGTTAATTTTAGAGGGGGTCGTGTGGTGAGGTTTGTATAAGGTTGCCTCTGTATACTATAAAATTAAAGTGCACCTATAAAATTTACATAGAGATACCGTTCTAGTTTAAATAAACTTTTGATGGCTTCAAAATCCCTTTTTATTCTCAGTTATAAAATTTAGAATTTCAGAAATGATGCAGATCGAGTATTTCGAGAAACATTTAAAAATATTGAATATAGACATTCTAGATAACTTGTTACAATATGTATTATGTTTTGGATTTGAAATTCTTTTTTTCTTCACTTTCATTCATCTCAAGGTCGAGATGATTAGTTGAAGGGTTGTAATATGCGGGAACACTCTCCACTGTAGGATTTTTGAGGTGCATCTTACTTCAACAGTATAAGGTTGTAACCTTATATAAACTTTTTTTGGGGTTGTGATTGGCGTATTTATTAAAAATATCATTATTTTTTATTTTAAAAATAATTTTAATAGTTAAATTAACTATTAAACAAAGACAAATTTGAAATTTTTACTAAAGTACAATGGAATTTTGGAAGTTAGTGTGCTGAAATTTTATTTACAGAGTACATTTGTCTTTTAGTAAAAGTATCAATTTCACCTCTTATGGAGATACAAAAGTATCTCTTGTAGTGATATTTACAAAATTACTCTTACTTAACTTTTTTAGAAAAATAAACCACAAAGCTAGTAATTATTTTAACTTTTATAATTATATTTTGACTTAAAATATACAAAATTGGAACCAATCTAGATCTGGGTTTAGATCCAAATGCTATATATAGCTTGGGATCTGGATCTGAATCCGAATATTCTGGATCACATCTGATCCATATCCAGATTTGGATCCAAATATATATTTTTTGGATCGAGATCTGGATTTGGGTGGATCTAGATCCGATCTAAAAAGTTCTCAGCCCTATTAATGGGTCGTTTTCTTTTTTTTTCTTTTTCTTTTTTTTCCTGAAATTTTTTAGATCGACAGCCTTCATATCAATTTATGAACGTAAATAATGCTCCAAATTTATCCATAGATGTGCTTAATCGTCAATTTTACAGATAATCAGATCTAGGGTTGTAAGAGCTCCAAACCATTTCTCTTGGACCTGCTCGCAAGCTAAATAATTGATGATCCGAAAACCTTTAGAAAAGGGGGAAAAAGACTGTGTTTCTTGGGTGCCTGACCCTTTTCTTGATGGTGAAGTTACACACCTTAATACCCACCCTTATTATTTAAACTGAGTTTTGGGTGTGTAAATTTCTAAATCTATCTTAGAGATGGATTTTTTATCCAAAATTTTTATCCATAATATCTATATATAGCCCACTAGCTCAAGGATTAGCCCGCTCCCAACGGTTTAGGATGAATCTGGGCCAATCTGATGATCATAGATGTCTGGTAGTACTTGAATTTTATTGTTTTTTGAGCAAATCTAAATTACTTAAAAGTTTAGGTGTGTGTTCTTTTCATCAAGGCGCACCTAATAAAAATATAAAAAAATTTATCTGTGAAAAATAAAAAGATCAAAATACCTCTTGAAACTTTTCTAGGGTATTTTGGTTAATTTATTTCATGTAAAATATTTTTTTGATATTTTTCGAAGATTCACTTATTTTTTATAAACACACATCTAAACTTTCAAGTTATTTATATTTATAGAAAAATAAATAAAATTCAAACACTACCGGACATCCATGATCGTCAGATTGGTTCAGATTCAATCTCGGCCATTGGGCTCATATGTTCATATGAGCTAGTGGGCTAATCCCAGCTTTTTCCTATATATATATATATATATATATATAGGAAAAAGATAGAATTGGCCCACTCACTCACCCTCTTGAGCTGCGCCCAATGGCACTGATTTAAAACGCAGCTTTAGAAGGGCAAGATGCTTTCTCGTTGTCTAGCCTTTTCTTATTCAAAAAATCATTTTTTTAGTGTTGCGGCTAACATTAGTATATTGAAAGTACCGACACCTTGAATGAGAGTGGGCCAATCCCATCTTTTTCCACATATATATATATATATATATATATATATATATATATATATATATATATAGTATTGTTAATAATTAAAAATATATTTTACATAATAAATCAATGTAAAACTTATTTGGACTTAAAATAAAGTTCATTTATTTTTATTTTTTTGGGGGTAATTAAGTGAGGATGACAAGCTCCTTACGTTTTTAAACTAATTAGTGGTTTTTGAAGCTATTAATGAAAATGAGCGCCACAATGTGCCACTGACATATGGGGTGTGCTATCACTACCACGTCAGCCCCCTTTCCCAACTAGGCTCAGACTTCGATCGAAGAAAATTCAAAAACCTTCCCTATTTAGGTTTCTACTCAGCACTTGTCCATATTTGCGTGTCATGTTACAATTACATGTGAACAAGATATTCAACATCTGTAAAGACTTCTTATTATACTTTAAAGGAACAAGCTTGGCAAAAAAAATAAGCAAGACTTGTAGACAAGCACCGGAAGTGTTTGGCTGTTTGCTTAACTCCCAATACATCTAGACCTAAGGGTCTCTTTTTCCTTTTATTAAAGAATAAAATACTCCTAATGATAGAAATTTATGCCATAACTTCCAAGTGCGTGATTTTCTCAAATGTTTCCCCATCTAAATACACCACCAAAAACCCTATTTCCCCATCACCAAACCCAAATGAAAAGAAGAAAAAAAAAGAAGAAGTGATCCGACATAGATTTATGGAGACGATCCTCCCCCACCTATCAGTGCTTCCAAACATTAGTTAAAAGGATGAGAGAACTTTAAAGGAATTTATTATTTTTTCCATATTTTCAATTTTCCAGTGAGGAAAACTAAAATTGATAAGAACCGGCAAGCCAGTGTTTCGACATGAATCTATGGAGATGCTCCACCCCCACCAATCAGTGTTTCCAAACACTAGTCACCAATCAATGTTTCCAAACACTAGTTCAAGAGACGAAAGAATTTTAAAAAGGAGTTTATGATTTTTTTCCCTTATTTTCAATTTTTCTATATAAATAAAAGGAATTCAATTCTTTGCCCCTATTTCTTTCTTTGTCTTTAAAGTTCTTTTTTGTTTCTTTTTTGAAAAAATAAAAATCTTACGAAAATGAGATTGTATACAATAACACCATTTACTTTTAATACAAAGAAGTCACAATTACTTACAACAATCTAAAATGAAAATCTGATAACTTAGGTGTATAACAAAATTTGAGAAAATTTCTTTTAAACTTTGAACTTAGTCCATAGAATAAATGTAGCTGTCTAATTTCACATACAATAGTCAAGATGAATTGTAACCGCTTTGTACCAAAGATAAATGATCTGATTTATGCTTTTTAAACGAAATTTATTAACATTTGAATCTCTCCGTCCAAGGAAAAAAAACAAAAACAGTTTGAAATTTTTTGGCAAAGAAATTAACTTAAATATTCTAAGAAATTCAATCTCACAAGTCCGTTAGAGATCCTCATTTGATCAGAGCCGTCCATTTAACTAAGCAAACCTCGAGCAAAGTGGACAAAAAAACATTCCATTACTGACAGGACTCTTCTCGCTAATAATTGACGGCTCAGATCACTCTTCTCCAATCGAGCGGCTCTATGCGAGAGCAAGCACTTTCTAGAACCAATCTGGACCTCTGATTTGTTAAGATGAAAACAGCGTGCCGAGGAGGTAGGCATGACTTTGACGCATGAAATCAACGTGGAATTTCAAGGGAAACACCGACCGCGTTTCAGATGTAGACATGTGGGTCCTAAAATTTAGCATTGGACCTAGATTACCCCTATCTTGAAAAAAAAGATTCCTTTTTTGCCCCCTACTCATCCAATAAATGTGGAGTAGGGGATGTTGAATATGGGAATGGACATTTATCCACACAAGTCAAAGCATAAGGAATGACCAAATTTATCCAGGACAGAGGAGAAGATAATAGAGAGAGAGACTAATTGCGTTGATGAAGGTGAATGGTGATTCTTTTTTTTCATTCATTTGGTCTATGAATGGATGCAAATGGATAGTCATCTGAAAGCAATTGTAACTAACGGTTTCGATGTTTTTTTACTATATTTTTTATTTTTAATTTTTAAATAATTAATTTTTTTTATATTCATGATCTCCATGTTAAAAATTAATTATATATTATCTAAAAATAAAGATCAAATTAGATTTAAAATATATATTTATTGCCAACCCCGCATTTCTACAATATCTGGTTTGGCCGCCGCAACTAAATATTGTTACATGGGTTTTAAAAAAGGAAAAGGTTTATATGGAGCCGAGGCTCTAAACAATCCAATTGGAGCTTACCTCAAAAAATTTACTAGAAGAGGTTGTTTTGATGCTCAAATATCCTCAAATTGATCATCTCGACATCAAGATGCATGGACATGAGAAAAACATGGATTTCAAGTTTTCGAAATAATATAGTTTGAAATGCTTCTTTGGACCGTCATTGTCAAGATTTTCAAGTTTTCATAGATATGTCGATTTACACTATTTTTTTAAGCTTTAAACTTTATAAATAAAGATGAAAATATATGTTAAGGCTATCATAAAGATTTTCAGTATTGAAATATTTTTCGACACTACGCTCTAATTTGATTGTTTAGAGCCTAGGCTCTATAAAAACCGCACCCCTTGTAGGATCACAAACTAACAAAATAATGTTCCAAAGGATTCGAAACTCCCGCATGAGCATACTTTCTATTTACTCCGTCAAATAAAATCTAATCTAGGAGTACTTTTAGGATCACAAACTTTGGGAGTGTAACATAACCCACTATGCACTTGAAAAAGTAATATCTCAGTATTGAACAGAGACTGTTCAATTCATTGAGGGTGAGATCTAAGTGCTAAAAAAAATTAAAATTTTAAAAAAAAATTAAAAAAATAATCATCCTACAATTTTTAGATTTCCCAATTTAATCAATTTTTTTTTATAGATTTCTATTAATCTTTTGATTAATACTTCCCAAACTTTTACATTTCAAAATAATCATCCTCTAGGTTTTTTTGCATGAGAGAGTAGATAGATAGTATCTGCTCCCATGGGAGTATTCTATATGCGTTTAAATAATAGGGAAAATGTACAATGAGACCATTTACTTTTAGTAATAAGGAAAATGTACAATGAGACCATTTACTTTTAGTACAAAGTTTTTACAATTAATTTTGAACATTGGATGTGAAATTACGATGGATGCAATTACTTCATTGACCAAGCTCAAAGTTCAAAATAAATTTTTTCGAACTTTGTGATATACGGTCCAAGAATATATCATCAGATGTACTATTTTTAAAATTTGAAATCCTTTTTTTTTTCTCATGTCCATGCATCTTGAAGTCAAGATGATCAATTTGAAGATATTTGGACATAAAAACAATATCTTCAAGTGAAATTATAAGGTGGGCTCTAATTTGATTGTTTAGAGCCTCGGTTCTATATAAAATTTTTCCTATCCTTTTGTTGCCACATAAATTAGTGCTCCATCAGGTTGAGAGAGAGAGAGAGAGAGAGAGAGAGTTTTGAACAGGTACACGAATTATCAGTAGAATAGTGTGTGTGTGTGTGTTTTTTGAATAGGTACACGAATTATCACTTGATTGGGTCTATGAACCTCGTGCATTTTGGATCATTAGATCAAGTGTTATATGTTGGACCATCGCTGGACGGGTTTGAATTCCTGAGCACGTGAGCCGAGACGAAGTGAGAAACCACGTTAGGCGGCGTGTACCTTCCGCCACCGCTAGGGGCAAAAATGTCAATTATCAATAAAATCATTTCTTCCCAGTTACGAAATCGTGGCCGGATGTTTCCCATCATTTTCCTCTCTTGTTATAATGCTGACACAAAGAGCTGACGTATGACTTTATGACAACCAAAGCACACATCTGACCCTCTATTCCACATCCAACGATGCTTACTCTCTTTCTTTCTCTCTCTAAAACTCTCTCTTTTTCTGATCTTTGCAATATATTAATTTGTAAACTGAACCTATATATAAAGCCACACGCGGAGAGGAACGAATTCCAAATCCAGTTTCTCATTTCCGATTCTCTCTCTCTCTCTCTCTCTCTCTCTCTAACTCTTCTGAATCTAATGGAAGAAGCTTGGGTCAGTACTTCTCTTGGATTGGATCTAAATACGGATCCTCATCGCTCTAATGAACTAAATGTAAGCAAAACCCAATTCATTCCTTACCTGAACCATCAATTATCTACATATCGTGTTTACTGATATAATATCTTTTGAAACAGTTGGGATTGGAGTTCAATTTCATGGACCCCCAAAAGAAGACCTCAACAAGCATAAAAGATGAGGTAGCGTTAATTTCATACATTTTCGATATATTTTCCGCTTTTCGAATCGAAATTCGGATGTTTTTTTCTGTGAGATTTGATTTAATGTTTTTCGCTCTAGGCTGGGGATCTTGAAGCCGAGTTGAAAAGAGTACGCAGAGAGAATGAGAAGCTGGAAATGATGTTGGGGGTGATGACAGAGAATTACATAACTCTGCAAAATAAAGTAGCCCAGTTAGCGAGGGAAAGGGAGGAGAGAGAAGCAACCACAACAAAGAAAAGGAAGGAGGAAGCTCTCCATAACACAGATAGCAGTTCAAGCGAAGAAGAATCCTGTAAAAAGCCAAGAGAATCAGCTAAAAAACCTTGTGTTTCTAGGGCTTATGTGCGCACTGATCCTTCAGACCATAGCCTTGTAAGTATCACCATTTTCTACAAAAACAAAGTAGCGGTTTTGGAGAAGGCTAAAATTGTCATTACAGGGTAGTGGCTATCTTGATAAAAAATAGGAAGACAGGGGAGGATAGAACTTCCCCTGTAGGAGGACAAAGAAAAGCTTTCTTTCTATACATTGGGTGTCGTTTGTATACAAACCTCGGCTCTAACCAATCAAATTAGAGCCTACCTTCAAATAGTGTCGAAAAATGTGGTTTTGGAAATCTTAGTAATAGTCTTAAAATATATTTTTATATTTATTTATAAAATTTAAAACTTTAAAAATAGTGTAGGTCGTTACATTTATAAAAACTTGAAATTTTAAAATTGATGGCTAAAAAATACGTCACAAAATATACTATTTTCAAAACTTGAAATCTATTTTTCTTTTATGTCCATGCATGTTGATATCGAGATGATCGATTTGAAGATATTTGAGTATCAAAACAACCTCTTATAATGAAATTTTTGAAATAAGCTCAAATTTGATTGTTTAGAGCCTCGATTCCGTATAAACTTTTTCCCTTATAAATTTAACTTTGGGAAGGGTAAAGCAGTCATTTCTTTTGGAACAGTTCAGATATTTATAAAACCATACGGTTTTTTTATTACTTATTTCATGCCCCTTCTAGTAGGTCAAAAATAAAAGTCAAGGAAGAAAAGGTCCGCATTTTCTTAACTTTTCCACGTAAGATGAGGATCGTGTGTTTGGCATTCGCCTTGTACTATTGAAGTAAGGTGTACTATTAAATTTTCGAACATGTAGCTTTCGTGTTGAAACCTTAAAGTTATGTTCAACTCTATTTATAAAATTTTAATTTTTAAAAGAGATGCGGATCAGACAAATATGTGAATATTTGAAAATGGACCATCTAGATAACTAATTAGAAGATGCATGTTTTTACGATTTGAGGTTTTTGGTTTTTTTATTCTTTGCATCTATACATCGGAACCTGAAGATCAATTGAAAGATTTTCCAACTTTGGAATGCCAATTTTTACGATTTTTTGAAGTGCATATTACCTCTATAGTACAAGGCTGCGTCTGTATACAAAATTTTATATATATATATATATATATATATATATTGGGATGAGGAAACAGCTCCGCTTTATGCTGAAATTTACGAATTTGCCCCCCTTTTGAAGCTGGTCCCTTTCTAAAAATGACCAGTACAATTTCCTAATGCATATATGATTGGCTCAGGTGGTCAAAGACGGGTATCAATGGAGAAAATATGGGCAAAAAGTTACAAGAGACAATCCCTCACCTCGAGCCTATTTTAAGTGCTCCTTTGCACCTCGCTGCCCAGTTAAAAAAAAGGTACAATCTCTCTCTCTCTCTCTCAATTGCCAAAAAAAAATAGTTTTCTTTACCAATACTTATTTTAGAAATTATGGTTCTCATGAATATTATGTAAAAATGATATTCTACTCATTTGCTCAATATTCCTTGATTTTTTTTTTTTTATATTACTAGAAGTAGGTTCATGTCTAAAATAAATTTAGAACAAGAAAGATTAGTTATCTTAATTATAAAGGGACCGAATTGATAAAAGGCGGCGGCTTAGTGATTTTATATTACAGAATTCGAACCATGTGCATGGTATTCTTCTTTTTAGTAGTTGGAACACAATTTCTTTTTAGTAGTTGAAATTTGAAACACTATGGTCTTCTTTTTCTTTTTCTTTTTTATTTTTATTTGACAAAAAGTGACATTTTTTTTTTCATTTTTATAATACTTTATGTCGACTCCTACCACTAAACTACTTCAAAAGGAAGATCTTATTTTGACAAAAAGGATCGTGAAAACATTAGTCTCATAGAATCCAAGAAATCAAAAGTTTGGTACATGTATCTGATGCTATGGCTCATGCATTAGAGTTCTGATTGTTATGGTTATGGATTTTATAGGTGCAAAAGAAGGCGGACGATCCGACGGTCCTTATGGCAACTTACGAAGGGGAGCACACGCACCCGCCTCCTACACCACACGATTTGCTGACTCCTTTGACACACAACTTGCCCGTCTCTTTGCCTTCAACAGCTTTGCCAGTGTTTTCCGGTGCAATTCCTAGGGAGGCTACATTTCCTGTGATTAAGCCAAATTTTCGGAAAATTGGTCATGGTTTCGAAGAAAAGATTGATAGTGTTTGTGATTTCCCGCAATTGTTAATACAACAATTGGCTTCTACATTGACAAAAGATCCTAATTTCAACACAGTGTTGGCAGCTGCCATTACAGGACATACATCTTCACTTGGCATGTCACGAAGAGATCCATGAAATTTTAATGGTTGGAAATTACAAATCAAATTTTGGTGTAAATACAAATTTAGAGTGAACTATTTTGTTAATTGTGGTATAAAATGCTGCGTTTAGCGTCTCACCTTCATTTCTAGCATATACGAGTGATATTGATGCAAATTTGTACGAGTGACATTTTGATGCAAATTTGAAGCTTCAGTGTGGATTGTTCTCCAGCAAGAGGTTCATAAAATACCATAATTAAGCACTTATTTCAACGTAAAAAATATCATATACAGCATTAAATTAACATTGTTCTCCAGCAAGAGGTTCATAAAATACCATAATTAAGCACTTATTTCAACGTAAAAAATATCATATACAGCATTAAATTAACATTCGTTCCAAAAGCAAATGGGGAATTAAATCGCTTCTTCCATGATTGGATTTTTCATTTTTCATAATTCATAACGTTTATAGGTTACTCTTAGGATTTAATAGCCTTCGTAGATGCGGAAACAAAAATCCCAAGAGTTGGATCCCACCAAGATTGTATACAGTATCAAAACATATACATCATAAGGGCACAAAGATTTACGTGATTCTCTCCAAGAGGGCTCCATAAGCATGATAAACTAAAATCCAATATACCTGAAAGTTACATCAAATATTTTAGGACATAGTGTTATCTCTTTAATCCTCGATAAAATCCAGTCATGGCATCACTTGTAGATCTCTTATCTTTATTCTACAGCTAAACCACTGCCCAAAACCCTATTATATAATCCTTTTTAGACACGCTCTTCCGATTGGCACCACCTGCTAATCTCTCATCTTTATTCTCTAGCTAAACTATTGTCCAGGAAGTGATCAATCTCTATTCCACACCTAAACCACTTTCTAGGAAGAGAATCTTGAGATCAACTGAGACTTTTTCATCACTAAAAAAAAAACTACAAAAATTTCTGTGGAACCGTTTATTTACAAGAAACCAACCCCTCACTCTGCAAGGGCTAAAAATTTCTGTGGAACCGCTTATTTACAAAAAACCAACCCCTCACTCTGCAGGGGCCTATTATAGTGTTTCTCTCCATAGTAAGTTCTCTTTTCTTTAAGGGTGTATTTATTCGCAGGAGAGAAACTTCAAGAAAGATAATTTTCCTAATACTGTAGCAGTTATGTGTTTGGCTGCACAGGTAATGGGAACTCAAACTTTTCCCAAAGTTTTCTTTGGCCTTTTAAAATGAGAAAGTTTTAAGTGCCTTGGAGGGGGCCTAGGAACCCAAATTCTCCGAACGTTTTTGTCGATTACTGCTCCTGGCGATCACTATTCACTATTAACTATTTAAGACATAACACATATTATATATATATATATATATATATTAAATACTATATTTAGTATACAAATTATATTTCAACAATATTTAATATATAATATATAAATAATATATTACATAACTTTAGATAATATATATAATATAATACATGAAATTGGTATTATTAATATAAAATATATTATATTATGTTATATATATCATATATTTTATATTTCTATTGTTAATATATATTTGTTATCAAACACAATTACCCAAAACTTATCTAACATTCCAGTAAGTTATCAACCACAGTTGATCAAAACTTCTTTAAACTTTTCAGAAGATACATTCCACTTCCAAAGAAAGAATAACTTATTCTTTTCAGGGAATGTTTATCTTCCAGCTTACAAACACACCCTTAGGGGAAGCATTCCCTCTCATAGCCTTTCACAAGACTCCCCTGCCCCCCCCCCCCCCCCCACCCTTAGGGGAAGCATTGCCTCTCATAGCCTTTCACAAGACTCCCCTGCCCCCCTCCCTCTCTCTCTCTCTCTCTCTCTCTCTCTCTCTCGAGGAAGCTACTTTTCCCATGTGGTAATCCAATTAGGGTAAACATACTTTTTTTCTCTTTGGTTTTTTATTTGTTTAAGGAAATTTATCAATATCAATCTCAATCGCACATAATATCAGATTTTTTTATGTGGGTGATTTTTGGATATCACCATATCCAACAATGTCCACATTGATATCATAATCACGTGCTCACCATAGTAACATCTATTGTATAGTTTTATAAATTCTTCGTCTTTTATTAAATAAATTCTTTTGGAATGACAGTGCTTCCCATCATATTTCTCCTCTTCAAATAAAATACATGCATACTTTGTCATGTGCTTTTCTTCAATTGAATATATAAACACTAGCCTTGCACTGAATCCCAAAAGTTCGATCCCACCAAGATTGTGTATATATCAAGCTAGAAACAAAATAGGCGAGAGAACGAGAAATAAAGCATGAAATACACACGCAACAAGAACACAAAGATTTATATGATTCATCCCTAGAGGGCTACATCTACGGACATGGAAAACTAAAATCCACTATGCCAATTGAAGTTACATAAAATATTTTGGGATGTAAAGTTACCTCTTTAACCTTAGATCTCTCATTTTTATTCCACAATTAAACCACTGTCCAATAAGAGACTGGTATTTATTCCCCAGCTAAACCGTTGTTCAAAAAGAGAACCTTTAGAGCAACCCAGACTTTCTCTCACTAAGAGGAGAAACTATAAAAAATCTAGGGGAAGCATTGCCTCTCTTGGACAACGGCCCATGCCTCTCTCTCTAGACGAAACAATCTTTCACATATAATGACCCAAATAGGACACACATATTCTTTTTTTTAATTTATTATATATATATATAAGGTTAGGAATCCACACTAAATAAAAAACTTCCCATAAATATTACATATATCTTAAAAACCAAAAGATATACTTAAGAGTCCTAATTTTTTTGAACTAATTTTTTTGGATTTCTATTTTCTTTAAAAAAACTTATTAACATCAATCATTATCCCACATAATATCGTATTTCCTTATGTAGGTGATTTTTAGATACCACCGTCTCCAAGGATTATTTGGAAGGGAGAAGGATTGTTCCCAAGTTAAAAAGTACCGTTACAAAATTTGAAAGGCTTTCTTTTCTCTCTTTTTCTATGTTTCTTGCTGACTACATATGCAAAAGAAATTTTGTTTGCTTGGTTAGCAATTCCAACATATTTACAGAAGGAAAAATTTTATACAAGTGTCAACCTTTTTATTTCTTTTCTTTCTTATAAAGGTGTCAATTTCAAACTATAGAATTAACGCTTACCTCAAAAACCCATTGGAAAATATCATTTCAACACTGGAAAACATTTCAATTGATCATAAATATATTGAGTCGTGAAACTAGTGTATGATGTAGCACATTATCTAGAGCATCATTTCCTAGATTTTCAAAGATTTATAGATTTTTTTGATTTACACCATTTTTAGAGATTTAAATTTCATAAATAAAAATAAAAATAGATTTTTAGCTCACTATAAGATTTCCAGCATCCGAACTACATCTTAGGTTAGTTGTTTATGGTGGAAGCTTTATGTAACCACACCGGTACAAAATAATTACACCCAGTTTAGAGGTACTATTTAAGAACGCCATTATTCCATTGAAACATGCACGAGGAAATAAAGAAAACCTTGATTTTCACATGTCTTAAAACTACACCTATAGTGGAGTTGTTGGGCCGACTAAATGGAACCCTCGTGTTTAATGTATAATATAGGGCCGACTAAATTACACTTGATTTATTTATTTATCATAATAAAGCTTTATGTAATAACTTTGATAATATCTCCATCTCTAAGCAAAAGACTTGTTTTCTCGGTTAGCAATCTAACATATTTACAAAAGGAAAAAGAGCCTGTATAGAGTGTGAACCTCTTTCTTTTGTTTTCTTTTAGGAACAAGGTGTCAATCTTATACCGTAGAACTAAAACCCACCTCAAAAACCCATTGGGAAATGTTATGTCAACAATGGAAAACATTCAAATAGAATATATTGACCACATGTTGTATGAATATAAAAAAAGAAAAAGATTTTGAGTCTAAAAAATAGTACATCTCATAACACATTATCTCAACCATCCTGTTTTAGATTTTCCAAGGTTTATGATATATTCGATCTGTACCATTTTTAGAACATTAAATTTATAAATAGAAATAAAAACATTGTAAGATTTTTAGCATTGAAATTGCATCTTACTTTAATTGTTTAATGTGGAAGCTTTATACAAACCCCCCTTTACGCAACAATTACACCCAATTTGGAGGGTACTATTTAAGAAGTGGAAAAATTGTGCAGCTTCATCCACTTCTATTCCTGCCAATCAGGATGATGCCTCTAACTTAGAAAATGAAAAAACGACCTTGTTTTAAAATTACCTTAGTGGAGTTGTTGGGCCGTCCAAATGGTACCTTTGTGTTCAATATATAACGGATGAGGTTTCTATAGGCTTAGGCTTCATGAAAACAAAACAAAGCCTCACCGCAAATCCTTGTCTAGAAAGTACTTTTGGCGACAATAATCTCTGTGATGGCTCTAAAATCATTTTTCAACACCGTCAATAAATTTTGAAACAAAAAAAATAGTATAGATCTTGTAGATCTATGAAAATAGACGGTCTAGATAATTTGTTATAATATACCCTATTTTTATAGCTTGAAAATTTTTTTTTTTTTTTCAAAGTCATATTGATTAAGTCGAGATGATCGATGCAAAAGTTTTTCAATGCTTGACTTGCAATTTTTGATGAGTTATGAGGTGAAGATTTACTTATTTTGATAGGGTTGCAGCTCTATCAAACCATTTTCTATATATAATATGAGTACCATTACATAATCTTTTATAAATGTTCATGGCTTTAGTGAGAATTATATCTGACAAAATTTACTTATTTATCACGATAAGGTCTATGTAATAACTGATAATATCTCCATCTCTAGCGCTATTTTAAGGCTTCCAATGAGCCGTCGAGTCCAAGTTTTGGACCCATAAATTGACCCGGATCTGGTGCGGTCGTCAGGTCCCGGGTTGGGTCTGGGTCCATTGTCACCACTATTCATGGACTTCGTTAAAAAATAAAAAGAGGAAAAAAAAAAAAAAAGTGGCAATGACATTTCTTATAAATAGGCGCTTTTTCTTTTGGTTATAGTGGAGAGATAAAAAATAAAAATAAAAATAAAAAGTAAAAGGGTGTGATTTGTATAAGATTGGAACCTTAAACAATTAAAGGTGCACCCCCAAACTTTGTCATGAGATATAATTCAAGCGTTAAAATTACTTCCTATGGTGTGAGAATCTACTTTTATCCAAATATAGCTCAAATCATGCTGATCTATAAACACATAAAAACCTTGAAATTGGACAGTCTTGATAGTCTATTACAATATTTTAAGACTTGAAATATCTCTTTTTCTTCATATCTATATATCTCAATGTCGAGATTATCAATCAGATGTTTTTCCAACATCAAAAAAAACATTTTGGATTTCAGAGGTGCACCTTCTACATTTTAAAATGTCAACTTTATTTAAATTTTTTTCAAAAGTAAAATCTTAAAGAAAACGTGTCAAATTTTGTTATGAGAAAAATTTAGTTTGTTTTTTTTTTTTGACCATGTTTTGCCATATACATTGTTCTCACGAGTATGACGGATTGAGTTTGAAGTTGGTTGGTTTGTGACTCAATTGAAACATGAACACTTCCTTTGACGCTAATCATAATTATCTTGACAATTATCATAACTATCTTGCACATGTTGGACTCAAACTCATTTTGGTATTCTTTTACTCATGTTTTCGTGGTTAAAGATATATTAGTTGTAGCATTTTGTGAAGTGGAAACTCCTTTGGCATATTGAGCTGCATTATTAATTGAGATTTTTTTTTTGGCTGTCCAGAGTGGTAGTTTTGGGGTTGGTTGTGAACGAGTATTTGGTAATTTTGGTGAAGAATGATCCAAAATCTATAGAATCTAAAAGTAGAATAATAGGAACATACGAGGGGTGTCGCAGGGTTTTATTGTGAAAAATAAATCATTACTTTAAAAACCCATCAGAAAATGTAGTTACAGCACAAAAAATCCTATGATCACCTGAAAACTATGTTACATAGATGCGGACATAGGTGTCTATCTAAGACACACATACAAGTGTTAGAAACATGAACCCCAAAAAATGACATGTAGACACTGTGAAAGGAAAGTATACATGCTCTATCAAGTTAACATGGAAGGTGTATATTATAATCAATATATATGGGAACGGGACGTACAATATCTTGTATTTTATAGTTTATGGTAAGTCTGGATATAGTATAGGTATCTATGATTTACTTATATTTTTGTTATATTTGTATATATAAAACAAGCTTGTATGTTCATATTCATTAATGGACATTGAGTTTCTTCTGAGAAACCTAAGACTTCTTACTGATATCAAAGCCAAAAATATCTTTGTTGTGTCCATTTCTGTTGTTAGTGTCTACCTATTTGTGAGCTGTTGAATCGGTCTCCAATATGCATTGAGTTTTGTTGGCTTTTCCAAGTGTCATTCTGTTTTCTGGGCTATCTTGATTGTTCTTCTGTCTCTGGAGAAAATTTGAAGTTTTTTTCAGTTGCTCAAGCATACTCTATTCAAATCTTCTGTTTCTGAGGCTTATTGACTTACTATTGCTTGAGCCTGCCATGTTTTATTATTCCTATGTGCTTGTTGATAAATCAATCTGAGTATGCACTTGAAGATCCAATTGCTCATTTCCGCAACTTAATGTTCAAACTCCAGCTGCTCTCTCTCGCAGCATCTTAAGTTTGAGGGCAAGTGTGAAAGGAAAGTACATACTGTCTATTAGGTTAATATCGAATGTCCATATTGTAATCAATATATATATAGGAATGGTAGGTACAATATGTTGTATTTTATGGTTTATGGTAATTCTGAGTATAGTATAAGTATAAGACAAATTTATATATTCATATTGATTAATGGACACTGAGTCACTTCATAGAAACCTGAGGCTTCTCACAGACACGACACATCCGTACAATATACAAGTATCTACATAAATGTATACGTATATATATATATATATATATATATATATATATATATATACACACACACACACACATACACAGACACACTAAAATCTTTATATAGTTCACATCTGCATTTACACATACAACAATTCACCTAATACAATAATATAAAGCATCCAAAAGATAAAAATAATTTAATTAATAGTCCAAAAAAGGTTACTTTTGAATCTGAATTTTATTTATCAAAATTTATTATAGATCAAGCCAAAGTTGCATCGTAACAATATGGAAAGAATCTATAACGTATTAGCTACTTATTAATTCAAAATGTTGCATCCTCATTTTGTGGCTAATGAAAAGAGTCCTAATCCATTCATCCAATATACAAGCTTTTAAGACCAGTAACGACAATTGTTAGCACAAGGCGATATATAATACAATTCATGCTATTAATGGCAAAAAAGATGGAACAATAAAGATCTTACACGGCACCAGGCACAACAAAAATGGATGAGAAAAAAGTTGAAAAAGGGTCATATACATCTACTGGACCATAACTTGGAAAGGGAGAAACTAATAGTCCACATGCTTAGAGAAAGAAAAACTAGTGGTCCACGTTTGTAAAGGAAGAAACTAGTTGGGGAGCGTGAAACCTTAAAAAGTTTCATAATAGTTGAAATAAATCGTATTTTTTATTATAATAACAATGATTTATGGAAAGCTTAATTTAACAAATAAAAAATTATTATTATTCATTCCAAACTATTTATTTTATTTTAAAATATTTGTTACTCTTAAAATAAAATACTCTTCAAAGAAGAATGGGGTTTCTAAAAAATGAAATGTCACTTTTTTTTAAAAAATAATGCGTCTAAAAAAGGGACACGGTAGTGGACACTTAATAGAGGAATCATATGCATGTCTAAGAGTGTCAACATATGTGTCGGTGTCTATTAAATGCCGACACATGGTCACACCACACGACGTGTCTAAGTTTCATAGCTTAAAAATATTTAGTGTAATTATAAAATTTGAAGCTCGAAAAATTTGCAGATCCAACATATATCTGAAAGTAGTTGAAAATAAATAGTTTACATAATGTGTTACAAGATGACTTGTAATTCATTTTATGTAGATCTATAATTATCAAAGTCAAGACAATCAATTTGAGGGTTTCCTGATGTGGTTTTGAGGTGTGGCTTTACTTTATAGCGTAAACCCTCGGCCTTATATAAACTTTTTCACTTACAAATTTTGTGGCACAGAGATGTAGGATTAGCTCATAGGAGAGCTTAAAAGTCAATTTTCACTTAAATTGTAATTGGTTAACACTAGTCTAATGGCATTTAAGGGATTTGGATTCCGTGGGGGCCTACACGTAATCAAGTAGAATTTCAATATGTGACTTAGTGCATTTGATTTGTCTATGGTCTATATTTATTGTTATTTCTTGTAAGTCGTTAACGCCAGTCTAATGAAATGCAATGGATTTGGATTAGGTGGGGGCTATATGTAATCATCTAGAATTTCAATATGTGACTTAGGGTATTTGATCTATGGTCTATATTTATTGTTAGTTTACCCTTAGTTTAAGGAACTTCGTGGAAAAGGAAATAGATACCTATTTCTATTTAATTTTGTATGGTGACATTCAATAGTTTAATGAAACCTGAAACATTATAAAATGTTTTAATCACGGTTCACTTAAAAAAAACCATGTCTCCTACAACAACAACAATATATAAAATTTCTATTGCGCGAATAAATAACACACTATCAACCTTGAATGAACACAAAAATTCAACCAATTCGATTGGCTATAAATATTGATAAAAGATGTCGAATAAAATAAGACGTACCTTACCGAGACCTATCAGCTTTTACCTAAACCTTAATAAATCAAATGCTATTTTCATATATCCTATTTTACACAAGATATATAAAATTAACTTGATCTCATCGATGAAAGAATAACGCAAAGACCAAGAAAAGTTGAGGCGACGCTCGTGTTTTCTCATTGCAAAAACAACTTGGAAAATGACATTCAAAATTTTAATTCAATCTCAATGTCTTCACCGTATGTTGACGTTTTTTTTAGAACACATCTTCCTAAAACCAGTTTCCTGGAGCAGTTCCTTTTATCCAAGGAAGTGTTAATGTAAATTAGAACTTCCACTTTCTGGAGCTGGAACTCGCAGTTATCGAACATGCTCTTAGTGATTGATAGCTTTCTTTTGGAGCATCCTCAGGCCCTGGTATTACTGTTTGGCACTGTCGTCCACCAAATTTTATTTTTCAGTTGTTGTTTCATGATCTAGCACAACTGCCCTATTATAAGGTTGTATGATAAATGTGTTTCTTTTTTTGTTTAATTAATGAAAAAAGGTTAGGGGCTTTCTCCCCCACTGACTTACCCAAAAAAAAAAAACTTGCATTTGGTTCAAAAAAATTACAGCTAAGGATAATCATATGCATTTCACCTAGCCAAAATAAATAAATAGGGAAATTTACGTATGGACTGGGTAGAGATGAGGAATTACCATATAGTTTGGATCATATCGCATCAAATTCCAAATTTATTAAGTTTTTTATTTCCAATTAACCATTGGTTCAAAAACTGAACTTTTGAAATCGCCAAAAAATATAAAAAAAATGCACTTGAGTGGTCCAAAAATCAAAATTTCGAATTGCTTGGGTAGTTCGAAAATCCACCTTCTGAACCACCCAACACACAAAAAAAATGATATATTTTAGTGGTTGGAGAGTCTAATTTTCGACTACTAGAAAAAAAAAAAAAACTACCATTTTGACGGTTTGAAAGTCCAACTTTCGAACCGTTTAAACGCATTCATTTTTTTGGTGATTCAGGTAGTTGTTTACTAAGCTTTCAAACCGCACAAACCAAACACATCAATTTTTTATATTTTGGGTGACTTGAAAGTTAGTCAAGGGTAAAATGGAAAGAAAAACCTCAAAAAATAAGACCTCAACGTAGTATAACCTGAATATGGGCCATGCGGTAATATCACATCTTTAAACCTTAAAGTTCTCAAAAAAAAGAAAAAGAAAAAAAAAAGAAAATAATAATAATACATTGGAAAAGAACTTATTTGGGACCTGATTATTATTGACCTTGCTTTCACATCTATAACTTCTTGAAAATTAATAAGAAATCTTTGAAGTTGAGATTCCGTACAGAATTTTACTCCTCCATGCCAATTAACCACCTACATACATGCCTAAGTTCATGTTTTTACCTAAAAATAGGTCCTTAGCTAATAGGAATATTTACCAACTTGAACAAAAGTGGCTCATATCTATAAGACTAACACAGTTGTAGCTTGTTAGTCGTTTTCCTGACCGAGGTTCAACTTTAACTTTGAATCCAATGCTTAATGGTGGAAAATAACTTTTTCTAGCCATGAGCAGGCAAGTGGAGAGAGAGAGAATACCATTCACAAAACAAGTGGGAGAGAAAGAGTAACATTCACGAAAGCAAAAAGTTTATATAGAGCTGAGGCTCTAAACTATCAAATTAGAGCCCACCTCAAAAATTTCACTAGAAGAGCTTTTTTGATGCTCAAATATCCTCAAATTGAACATCTCAACATCAAGCATGGACATGAGAAAAAAATTAAATTTCAAGTTTTGGAAATAGTACATCTTATAACTTTTTTTTGGACATACAATTTTCAAGATTTTCAAGTTTTCATATATATATATGCTCGATCTATACTATTTTTTAAGCTCTAAATTTTATAATTAAAGATGAAAAAATATCTTGAGGCTGTCACAAAGATTTCCAGGATTAAAACCACATATCGTGATACTATTTGAAGCTGCGCTCTATTTTGTTTGTTCAGAGCCTCGGCTCTATACAAGCCATACCGTTCACAAAACAAGAGAGAGAGAGAGAGTTTTGATGCATTGCATGTGGTCATCTCTCGCACCACTTAATGACCAATTGTATACATGGCATGGTCATCCCTCGTGCCACAGAGTTGCGACAGAAAGAGAGTTTTGCTTCATCGCATGTGGACCTCTTTCGAACCCATTACGGACCACTTGGGTTCATGGCACTGTTACCCCCCTCCTACCACCGAGAGAGAGAGAGAGAGAGAGAGGTCCTTCCCATTCCTTTTCACAAATTATAGCCATCATGAGATTCATCGAACAGACCAAATTTGAAGTCACTCCTCCAGCGATAAGAGAGAAATGCTGAAAATGCCAAGTCAAAAACGGTGGAATCATGAGTTAGAAGGCAAGCTGCAATCTAAAACATACAAGAACATTTTCATGAGGACCTCATTCAGTTCGCTGGAAGTGGGTGTCCCGGGGAAATGCCTCTTCTGGAATTGGTATCTTTTGAAGTTGATAGACAATATAATCCTGCTGATTTTTTAAATCTATCATGAACACTGAGTTTTTCAAATGATCTTCAACAAATCATATTTTTTTAATGGAATTGATATTAATCTATTGTCTTTTTTTCAAAAAAAAAAAAAACTTCAAAAAGAACTTCTTACTATCTTTGAATTTTGGTTTAGAGTTGAGCACAATAAAAGTGGGAGTACTTTAAAAATCTTGGTTTAACAAAATAATTCCATCCAAAATTTTCACAAATATTTTCCCTTGAAAAAACTTGTATGAAAAAATACAATTAACAAATTCTCTACAATAACAGTCTATCAAATTTACCATATATCTCAAATGTTAGGTAGAGTTAGATGAATGGTTATCCAATGAAATATCTTCTTCTTTTTTTCCCCTCTAAACAAAGAGCGTCATTGTAAAGAGCAAGAAAGTGATTAAGTGACAACTGAAGATTTAGACAGGTAGGCATTCATGGTGAGATTCAAGTATTTGGATTTTCTTATGCATTTCGTTGCCCTCATTACGTATACAGAAGTTTATTGAATTTCATTTTTTCTTCTTTTTTTTCTTAAATTTCATTGGTGTATACAAACAATATTATGGACGGGTCAATATTTCACATTTTTGGGGTTTTGTGTTTCAGTTAACTAGAAGAGTGATTTACATATGGACCCTAAAATTTTAGGTAAAGCACAAAATTCTCTACTAATAGGTAAAAATTACAAAGAAAGTCGGTCAACTCGCGTTCTTTAAATTTTTTTTCAAAATTACCTCTCGGTCAACCTAAATTTTGATGATTTATTTTTTAGCCTTTTTAATTTTTTTGTTAGTGGGACAATGGCCCAAACTTTAAGGCACTGCCCTATTAATATAAAAAATAAAAAATAAAAAAACAAAAATCAAAATTAATAAGAGGAGATAACCTCCAAAAGTACGATAACAAAGATGATGAACTGAGGTGAGAATCCCTACTTCGTAGAAAGATCAACCAATACTCCTGAAACACAAACAATCTCTGAACCTCGAAGATTCCGCACTAGCAACAAGCTCGAGGCCACGCTAACCACTTAATGCAACAAATGTGTACTCCCCCTTGGCCCGAGACCCGACTACTCACCACCACACCACAGCTCCATTCCTTCCACAATAAACACACTGCTGGGGTTGGGATGACATACCGGATACGGCCCAAAGAATCTCGCTTTGCCCATGGTGGCGTCCGAGCGTTGGTGTAACCAGCGGCCAAACGTAGGGTTTAAAAGATTTGGAAAGTAAATCTATGATATGTATTTTATTGTCACAATAAAACAGGCATTGTTATTGTAATTATTGAAAATTTAGAGAAAAATGTGTTAAATACTCCTATAGTTATACTATGGAATGGCGTAAAATTATTGTTCAATAGTTTTTATGCGAACATACCGGTGGTTTAAAAAACGGATCGGTGGCCTGGATCAGGCACCGCAAAAGTGAATCGACGATCCGGATCAGGAATCGGTTGGATTAAGCTTAAAAAAAATCTAAAAAAATTATTAAAATTCATTATAAATGTTGTCTTTTAGGAATCCAATAAGAAATCGGGGTACTACATTATTAATTTTTATTTTTTCATAAATATGTGAATATTGAGATGTTTTTGCTTTGTATGAACTTATTTTGACTATTAAATTTACATCACACAAAAAAAAAATCATAGAATTATCATGGATGAAATATATAATCATAGATGGACTATAATAAAGAATTGTTTTAATCGATAAAAAATGACCACCAAAATCTCGAATTGGTGGAGAACATTATATACTGAAATTGAATTTGTTGGTTTACATTTTATAATTATTTTATTATACAAATAATAACAAATCCAACCTCTTATTTTTTTACAATAAATATTTGTTGTATTACTTTTGATCTCTTTTTTTTTTTGACAAAACCTTTTATTTCTTATGACAATAACTTTTTATTTATTTATTTACAAGAAATGCTTGTCATATTAGTTTTTTTTTTTTTAACGAGAACTTTTTTTTTTTTTTTACAAAGAATACTTGTTGTATAACCTTTTTTTTTTTACAAGAACCTTATATTTTTTTACAATAAACTTTTATTTTTTGACAAGAAAAAGAAATTTTGTTGTATTACCTTTTATTTTTATTTTTTTTACAAGAATCTTATATTTTTTTTACAATAAGCTTTTATTTTTTGACAAGAAATTGTTTTTTTGTTGCATTACCTTTCTTCTTCTTTTTTTACCAGAACCTTATATTTTTTTTAACAAAAATTATATTTTTTTATAAAAAATTTTTATTTTTTTTGTAAAAAAAAATTATTTTGTAAAAAGGAAAAAATTAATTTGTTTGTGAAGGATTGATGACGCCTGAGGTCACTCAATAATTATATCATATTTCTTTCTGAGCTATTACCTTGGCGCAATTGTCCTCCATCGAACCCACATAACAAATTTGGTAAGGATAAATAGTCTTCTACTACCAAAGCTAGTCGTACGCAAAATGCACGTAGTATGGGTTTGTGATGGAGCACGTGTTTTTTACAATGGGTACCCATATATGAGGTTGCAACCTTAAAATGTAGAATCACATATGCACCTCAAAAATCCATAGGAAAATGTTGTTTTAATGTTTTCAACCGACTAATTGATCATCTAGATATCGAGATGTATGAATATTTTAAAAAAAAAAGATTTTGAGTTCCAAAAATCATATATGAGGTTGCAACCTTAAAATGTAGAATCACATATACACCTCAAAAAATCCATAGGAAAAGGTTGTTTTAATGTTTTTCAACCCACTAATTGATCATCTAGATATCGAAATGTATGAATATTTAAAAAAAAAAGAAATTTAAGTTCCAAAAATAGTACATCTTGCAACACAATATCTAGACTGTTTATTTTCAAGATTTTCATATGTTTATAGATCTTCTTGGTTTTAACCATTTTTGGAGTTTAAAATTTTATAAATAGATATGAAAATAGATTTTGAGATAACCCTAAGAATTTTTTACACCAAAATTACATGTTATGATAAAATTTGGAGGCGCACCTTAATTGAATTGTTTAAGGTTACAACCTTATAGAAACCACACCCTTTGAATATTATTCTATTTTTTGAGCCAAATTCGAAATATTCTCTAACTTCCCTTATTTTTTGTGTTAAGTATTTTTGAACCAATTTTTTGCCTCTAACTTTATAAAACAAAATTGATTTAGTTCATATATTTTAACTCACCGATATATTGCTATTCCCTAACTTGCTTAACTTTGGTTTCAACCACTCGTCTGCATTTTTAAACGTAACAAAAATACAATTGAAATTTCGAGCACAAGAGTTTTTCTTATTTAGGTAATTCAGGTAACAAAAATACAATTGAAATTTTGAACACAAGGAGTTATTTTTGGTGACCCCAGTCCCTTTACCAGAACTAGAGTTTTTGTGTATTTCAAAACGCTAGGAGTGACTTCTGTGATACCCCAATAAATGTCGGGCTCAATTGTAATTGACTAAAACCAGACAAGACGAACCGACAAGGCAAGCCCATACGTTATAATAAAAAAAGAATAAATAACAAAGTCAAATAAAAATATCATCGAGTCAAAAATGAGCGCGCCAAACACTCACTCTTGACTTCTACTCCCAGTTGACGACGGTGAACTTGATTTATAGAGAGAGAAAGAGAAGAAAGAGATCGAGGGAGAGTTTTAGAGAGAGATCCTCGACTATTAAATGCACCGTTCCATGTCCACTGATACACGTTTAGTAGCTTCAGAGCCTAAGCATCGACGAAGCCGCTCTATGAGGGCGACGGTGACGCTTTAACAATGACGATGGCACGCCGATGGTGTTTGTTGTTTCAGCTCTCTCTCTCTCTCTCTCTCTCTAAAATCTCTCTCTTTTTCTCTCTCCTGTAACAACGTTCTATTTACTTAAAGGTGTACAGCCCAAGTCGTCGCCTTTGCTGAAGTCTTCGAATTCATGCAACTG
Source organism: Amborella trichopoda (assembly GCF_054954075.1). NCBI lineage: Eukaryota > Viridiplantae > Streptophyta > Magnoliopsida > Amborellales > Amborellaceae > Amborella > Amborella trichopoda. Next base: position 41,895,107 of record NC_142347.1, read on the forward strand.
TCATGAATCCCCACTCTTTTATTGGCATATCCATTACCCAAAAGGCCAATTCACACTTGAATTCTCTTCTTCCCTCCAACTCCATGATTCTTTATTCTGAATTCCACTCTTTGTAGCGAGAGAAAAACCAAACCTAAATGCAAGTTGCTTACTTCCCCTCACCAGCAAAGAAGGAAACTCAAGCAGCGGTTTAATGGATTCCCGTCACCATGTTTCGGTCCAAGAAAAGGTGCATATTTTAATCGCAAGATTCAATGTCTTTGAACTCAACATTACTGTAAAATTTTGTAAAAATTGTAAAATAAAATGTTTTCATTTGTGCAGGTAATGGATCTTGAAGCTGAACTGGAAAGAATGAGTAGAGAGAACGAGAAGCTTAATGTTATGCTCGGTCTCATGAACCAAGACTGCAATAGCTTGAGGAGTCGATTAATGGAAACAGAGGTTGCAGACGGTGACAATAATAAGGAATCGATGATACCCCGAAAGAGAAAGGGGGCCATTCAAGTTACAGAGAGTAGCTCAAGTGAAGATTCAAACAAGAAGATGAGAGAATCGCCGAAATCGAAAGTTTCGCAATTTTGTTTGAGAACGGATCCATCGGATACAAGCCTTGTAAGAATCGCTTCAATCTCATTCATGGGCTCATTGAATTCGAGATCGAGAGAGAGAGAGAGACAGTAATCCAAGAGGATTTCATTGTGAATAGTTTAGTTAAGAGTGTCTGTTGAGTGAGAAAGTAAGGAATTGGGAGGATTTAGAAAGTTGGATTGTTTTAATATTTTGCAGATACTGAGAGATGGGTGTCAATGGAGGAAGTATGGGCAGAAGGTTACAAGAGATAACCCTTCACCTCGAGCTTATTATAGGTGTTCCATGGCTCCTGGTTGCCCCGTTAAGAAGAAGGTATTTCTCTCTCTCTCTCTCTCTCTCTCTCTCTCTCTCTCTCTCTCTAACTCTAAATTTTGGTGCTTGCAATCCAATTTTGCAGGTGCAAAGAAGAGCAGATGACAGCTCCATTCTAGTGGCTGCCTATGAAGGGGTGCACACTCACCCTTTACCTACTTCATTGGATGCACCTGATGGTTTAGAGTCTTTAGACATTATAAGACCAGAACCATTAGCCTCTGCACCATCCACACCCTTTCTTCCTTGCTCCTCTATTTCTCTCTCTAACTCCTTCCCCACTATCACTCTAGACCTTACTCAAACATCCCTGAACCAAGAAGGCCCAAGGCCTGAAAGGGAAGCTCGAGTTTCATCAAATTACAGCATTTCTCAGCAGCTATTAGTTCAAATTTTGGCTTCTTCTTTGACAAGAGACCCATCTTTCACAACTGCACTAGCCGATACGATTTCGAGGAATTTTTTCCGTAAGTGATGAAGAAGAAGATGTTGGTTTCTATTCTCAGTGAGAGATTAGCACAATATTGTTTGTGGGTGTCTTCCTCCATGCTTAGAGAGCAGTAGTCGGTGTGCTGTTAAGTTGGCTAACCTTTGAGTGATGGTTTCATGGATGCTTTTCAAGTAGTGATATTACATGGAGAAGAATATCAGTCTGTTGTGAACTTCATTTTCTCGTCTTGTTCTTATTTCAAAAATATGGGATTGTTTACAACGAAAGCATTTACTTTTTATATGAGGAGGTCACAATCATTCTTATACCTATGATTTTAAAATGGGTGGTTGTAAGAGTGCTATTCATTGGATACAAAATTCCAAAAAAAATCTTGGACTTCGTGACTCACCCCAAACTATCCAATTTAACATCTGATGAGTGGAACTAGTTGTGACATCTATGTATAAAAGGTAAATGGTCTTTTTGTAGACAATCCAAGAAATATATACAGGAATACTATTTACTTTTGGTATAATGAGATAACAACTATTATAGACCGTAAGATGTGAAATCAGGTGTTAGAGATGTTTCATAGACTAGGCATGCAGCCCAATATAAAATTTCACGAATGTTAAGACACTTTAATCCGTTGAAATTTATATCCAATGACTAAAAATGATTGTGAACTCCTTGTACCAAAAACAAACGGTCTTATAGCATACAATCCTATTTGTTTGGGAAAAGTATATAATAAGATCATTTACCTTTGGTACAAGGTGATTACATTTAATCTTAACCATTGGATTTGAAATTGGGTGGCTGCATTTATTTCATTGACCAAGCTCAAACTTTAAAAGACATCTTTTCGAACATTGTGACACACCCAAGCTATCAGATTTCACATCGCATGGCTATAAGTAGTTGTGACCTCCCTATACCAAGGTAGATGGTCTCATTGTATACAATCCCATTTGTTTGATGGTAGTTGGCTGAAAAAATATAGTCCTTGTAAAAAATGAGAGTTAAGCCTCAATCTTTCATCGTTGATAAGTTGTCGCTAGATGAGTGACCTGTGTCTAACCAGGACTAAAGTCTATTGGTTGGTTAACTAACGAAGCCCAAATGTGAATAGTGGATAAGGCTTTTAACCACTTTGTTACTTTTTTCAGTAACTTTTGACATATCTTTTCTATATGGGTGTGATTTGTATTGTTGGATTTGGTGCCATCCAAAATCACCCATATAAGAAAATCCCGTATTATACGGGATTGAGATATCCCCATATTATGTGGGATTGAGATTGATATCGATAAATTTCCTGAAGGAAATAGAAATCCAAAAAGGATTAAGACTCTTGGATATATCTCCTGGTTTCTGAGATATATATAATATCTATGGGAAGTTTCCTATTTAATGTGGACTTCTAATCTTATATATATGCAATGAAAGTATAGAGAATTTGTCTGCCCAATTTGGGTCACCATATGGGAATGGTGGTTTCCTCTAAAGACAGAGGGAGCAGAGCTTTTTATGCATAAGATGCAATTTCTTTTTAGAAAAGAAAGCTTCTTATGAAGAGAAACATTGATGGTGCCTCTTAATGACTCCTACAGAGTGAGAGGTTGGTTTTTTGTAGAGAAATGGTTCCCATAGAGATATTGGATTGTTTCCCTTTTAGTTAGAGAGAATGTCAGTTTTCGTTACTCTCGCATCTCTATCTGGTGTTGTCGGCAATGGTTTCCAGAAGTAAAGAAAGAACGAATTGAACGTGGTTTAGAAGGGTTTGCTCGACTATGTTTTTGTCGAGGTTTGTTCCAAAATCTTTGGTGTAACTTTCATTAGTTAAGTGAATTTATGTTTGTCGTGCCTGTGGATGCAGCCCGTTTGGGGTGAACGACGTAAATCTTTGTGTTCTTGTGATATACGTTTCATGCTTTATTTCTTGTATTTTATTTCCCAAAAATAAACTCGTCAGGTTTAAAGTTCCCACCCATAACAAGTAATATTAGAGCCTTGATTTAGGGTTTTCGGTACAGCGGTAAAGGTTTCGAATACAAAGTTGGAGGTGGAGAAATTTGATGGCAAACACTATTTTTCAGTAAAAATGATGGAGGAATTTATTTGGTAAAGGATGAAGAATTTATGAAGCTATCCAGTGGATATTGATATGGTGAGCATGTGATTTTGATATCAAGGTGGCGATTGTTGGATTTGATGCTATCCAAAATCACCCATATAAGAAAATCCCATATTATGTGGGATTGAGATAGTCATGTAGAACTAAAATTGATATTGATAAGTTTCTTAAAAGAAATAATAATCGTGTGAACTTCTAATCTTCTATATATGGAATGAAAGTGCATAGAATTTATGTGCCCAATTTGGGTCACCATATGAGAATGATGGTTTCCTCTGGAGAGAGAGGGAGGCAGTGCCTCTTGTGCATAAGATGCAATTTCTTTTTAGAGAAAAAAACTTCTTTTGAAGAGAAACATTGGTGATTCCTCCTGAACACTCCTGTATAGTGAGAGGTTGGTTTCTTCTAAAGAAGTTATTCTCAGAGAGATTTTAGGTTGTTTCTCTTTTACTTAGAGAGAAAATCAGTTTCTCATTGCTCTCGCGTCTCTATTTAATATTAATCGGCAATGGTTGTCAAAAATAAAGAAAGAAGGAATTAAGAGTGGTTTAAAAGGGTTTGGTCGACTATGTTTTTGTCGAGGTTTGTTTCAATTCTTTGGTGTAACTTTCATTGATATAGTGAATTTCTGTTTATTGTGCCCGTGGATGTAGCCCTTTTGGGGTGAACCACATAAATCTTTGTGTTCTTCTGATGTGTGTTTCATGCTTTATTTCTCGTACTTTATTTGCCAAAAATAAACCCGTTGGGTTTAGAGCTTCTACGCACATGTATAAGGCGAGGCCTTAAATAATCAAAGTCAGACAGACCTTTAAATAGTGTTGAAAGATATTGTTTCAATGTCGAAAACTTGTGTTGGTTTGAAATTTTATTTTTATCTCTAATTATAAAATTTATTGCTTGAAAAATATTGTATATCTAGCATATCTATGGACACTTGAAAAGCATGAAAATTGACGATCCGAAAATGCATCACAAGATGCACTATTTTCAATGCTTTAAATCAATTTTTTTCTCATGTCAATACATCTTGAGATCGAAATGATCAATTCGAGGATTTTAGTAAATTTTTTAGATGCGCTTTAATTTGATGGTTTAGGGCCTCGCCTTTATATAACCTTTTTCCTTTTTGAATATACCCAGCTCTCTTATATTTCAAAGAGTGCTCGAAAAATTTTAAAAGAGGGCAAACCTTGAAAAAAATAAATAAATAAATAAATTGGGTAATTAGACCCTGAAATAATTGACCTCAGCTAAAAGTATTTCGCACACTGTAAGCCTTGTTAATTGCTTTTGAAGTTTTATCACTTGCTTATTGATCAAGGAAATCAGCTCTAGAGCCTAATCCAAAGTTATATACAAAGATCATGCTCTGACCTTGGTCCATTGCTCTGCTAAGAGTTTTGACAAGCGTTAAGATCTGAGGTAACATGTTTAGGGAGATGAAATGGTAACACTGACTTCCTTGCAATCAGATCAAAGTCAGGGACACTCATTGCACGTTTTCTTGGTTTTTTAACCTTCAATGAAAAGCTTCTAGCCCGATATTATTCAAGGGTTTCTACCTCGATATCATCATCTGGCTGGCCGTGTCCCAATTATTTAGGGTTAGTTATACAAACATTACTATGTGATTATGTTCTATCAAGAATCATAAATTCAGCTAAAAATAAGTCACAAATTTTTTTTTTATAAATTCTATTGGGCCTTCTCTTTCATTTGAATCAAATCACCCCTTCTAAGTGGTGCTCGAAATACCCTTACCATGTTTAAAATTGATTGTGACTTTCTAGCTCGACATCACAATGATAAAAATAATTTCAAGTAAATTAAATGATCGAAATACTCTCAAAGTTTTGGGATTATAATGGTTATTTTATTTTTTAAATACAAAAAATAATTGAATAGTTCGACATGTTATTGACCATCCTATCAAGATCTCACAGTTGGGATTGATGAACTCAAGAGAATTACAATGTGGCCTACTTGGTCATTTTAAAAATGTTAATCTAATATTCATTGCCTTTTTTTTTTAGTATTAGATCGAGATGAATTTGGAGTATGTGTGCCTTGTTAAAGCGCATCCGTATAAAATAATTTAAAATTAAAATGACCATAAAACCCCTCAATATTTAAGAGGTATCTTGGCCACTTCATTTTTTGAAATACGTTTTTATACTTTTCACGAGTCCATGGGGTCAGAAGTATGGATAACGAATATTTTGACTCAATTTGATGCATGAATAACAAAATAAAATTCAGATAATTTGTCATACTATCAAACGTCCAACTGCATTAATTTTTCTTTTTTATTTATCTAGACTGTGCATTTTGTTTACACACCGTAGATGACTTTGATTTTAGAATCTCTGTCATCAAGCAAATATAATCCTCTCGTGATAGAACTTCAATGAACAGTTAAAGCGGCTAATTTTCATATCTCCAGGCTCCGAAAATTCCAAGGTTCAATTAAATATAGGTTCCAGGCTTCTTAGAATTCCAGACAAGTTATTAAACATAACATTTGTCAAATTCAGACATTAACAAATCCAGCTTCTGGAAATGAAGAACTTCAAGTTTCCAATGAACCTCCATCTCCAAGTTATCAAACGGGCCATTAATGCCATGACTTGCTTAGAAAGCCACAATTCCTTTGATTTTCACTTCCACGTGGCTTAATTATTTGTACTTTGTTTTGAGCCTTTTGGAAAAAATACTGCATAGTTAGGGGCTTTGCCTAAACTAGTTTAGTATTCATGACTAATGAAATAAAAAGTATGCCAAAAGGTTCTATCCTTCCGGATAATATTAGGCATTCGCGCCCTTTATTAAAATCTTAACTAACTTTTAGGACTCCAAATCTTAATTTTAGGACCACAAATCTTAGGGATGCGACCGCATCAACCTAGTGACCAACCTTCTTTTCTTTTTTTCAAAAAAAACAACGAGTCATACGCATTTTATATATCTAAAAAAGTGAAGTCCTCACATTGGAAAGAGAAGTGTAATTTCATATCTAACTGTTTAGGAATTTAAATATCTTTATTTTTTAAAATAATCACATAGTAGTTCTCAAAAGGTGCAGTTTGTATAGAGCCGAGGCTCTAAACAATCAAAGTAAAGTAAAGCGCAACTTCAAATAGTATCAAGAAATGTGGTTTTAATACTGAAATATTTGTGATAACCTTAAAATATATTTTCTCGTTAGTTATAAAATTTCAAGCTCAAAAAATAATGTAGATTGAGCAGATCTATGAAAACTTGAAAATCTTGAAAATTGACTGTCCAAATATGCATTACAGGATGCACTATTTTCAAAACTTGAAATCCATTTTTTTCTCATGTCCATGCATCTTGATGTCGCGATGATCAATTTGAGGACTCTAATTTGATTGTTTATCGCCTCGGCTCTTTATAAACTTTTTCCATTCTCAAATGATTTTTTTAAAATTTTAGATGGTAAAAATATCCCAAATCGCTCTTTTGTATGAAGTAATAACAAGCGCATAGAGGGCTCTCACTGAAATGTCTATACATCCTCTTCGAATGTCTCTTTGTAGCTTGAGTTGCGTGCTTACAAAGACATCAACGAGGCTAGGGCTCACAATGGACTGGGTGGCTTGATCTGGCCCGGCCCGATCGGCCTTTCCATGATAAACTAGGACTAGGGCCATACAATGTGGCATGAGGGCTGGGCCACCATGACGCAAGAACGGACCTAGGCTAGGTCCGCAACATGGCCAGCCGGCTCTATAGTTTCCATTTCCTTTTTTATATTTTATTAGGCCGAGTTTCCAGTTTGAACCTAAGTAGGATATGTTGAAAAGTTTTAAGGAATTATGGAAAGCTACACCATTACAACTTTTACTTGTAATACCTAGGGATTACAATCATTGATCATTAGATTTCAAATCAAGTAGGTGTGAATATGCCATTGAATAAATTCAAAGTTCAAAATAGAAACTTAAGGAATTTACATACGAACACATACGAAAAAAAAAAGAAAATATGAAATGGCCAATTTTGGGCAAATATTACACGAAAGGTCACTTGCATTTTTTATTTATTTTGCCTAAAATTTCTCCTCATACCATGTTTAATTTATTTTATTTTTTTAGTTTTTCATTACTAGGGCTCACCTGGCACAGTCCAAAGAGTGGTCCATAGTCCCCATCCTCGGACCGCTCTTTTCTTTCACAAAAAAGAAAAAAGAGCGGTCCGAGGATGGGTTTTCGAATCGCTCTCTGGACTAAACCCTATTAACGAAAAAAACTAAAAAAATAAAAAAATCTAAGGATGGCATCCTCGGACAATTTTGAAAATAAAAAATAAAAAAGAAACATGGGTTGATCAACCTTCCATATAATTTTTTACTAAAATTTGCCTATTTCATATTTTTCTATTTTTTATGTCCTTACATAAATTACTCAAGAAACTTTTGAATTGTACATCTCCAGCCATCCAATTTGACATCTAACGACGAGTAGGAATTTTAACCTCCAAGTAAGGAAGATAAATAATCTCGTATTATTTAATACCTTATTTAAAACACCTGACTAAGCTAGGTCTAGTCAAGGAACACTCCAAAAGGAATATAGTGAGAAAATGTTGATTGATAAATAGTGAGAAAATGGCGATTCAAAGGTGCTTCATAGAATTTTATTCTCTCTTCACGGGGACCTATAAAGGAAAAGGAGCCATAGTTTAAAAGAACCCAATAGGATAAGAAAATGCAGTGGAACTAGGGGGTGCTGGACTTGGAAAATAGGCATTACTTTTGGCAATCATCTTGGCAATTATCAACTGTTCTAACGTCCTTATCTCTCTCTCTTTCCCAACAACTACATTTAGAAATACTAACAAATTCTAAATTCTTAATTACGGTCATGACGAATTCATAAATTCAAAATTCATCATTGTAGATTCAAGATTTATAAAAAGTTATAATAAAGTTTTACATTGACTATCTATTTAACACAACCTACCTCCTTTATTGGGTCACAAATCCCAATTACGTTACAATAATTGTAAATTCTAAAACTATTTAAGAATTCTTAATTATCATACGTTCAAAGTTCATAATTAAGTTATATAAGTTTGAAATTCTCATTAAATAAGATAAATAGTTTACACATTCAAACCCACATATCCCTTATGAATTGCTCTCCATTGACCTTAATGATATTTTTAGAGGCAAATGAAATGTTCTTCTCAAATTCAAATTGCTAAGTTTTCTTTTAGACTGAATGCATGTTTTATGGAGAAAGGGGATGTCTTAAAATATCATAATAAATTCAGTTTTATTATAGAGAAAGAATTTATCATGATAAAATAAAAAGACGAAGATAATAGTCCTTAAGCTAATTACTTTCTTACCCAACCCTACCTTAAATCTCTTTATTTATGCCGACATTTGCAATTTAAATAGCTAATGCAGACCATACACCAAAGGTGTATGTGCGTAGTACATGTTCTTTTTTGTACTGCATAGTTGATATTGATGTGTAGTACATTAAAAATAAAAAATTTAGGGTAGAGAAAAAAAAAAAAGGACCTGGTTTCTATGTGGCCAAGCCCACATATATAAAAATGCGGGCCTATTAATAAATCTATTTTTGAGATGGATTTTTTGACTTAATTTTTACGGATGTATAATCTCTAACATGGAAATCATGAATATGAAAATTAAGTAAATTTAAAAACTAGTAAGAAAAATTTTAGGCTATTAGTTTCTATTGTTTTTGGATCGAACACCTACTTGCATCCATCTTTAAGATGGATGCTTTACACTTTTTGAACTGTATATGTAGTCACGTAGTCCAACTCGCATGAACAATTTTCCAAAATAAAAAAAACATGAGGTCATAAAAAATATTTACCATGCGTGACGTGTGTATCTAGAAAGAGTTGACGCCCCCATTTGTTTGAGAGCTCCCTCAGGCACAAGACCTTCATGGAAGGATAATATCAATCTAAAGCATGGGGAAGCAAACAAGAATTACTAGATTATTATTCGTAAAAAAAGAATTTGAAATTTGAGTTTCCTAAGACGTAGATCTCACCATCTAAAATTTGGATGATCATGAATTATTTGATCATTAATCTCAAAAAAAAATTTATCTAAAATCTGGATGACCGTTATTCAATCTCAAGCCATTATTTTTTTCAAGTACAATAAGGGTAAATTTAAAAATATTTTTTATTGAAGTTCGTTTATAGGGGTTTAAAAGGTTACATCCCAAAATTTAGAGTCCAACATTAATTCTAGGTGGGTTTTATCCTATAAATAAATATTTTGCTCCTGTGGGAATAAAAATATCTTTTGGGTTTGATGAAAAAGAAAAAGAAATAAAAATTTTGAAATTGTATCTAGAAAAACTACACTAAGTCGGTCACCAAAAAAAAAGAAATTTGAAATTAGTGTTAGTAAACTAATGTATTTACCTAAGTCATGCATCACAAAAGAACAAAAAAATCTAATTTGTTTTCTTATGACCTAAGTCATGCACGAAAAAAGAAAAAGAAAATATTCTAATTTGTATTCTTATGTAAGTCAACAAATGTGAAACCAAGAGGTCAAGAAACGGCGTCGCCCTTCACTTCCACTGCAAGTGGACCAATTGTACTTGTCATATAACAATTCAACGGTCCCTATCTTTCCCATATCCCCAATTCAGTGAATCTCGACCCTTAAAAACAGTCAAGCACTTATCCAGAACCACAAGCCATGTAGTGACGAAAGCAAGGTAACGTGATCCACAGGGTTTGTGACAAAAGATAACGAAGAGAAAGTGATGCATGGAAATTTGTCAATAGTTTTTTAATATTTTCACTGGTCCGCAAGATAATGTGTTTGTCGGTCTAATTTGCTTAGCTATGAAGGTGAAAATTTCAACAAGCATGGGCCACATTTTTTATTTGAAAAATGTGAAATTTAGGGAAAATAAGGTTTAATAATTTTGCATAAAGAAAGGGGTTGCTGGTTTTTTTTTCGCCTTTTTTCTTTTGGATCTAGATTTGAACAACATTGTCTGCCCAATTAGGGTGGTATCTATACTTTAAATGTTATTATTGCCTCATAATTTTTGGAAACTTTGCATGTCTAAAAAGAAAATGTTTAAAGTGCTGCTGAATACTGAGTTTGGTGGTCCAGCTTGGGATCACAGAAGAACTCTAAAAATTATAAAAAATAAATAAAAAAAATATTTGTAATATGTTTTTTATCATATTGGCTAAGATTGGGTAGTATTTTGGCCATGAATATTTATTTGTACATTTTTCCTTCTTTCGAAATTATTTCTAACACCCCTGTCACAAATTGATTTTGTTTAAATCCATTTTTTCACTACTTTCTTAACATCATTTAGATGTGTTTTGTTTAATTTTATTTTAAATATATTTTTCATATTTTTTAGATTTTTTGTATTTTTATTTTTTAATGCTTTATGACGTAGCTCATACCTGCCCACCTCAGGTTGAGTTAGTCAGATTCGGCCGGGCCCAGGGCCAAGTTCTGGGGCCTAGTCGTGCTTTCCCACACTGATTTCCACAAACCATTGTCGTGACCAACAAGGTATAGCTAGTCATGTAGCAATGTGTTTACACTATTGTTTTGTTGGGTTTATGCAACCTTTAAATGCTTTATGAGAGTTTATATGAGCATTTTATAGAATGAAACATAAACTCATTGGGAGACTGGTCCTCTTGTGGACCATACTAGGCAAATGCGATTTTCCGATACTCGGACTCTGCTCAACTTGCCAAGCCAGCCGAGTTTGGAAAAACCTAAGATACCTGGACATAGGGATCTATCGAGAAGGGTTTAGTAGGTTAGCCCTTGATGAGGTCGAAGTATGCCCAGATGAAAGCCGAGGTACTGTATGGCCCTTGCGTGTGATGAATAGCCTCTAGAGGCAGGGCTAAAATCCCATCGTTAGATCATCACACGGTATATACATAGATAGTCGTTTTGAGATTCGCCAATGAACGTAAAGTATGTACATGTGTGAGAAATTACCCCTATGCATCATAGAATCATGATTGCATTATGGTCTAGAAGACAATGATTTTTTTGTCTCTAAAGGAGAACCTCAAATCCATAAAGTAGGATTGCATCCCTTAGTCTATTGGCTGACTTTGGTGGTCCAATCATAAGCCCCTGGACTTGGGTCATGGGAAATATTGGGTCAGTTTGAAAAAGCTGGGTGGATCGTGGTCCACAGTTGATGGTAGAGTGATCTCATATATTGATAAATTCCTAGATCTAACAGATTCGATTTCCATCAAAATTAATTATTTTAATTAATTTTATGATATATGATTTTTTAGAATATTTATTTAAATTTTTTTTAATATTGTGATTTTTTGTTTTTGTCATTTGGATTTATAAATTAAAAAATATATATTTTTCAATGCTTTAAATAAAATATAAGATTGAAAAATTCTACATACAAAATAAAATATAAGATTGAAAAATTCTACATACAAAATAAAATATTTTCTAAAATTATATAAGACCTCCATAAATATGAGGCCTAATTTAGAATATGTTGGATTTAGTAGGGGCCACGTGTGGCTACCAAAGGGTAGCACTCCCGATAGGAACTAACTTGTTCTATAGTGGTAGTTATCCCCTTGTTTGTTGGCTTATCTTTTGGGTATAGCCAACTTACAAGTTGAATAGTTGAAATATTTAATAAATCTTTTGAATTAAGATTGCTTGATCCAATAAATAAGGATTTGATATATTAAAATAGAAAGTAAGATACTTTCTTTATTTAAATATTTGATGGGAATAAATCTAGGAAATGAATGATAAGACTCCAGCTCATCTCTTTGAATCTTAATGGTGGATCAAAGGGATGGATGAGTCAAATCTCTCACCCCACAAATCTTTTTAGATCGACGGTCAAGATTTGACCCTACGAATTGAAGCAAACCCCAACATATACAAATCTCCTCTCTCTAATGGTGGCACACACTCAAGCTAAACTTAGCTTATGGTGGTTTGATTTTTGGTAACAAAGAAGAAGATCCCTTGCTAGTAGATATATTTCTTTGATCTATCTCTCATCTCTCTAAAGATTATACCATTTAGAAGGTTTTGTTATATGTAGGAGAATCAAGAGATCTATCTCTCATCTCTCCAAAGATTATACCATTTAGAAGATTTTACTATATGTAGGAGAATCAAGAGACCGATCATGAATCCCAAGCACCATCGGAAAGATAAGACTCTGTGTGGGGTGTATTAAACCCGGTTGAAGTAGTCTTCAACAATTTGACTTCTTTAAATATTTGATCTTCTCTTCCCATAAAGCAATGAGTAAATGTTTTGATTTAAGGATTTGTATTCAATAGTCTTTTATTTATTTGTTTCAAAAAGTGAGAACCGTATTTCTTTTTTGTTATTATTTATTTCAATAGTTATTTATTTGTAATTAGACATTGTGAGTGGTCTTGCTGGCATAAGAATAAAAAAAATAAAAAAATTTGAATTTGTATTCACCGTGCCTGATCACATAGTCTAACTTTCATGTTTGGTGTTCAAAAAAGCTCCCTAGGGTATACACTCGAGAATAGTAAACCTTCAAAGACAAGATTGAAGAATATTATAGGGCCCATTTGATTCTCTGGATTGACCCGTTTGGGTCGAGCTCGAGTATCCCAAGTTTGGTGGTCAAGCTTGAGATCTAAAAAAACCCTAAAATTTATGAAAATAACAAAATAAAAATTTATTTGTAATAAATGTCTTTAGGAAATGTTTTGGCCCTGAATACTTATTTTTACATTTTTCTTTCTTTTTAGATTATTTATTTCTAATACCCTCATCACAACTTGAATTTTTTTCAAAATACACTGTTTCACTACTCTTTTTTTAACCTCATTTAGATCTTTTCTATTTAATTTTACTGTAAATAAATTTTTCAAAATTCTTTATATTTATTTGTATTTTAATTTTTTAACATTTTTTTACTTAGCTAAGACCTGCCCAACTTAGGCCGACTTACTCGACTCGGACTGGCCCAGGTTCTGGTGCCTAGTCGTGCTTTCCTACACTGATTTCCACAAACCATAGTCGTGACCAACAAGGTATAGCTAGTCATGTGGCGATGTAAACTACACTATTCTTTGGTGTTCAAAACAGTTCCCTAGAACCTTCAAAGAAAAAGATTGAAGAATACTGTAATGGTGCCACGAGAAGGATGGTCAGGCTTTAAAGTTTTGGAGCAAAATAGTAAGGCTGATTCCTTCTTTGGTTTATGGCCCATTACATGTAGTAATGGGACTGCCCACTTAGTAAGTGCTCCTTTTTTGCCACAATAGGTTTGACCTAGACACAGTAGCCATATGTGGCCACCAACTTGCATTTTCTCCAATTATTTTGACCACTCCTTTCCCTATCCCATTTTCACTGTTAGTTTCCATTGACCTGATGATCTACATTCTATACTCTTGTTCGTTGGGTGGTTCGACATAGGGATTTGAACTTCAGATCGGAATTTCAGATTCAAATTTGACTTTTCGGATCCAAACTTTGGATCTATATCCGGATCTGAATAGGATTTGATGTTTGAGTTTCAAATCCAAATCAGGTAAATTCTCAGCCCTAACATTACCTAATCAACCTAACTCTGCTTCCACCTGCAGTGATACGAGTTTCAGATAGTGATGAGGTTTTGTTGAGTGTTTGTCTAATGAGAATGGAACTTTAGGGTTCCTAGTGAGAGGACTTTAATCTCCTTATTTTGGAGGAATAAGCTTTGAAAAGGAGTGGTATAATCCATGTGATCACTGTAACAATATGGTTGTAAGGCACTTCTCACTGTCTGATTGAGAAGTCGGATGGCGACGGAGGACGAGTGCGATGTACATTTGAGTTAATGATATGTTCCACAGGATCTAGTCTCCCTCCATCATCCAAAGCTAAAATATGGGACGGTGATGAACCTCATAATCGTGTTGTTATTATGATCATATGTATCATACTAACCTGCATGGTTTTAGTAAATTAATAGCACCAAGCAAAACCAGTGTAGAAAGACACGACCCTGGAATGGAACCCGGCCATGGGCTGTGTCTGGGTAACCCAGAAGCGGTTTAGGTAACGGGCCCAAGTAGGGCAAGTACTAGCTACGCATAAAAGTGTTCAAAAATGAAAAAAATCCCAAAAAATATGAAAATTTTGTTTAAGTAAAATTAAATAAAACACATCTAAATGAATTTAAAAAAGTAGTGAAAAATTAGATTTCGAAAAATCAATTTCTGACCAAAGGTATTTTAGAAATAATTCATAAAAGATGAGAAAATATAAAAATAATATTCATGGCCAAAATGCTTTCCAATCAGGGCCAAAATAATATAAAACACATAAAAAGACATTACATATAAATTTCTTATTTTTAAAAAAATTTTAATATTTTTTTGTGAATTTTTTTCAAACATGAGAACTTGACCACCAAAACCAGGCTTAACTAGACCTACCCATGGGCCTTCCAGATAACCCAGCCAGGTCCCGTTGGGCACGGCCTATTTATCTAACACTAAGCAGAACATAATAATGAAAAGGTAAGTTATAGCCGAAACCTTGCGTTGTCCAAGATTGAGATAAGAACTTAAAAAACTTACACTTCAATAGCAAATAAGCAGCACCGTAGTCCCAAGAAGAACATAAAAATGAAAAGTTAAATCGTACCCAAAACTTCCTCTTGTCAAAGGTTGAGACCACCATTTTTAAACCTTTAATTGGTTGTTCAGGACATCGTATATGCAGAATCTAGTTATGCATTAAATCCTAAGCATACAAATTCAAATATTTGTAAAATAATGGTTCTAAGAATAATACCAGTTCGGTGGCTTATGTATGAACCTAGTATAAAACAAAATTCATATTTCGTTCATCTAAATGTAAAAACAAGTTTTGGCAGTTTGCTATTAAACCAGTTTATTCAATAGAAAAAGCAGCTTATTGTGCTCCCTCAAGAGCATAGTCTATTTTTACACCCACGATTAGAAGACCTACAATGGAGGACTTTTTCAATTTGAAATTTTGGGAACCACTTAATAATTAAGAATTATTAGATTGTTCTAGAAAGAATTGAAAATTGAATTTTTTTAATACTTAGATATCACCATCTAAAATTGGAAGATCTCTATTCAATCTCAGGATATTATTTTTTCAAGTGCATAGAGGGTACAATTAGGAAATTTGTTTTATTGAGATTAATAGATGGGTTAAAGATGTTACATCCCCAAAATTTGGGATCCTAAAATTAATTCTAGGTGGGGTTTTGTCGGAGGGAGGGGGGAGTAAAGAGACATTCTATCTTTTTGTTTAATTAAATATGCCTAAATGATACTCTACACCCTCAAGGGTAGAATGTTCATTTACTCCCTTGGGTAAAACTCCACTTAGAATTAATTCTAGGACCCTAGTATTTGGGGATCTAACCTCTTCAACTTATGGATTGATCTCGATTAAAAAAAGAAATCCTAATTGCACCATCTATGTACTTGAAAAAAATAATGTCTCGAGATTAAAGAGTCACCATCCAATTTTTAGATGGTGAAATCTAAGTGTTAGAAACTCAAATTTCGAAAAACAAATTGGAGAATAAATGGTTCCCAAAATTTCATATTGAAAATATCATCCCAAGTACATATTTGGATGGAGGGAGTAGAAATAAACTATGATCCCGAAGGAAAATAGTATATGCAGTCATCAAATATTTAAATGATCACAACTCCAATAAAAACTAGTTTACGAAAAATGATGATGATGATAATAATATTCGGGTTGGGGACAATATCTTCTTTTTTGGACAAATGTTATAAAATATTATTAAAAAAGAGAGGCCTTACAACATATTTACATCGGCAACTTGAATAGGAACACACGTAACTCCCTTTTTGACCAACTCATCAACTAACGAATAAGCATCCCTATAAACATGCTGAAAAGATATGGTCAAGCAACTAACCAAATCAAGGATCTAACTCCACAAGGAATGGAATTCCTAAAGAATTCGCTGCTCTTTTTTACACCATTTGATCATATTTAGGGAGTCTCCTTCAACTACACAATTCAATCCTAAGTTTTAAAAAACGTAAAGCCCGAGACCAAAGAGTACATTCTATAATTCTGCCATGTTAGCTGTAGCAATACTTATTGGGCCATAATAGTCAAAGATACTTGCCCCATTCCAATCTCTCACCACACATCCAATTCCAGCTTCCCTTGGGTTCCCAAACGAGTTTTCATCAAATTTTAACTTAAAACACCTACTAACTGGAGGGCACCATCTACCAACCGATACCTACTAATTGGAGGGCACCGTCTACCAACCGATACCTACTAACCGGAGGGCACCATCTACCAACCGGCCCTGATCTTAACATTGTGGGAAAGGGCTAAGTTTACGAGATTCAATCTAATATCCTCCTCAAAGATTCTAAATCCCTCTTTCGTAACCGAAAGCCAGCATCAACGAGTGTGGATAATATTATTAATAATAATATTAATAGGTAAATATTTACTCTCAAATATTTTTCAATTTCTTTCCTTCTACAACTCCCAAACAATAGTCCTCCTGACGGTCTTCCAAATAATGATCCCTCGTTTTGGCAACAGCGGGAATGCCAATTGAGTAATGATACCCATAATAAAATCATGGGGAACAACTGCCCTCATGCCCAAGAGGTTCAAGAAAATCCCCAAACATTCGCCACGAAGTTATAGTCTACAAAACGATGGCAAGTGACTCACCATCATTTTTACACATTAAACAAATATTTGGCAGGATCTTTCCTCTCTGTGACATTGTTAATTGTCAAAATCTTATTCTATATACCAAGCCAAAAAAACATTGACTCTTACACGATATTGGCCATTTCCATACTTGGGCCACTTGTGGTAATGTCGACTTTCATCTATCATTGCACATTAATGCATACATGGATTTTACCGAAACTATCACATCCTTATCTACTTCCCAGACCAGCTCATCATCCATATCACATGAGATATATACTTCTTCTAATTTATCCAGCAAAGATATCAATTGAGTCCCCACCTCCTCAAGGATTCTATCGAATGACAATTGTACATTCCACACAGTGCTCACAAAATCGAACCGAAAAGGTTAATCGGATATGGGCTAGAAGCGTCTAACCGGTCTAATTGGTAAACCGGCCGATTCAACCATTCTAATCGGCCAAGTTCCAGGTTGTCAAAAAATTATTGAGAAAAATGAAAACGATACAAAAAAAATCTATTAAAATATAAAAAGCATGTAAAGAATGATTAAAACAAAACAGATTCAAATTAAGTTGAAAATTAAAAAAAAAAACATATTTTAAAGAATTGATTTGAGCCTAGGGGTATTTTTAAAAAATTTAAAAAAAGATGGAAAAATATAAAATTGAGTATTAATAACCAAAACAATTTATAGTCTTTACCATAATGTAAAGAATATTAAGAAATGCATTACAAACCAAATTTCTTATTTTTTGAGATTTTATATAGATTTTTTGAATTTTTTTTTTTAAATACCAACCGATCACCAAAACCACCTGAAACCGAAACCGGCTAGTAGCTGGTTCTGATCTAACCAGACAATTACCAGTTAGATTGCCCTGTTTTTCTAACATGGGTTCCATAGCATCCGTTATCCCATAATCTCGTAACTATCTCTAACCAAAATCTATTGGTTGGAGACTATAGAAAATTAATCCGTGCAAGATAACTTCAACGGCCACTCTTCATTCCACTTATGGTACCAAAAGGATGTAGACGAGCCATTAACGACACACCATCTAATATCTCTATGTATATAACACTTGCATAAAGAAGATATCTTTCCAAAAAACAGACCTTACAGAACTATCTCTCCCACCACCAAGCCACATTCTGCATCTATCTATCCCATATTTTTCTTTCAAAACATTGCACCACAATTGATCCTTCATGATAAAACTGCACCAACACCACTTGCACATTAAAGCATCATTCATTATTCCAATCTTTTCTGATACCCAATCCCCCATCTACTTTTGCAGTGTAGACTCTATCTCATCTGAACAAGTGATATTTTCTCTCTTCTCCAAAATTTGTCTAGAGGAAATCTCTCATTATTTTTTCTAACCTCTTTACAACGACAGATGGCATTTTAATCAACGACATTTGATAAATTGGAAGATTTACCATGCAATACCTCAGCAATGTAACTCTCCCTCCTAATGACAAGTATTTAGGCTTCCATAAATCAAGCTTACATTGTGCACGTTGAATAACTTTATCCAACACTGATATGATTAATCGAGAGTCTGAAATTGGTAGACCCAGATACGTGATCGGGAAGGTGTCAACCTTACATCCTAGTGCATCAGCCAGATCAATAACCCTTAGCCAGACCCAAATACGTGAAATTGGTTGATTCCAATTAAGGAGGATTTTGCAAAATTCACTTTCAACCCAACAACTACTTCACAACATTTCAAAAACCGACCAATGTTCTTCATATGCTCCTCATTTGCCAGTATTCATACCGAAAATTTCATAACCCAACCCATTCCCATTTTGGGTGAAAAAGATCTATAAGTCTTTTCTTCCAATTAGTAAGAGGGTTCTTAAGCTAAGAAATAGATCCTAGAAGTTAAATGAAGGTATCTTGAGCAATTGCAATAACTGGATCATAATACAATAAATATTGTAGTAAAAATAAACAATATTTTAATTGTAATATAATACGATACTAATATATAAAGATAATAACACAAGATTACAATGAAAATATAATGATATTTTATGTTATTATTATAGCATAATAGTAATAAGATACTATTATAATAAGATAATAATATCTTGTTATAATAATTCTATAATTCGTATTAGTATAAATATTATATTATATATCAATTTGTGTTAGTACTAAAATTATATTATAATATTAATATATAATATAATATAAATATGTAATTTTTTAATGTTAATGTAATGTTATATTAATAGATTAACAAAATAATATAAAACAATAAAGATTTCAAACAATGATGATGATAATATAAAAATATAGTTCAATGAATATTTTCAATAATAATAATAATAATAATAATAATAATAATAATAATAATAATAATAATAATAAGCATAAATATTATACTTATAGAATAATATCATTATTATAATAATTATTTCATATTATGCTAATATTAATCATGTTGTTGATATTTCATAATTATTATTTTAAGTAATAATAATTATACTACACATAATAATTATTATTATATAATAATATGAAATTAAATAATAATATAATATCATTTTATTAGTATTAATGTAATATTATTATAATATAATAAAAATACATAACATTTTAATATTAATATAATACTATATCAATATATTAAGATAATACCATAATATTATAATAAAAATAATGTTGCTATTATAATATAATAGTATAATAATATAATAGTATCATATTATAGTATAACTAGTAAAATGCACGTACGTTGCACGTGGTATTTAATATTAATCACTGAAACATATTATCTTTGAAATATATTTTCAATAAAACATGGTCTTAGATATCTTTAAATTGATCCTCAAAATTGAATAACATTATGAAATTTTAAACCATGCAATAAATAAATAATTCAAATATACTATATGTGATAAAATACAATTATAGGGAGACCAAAAAAATTTAAATACTATTTTAACTACGGAATTAAGATTGAAATAGCGCAAATAAAAAATAGTGAGAGAAAGCTAGAGGAGATGGATCAAAATTCATAATTAAAAAATAAAAATTACTCAAGAATCTCCCAAAAAAAGATTTAAATCTTATATATACTTAAGCACTTTTTTTTTTTGCTAAAAATATAATATTGTAGTTACAAAAGTAAGTTAATGTTTAAATAGTCATAGAAATTTAAAATGTAAAAATTATAATTAAAATACATATAAATGGAAATTTTGAGATGATATAAATCGCTACATTATTTAGCATAAGAATCAAAAATAAAAAATAACCATTTTTCTTTAGCATTCATGATCAATGGACATTACCAAATAATCTAAAAGGAACTTATAAAATAAAAATAAAAACATTATTTCTCAATAGAGAGACCAAACGAGACATAATCGATGGAAAATAGTAAGAGAAAGCTAGAAGAAAGAGTAACATAAATAAATAAGTAATATACAATTAAAATAAATAATAATAATAATAATAATAACAACAACAACAACAATAATAATAACAACAACAACAACAGCAACAGCAACAGCAACAACAATAACAATAACAACAACAACTATATATAATAGTAGTAGTAGTTGTTGTGGTTGTTTTTGTTGTTCTTATAATTATTGTTATTATATTCAATTAAAGAGTTATATAAAGAGTGAGTGAGTTCAAACCACTTATTTTTTGTAATTAGAAAACTACATTATAACTTGAAATATATATAAATGGAGGTAGATAACGTACATCTACTTTCCTTTTAGAAAAATATTTATGATAAAGAAAACTTGCTAAAGAGAGTGATAGGATAGGCAAGAGAGAGGGCAAGAAATACATTCATTTTAAAAAAATATTCCTGACAAAGAAAACTTGCTAGAGAAATATTTCTGACAAAGAAAACCTGCTTGAGAGAGCGATAGAATAGCCAAAAGAGAGAAAGAAATAGCTTCCTTGTAGGATAAGTTTGGGTGTGAGGTTCCGACATGAGGATTTTAGCCTTTTAAATGAGAGATGAAGGGAGAGGTTGTTCTTAAAAAGAGATTTAGGAATGGAGAGATTGAGAGGGATTTTTAAGGTGGGAGAGATGAAAGATGAGTAAGAGAGAAGAGAGATTACCGGAGAGAAAAAGTTTTTCTTTTTATAAAGAAAAAGAGAAACAAATTTTTTTAAAGAGATATAGGAAGAGATTTAAGGAGAGAGATGATTGAGAAAAAAGAGAGGTTATAGGAAAGATCTAAGAAAAGAGATATAGAGACATTAATTACCTGTTACATAGTGGGAGAAAGAAAGGTGGGAGGAGGAGAGAAATATGGGATGTAGAAGATATTAATGGCTTGTTACATAGTATAAGAGAGAAAGGTGGGAGCGAAAGAAAAAAAAACATAGGCTGTAGAGAGTACATTAAAAATAAAGAGAAAAGAAAACTGAGAGATAAAGAGAATAAATTAAAGAGAGAGATATCACACTAAAAAAATGAGTTATACTAAAAAAGAGTTACTTATATTTATGTCTCTTTATACATGTAGGAGGAAGAGAGTTACATAAAAACATTATAGTAAAAAATAAGAGTTACATTTATTGGAAAATGCTGAGAATAGCCCACTAGTTCATATGAACATATAAGCCCAATGTCTTACTATGTAACAAGCCATTAATGTCTTGTTAACGGTCATAACCTCATAAGCTCATTTGAGAAGAATGTAACATTAATGGCTTGTTACATAGTATTAGCCTCATTTCGTATTTTAATTTTAATTTTTTTTTCTACGAATCCAAATAACTTGAAATTTTAGGAGTTCATTTTTCTCATTAAGGCGCACCTAATAAATATATTTTAAAAATAATTTGCAAGAATTAAATTGATCAAAATACCCCCAAAACATTTTAGGGGTATTTTGGTCAATTTATTTCTTGCAAATTATTTTTTTGATATTTTTATTAGATTCTTCTATTTATAAAAATACACACCTAAAATTTCAAATTATTTAGATTCACAGAAAAAAAAATTAAAAATTAAATACGAAATGAGGTCATGATTAGGAGATCGGTCCAAATTCAATCTGGACTGTTGGGCTCATATGAACACATATGTTCATATGAGATAGTGGGCTAATCTCAGCATTTTTCACATATATTTATATATTTTTATACATGTAGGAGGGAGAGAGAGAGTGTGATGTGAGAGGTATTGAGTTTATGTGGCCTTTAAAGGCCCTATGAGATCTTGTAAGAGCATTTTATATATTGGAACATAAACTCAGTCGGAGTATGGTCATTTTGTAGACCATACTAGGCAAATGTTATTTGCTTATACTCAGATTAGGCTCAACGAGCTAGGCCAACCGAGGTTTGGAAAAACCCAATATACCTGGGCATAGGGATCTATCGAGAGGGTTTAATGGATTATCCCTTGATGACGTCGGAGTATACCCAGATGAGAGTCAAGAGACGATGTGGCCTTGCATGTGATGAATAGCCTTTAGAGACGGGGCTAAAACATCATCGTTATATCATCACACGACATGTACATAGATAGTCGTTTTGAGATTCACTAATGAGGGTGAAGCATGTATATGTGCGAGAGATTACCCCTATGTACCATAGAATCATGGTTGCATCATGGTCTGGATGACCCTGATTTTTTGTCTCTAGGGAAGAACCTGAAATCCATAAACTATGATTGTATCCCCTAGTCTATTGCCTGACTTTGATGGTCCAATCATGAACCCCTGCAATAGACTGTGGGTCATGGGAACTGCTGGGTTAGTTTGAGAAAGCTAGGCGGATCGTGATTCGCAGTTAAAGGTGGGTGCTTCCATATATTGATAATTTCTTAGATCTAACGAATCTGATTCCCATCAAAATTAATTAATTTTAATTAATTTTATGTTATGTGATTTTTAGAATATTTATTTGAATTTTTGTAAATCTTCTGATATTTTATTTTTGTTATTTGAATTTATAAATTAAGATAAATTAATTTTTCAATGTTTTGAATAAAATATAACATTTAAAAAACAAATTAGATATAAAATAAAATATTTTCTAAAATATTTTGGACTTCCATAAAATATAAGGCCCAAAATTTAAAAGGATGTGGATTAGGTGGGGCCCACAGGTGGCCACCAAAATGATGACACGCCTCCACCCATTCACCTAACATTCTTAGGAAGAATGTTTATCCTCGTGGTTGGCTTATCTTTCTAGGTATAACCAACTTATACGATAAGGTTGAATATTTTAGATATTTGCTAATTTTTTGAATCAAGAATGATTGATTCAAATAAATAAGGATGATTGATCAAATAAATAAGGAATTGATATATTAAAATATAAGTTTTTTTTGATGGGAATAGATTTAGGAAATGGAGGATAAGGCTCTAGCTCATCTCTTTGAATTTTGATGGTAGATCAAAGAGATGGATGGCTCAAATATCTCATCCTACAAGTTTCCTTAGATCGACGATTGAGATTTGACCTACTAATTGAGGCAAAATCAATAGCATAAAAAATTTATAAAGATACGTATTATCTTCTCTCTCTTTAACAATTCTCTCTCCCTACCTAAAATTCCCCTCTCTTCCAAATCTCTCTCTAAGTTGTACTATGTTTCGATGGCACGCACCACCTCTATTATTTGTGGGTGGCAAAGTGATGGAACCCCTTACTAGTAGATCTCTCCCTCTCTCTTCATATTCATCTCTCATCTCTTTAAAATCAAGCTAAGAGGCTTGATGAAGATTAAGTCATATCCCTCTCTCTTCATATTCATCTCTCATCTGTCTAAAATCAAGCTAAGAGGTTTGATGAAGATTAAGTCATTGAGTGAATTTTTACTATAGCATGGAAATAAACATACCTAATATAAATCGCGAGCACCATCGAAAGGAGGAGACTCGCCGTGGAGTGTACTAAGCCCAGTTGAGGTAATCTCTGATAATTTTACCTTTTTAAATATTTACTTCTCTTCCCATAAAGCAATAAATTCTAATCTTGTTTCTTGAATAAATAATTGTATTTGAAGAGGTAGCAATCAAGAACCAGTTTTATTTTTATTTTATTTATTTCAAGAGTGGTTTGATTATAATTGGACATTGTAAGTGATCTTGCCAGTGTAAAGGTAAAGAATGTTTTAAATATATATACATTGTGCTTTATCATAAAGTCATTTCATTGGTACCGGAGTAAAGTTGATATTTGAAGCCATTAGATGTTTTTTTCCCATTATTGAGTTGAGATAAAGCTTGGGAACGATATGTAAGAAAGCTACTAATCTTTGTGGTCAAGTAATACACCCTGGTTGAGAATTATTGAAATATTCAAAACACCGAAAAATACATTTTGCAGAATGCGTATTTTGCACTAGTTTGGAGCAGTTACATGAAAACGATAATGATGTATTTTTATATTATATAATTAAGTGATTTTGTGTGTCGTTGAGAGTAGGATCTACCTACAAAATTTCAGTGGGAGATCCTAAGGGAATTGAGAGTTATAGATTCATGATTGAAAGGTGTCAGTTTTGATCCTGCAAAATTTAAGACCTATCCATTGAGTTCCGTGATTTTTTCCACTAATGATATGATTTTATTTCCTGTTGAAATTTTATTGTGGCTCATAAAATTGAGTCTACTTTCAAATAAAAAAAATTTTATGAAGAAATTATTTGTAGTATGAAAGATATGAACGATTTATTGAAGGGAATGCAGGTGCTATTTTCTGCAACAAAAATTATTTTCATGACTTAGAAGTCAAGATTTTATTTCTATTCTCAACAGAATATTTTATGGCTCACACAAAGTTTTTAAACTTCAATTTTGAGTCTAGTTTTTAATAAAATTTATTTAAGAAAGAAATATCTATGGAAAGATAAGAATAAAAATTTTGGATTGAAAAGAAGTCATCTTGAATTTTCTGCAATTATGGTGTGCTGTTCATTGAGACATAAAAATCTTATAATTATCAAGCCTATTTAACATAGTGATATGAGGCTTGTGGAAATATATGTGCTACCATTACGTGTCTACTTTTTAAACAAAATTAATTTGAAAGGAAAACTCCACAAGGATAGAGATAAAATACAATTTTACTAGACAATATTCATCTTGGAATTCTGCAGTATGAGTTATTTTGTAATGTGTATGTCACCTTATTTATTTCTCTGAAGGAATATATTATTGTGATTCACGCCATAATGTTATGATTGGGTTTTGAGTCGAGTTTTCAACACGAGATTTCATAAAAAAATTCATTGAGGTTTGAGAGAAAAAAAATTTTTATTGAGAGATACTCAGCCTAATTTTCTGCTGAGAAAATTACATTGTGATGTAAAAAGTCACTAAAAGGTAGACTCACTAAATGGTGTGATTTAAGGATGGAACTGAGTACTATTTTATATTTTTTAGTATATTTTAGTACTCAAAAGGATTTGGAGAGAAAGTCTTTATAAATTGAGAGATATCATATTTTTATCATGAGATGCTCATGTTCTATTCTGCAGTAAATTAAAAGATGTAGCATGTTAATACACATCTGTGAATTCCCAATAGTGGAAACCTTTTTAGGGCTCATTTAAAATGAGTTTTATAGTGTGTCATGCATATGGTTTATTATAATAAAACTTCAGAAAGAGGTAACACAGACCTTGCAAGGTACAACACACTATATGAAGAGTGTTCGATTTGATAACAACAAAAAGAAGAAGAAATACAATACCTATAACAGCATCTTGGTTTCTTCGAAATAAAGGGATACATAGAGAAGCTTGTAGGTGGCAAAGAAAAGTTAAAGATCAGTGGGATAATCAAATTTGTGATATTTGAAATGACGGGATGAAGAAAATTCTCTTCACGGTGTGAGAAATGGAGAATCCAAGTGTCAAAGAGATGAACGCATTGTGACATGTGAAATCGAAGACCAATATATTCGTCATCAATTATGTGCTCTTCTAACATCGTCAAACGAATGTAAAAGCAATTAATCAAGAAAGCCCAAGTACCACACTACATGGCTTTGAGGTATTAAATATAACCCACATTACATGATAAGGTATGTAGGGAAAGATGATTCAGTTACTTTTTATATGCTTTGGTTATATTTTGGCTAAATGTTTTATGAATATGTATGGAGTATAGAGATATTGAGTGATATGTGCTAACAAATTTGAAAGAACCTGTTTATGAATATCATGTGTTATGGTGCATCTTTGCACTAAGAGCACGAACTACTTAAGGTAGTGATACACATGGAGATGTGATTTGATCAAAGGCTTTAAGTCCTAAGTATGAAACACGAGAGATGGGTATAGCTCATTCAAATATGTAAGCACGAAGGGAGTGTTCTGATGGAACTCGGTGTTAGTAACCATCCTCCCGATAATGTCCAGTAATATGATGTGTTACATATGATGATGATCTCTTCAAAAAGTCTCCATATTTGCCAAAAACAAAAAAAAAATTGTCAAGATTTTGATAACCATTCTTTAGTCAAGTTTTATTTTAGATAAAATTGTAATATGGACTTTATGGTTTGTTTTTTTAGCTGTAAACATGACTTGGTAGGTGAATGCGGTAAAATAATTTCTGAAAACTAAACATATATTATAATATTAAATTAGATGTTTTGAGAAACCCTATAGTTATGTTAGATCCACTAATTCTTTATGAAAAATCATTTTATACTGTCATATTACTATTTAACCATTGTTTATGTATACCAAGTCAATTTTTTTTTATAAGGGAGAAAACCATTATGCCTTCAAGGCATTTATAAAATTGAGAGAAAGATTGTCATGCATGGGTTTTTTTTAATTACTCATATGTCTTGACTCATATTTGTAGTTATTTAGAATCATCGATTACCTAAGACCTTGAATCATATTGAATGTTGTAGGAATGCTATCATGCTAGGCTTCCTTGACATATATTATATTGATTAGATAACTTGGTTTATATGGATTTACTACCAAGACGACTAGTGTGGTTGAACCTTTATGGTTTATAAAGGTTTTACATGTTGTGAAACTAATGGCCATTGAATTACTTATTGCATGAGACTTGCTATGCTACCTCATGATATAGACATAATAATGTTGAGAATTTATATATTGTATGTGCAATAATTGAGTGGGAGCTGCTACAGTCCCACGTTTTGTTAGCTACTTGGATATTCAGATATACAGATGCAAGCTATTTTGAGGATTCAGATGATGTGAAGTTTATATCTGGATACGTGTCATGTTTGGATGGCGAACAGCTTCTTGGAAATCAAAGAAACATGAAGCGGTAGCATTGTCCATCCTAGAGGCAGAATACGTGACATGCTATTTGGCGGCCAAGGAAGCCATATGGATTAAGAAATTTTTTAATTGACTTTACTTTCAACCTATGCATTGTGAGCCAGTGAGGATTTTCTGCGACAACACGACATCAATATGTATGTAAAAAAGAGCCACAATTCCATAATAACTCCAAGCGTATAAAACTAAATATTTCAATGGAAGCAACTAGTGTTTGACAGGTCAGTTGGAACAACAGACTATGGTGTTGTTCACCTATAGAACCCAGATGTGTGGCGCTGGTTGTATGGCTACAGGAAAAAACAGCTTATTTGAAGAACTCCTTTAAGTCAATGAAGATACAATCTCATGCGATGAGGATACGCGATGATTTTCTGTGACAGTAGATCCATAATTCGCGACGCGATATGAAAGATGGACTACGACCACTTTCGGGATGAGATCCGAGTAGCAAAGAGAAAGAAGCATTGCCTCTATGAGTCCTTTTGTGAAAATATTGAGGGCAAAAGTCACGATTAATGTATTAAGAGAGAATGTTATTGGGAGAGATATATGGGGATGAGAGAAAGTGAAGAAGAGAGAATGTAAGGCCTTCAAATGCCAAGTGGGAGATGTTGGGTTTATGTGGCCTTTAAAGGCCTTATGAAAGCTTGTATGAGCATTTTATATAGTAGAACATAAACTCAGTGGGAGTGTGGTCCTTTTGTGGACCATACTAAGTAAATGTTATTTGTTGATACTCGGACTTAGTTCAACGAGCTAGGCTGGTCGAGGTTTGGAAAAACCCAAGATACATGAGCATAAAGATCTACCGAGAAGGATTTAATGGGTTATCTCTTGATGAGGTCGGAGTATGCCCAGATGAGAGCCAAGGGACTGTGTAGCCCTTGCGTGTGATGAATAGCCCTTAGAGACAGGACTAAAACCTCATCGTTATATCATCACAAGGCATATACATAGATAGTTGTTTTGAGATTCACCAATGAGGGTGAAGCGTGTACATGTGCAAGAGATTACCCCTATGCACCATAGAGTCATGGTTGCATCATGGTTTGGAGGACCATGATTTTTTGTCTCTATGGGAGAACCTGAAATCCATAAACTGGGATTGCATTTCCTAATCTATTGACTGACTTTGGTGGTCCAATCATGAACCCCTGCAGTGGACTGTGGGTCATGAGAATTGCTGGGTCAATTTGATAAAGTTAGGCGAATCGTGATTCGCAGTTGAAGGTAGAGTGCTCCCATGTATTAATAATTTCCTAAATCTAACGGATCTAATTCCCATCAAAATTAATTAATTTTATATTATGTGATTTTTAAAATGTTTATCTTAATTTTTGTGAATCTTCTGATATTTTATTTTTGTCATTTGAATTTATAAATTACAAGAAAATAATTTTTCAATGTTTTGAATAAAATATAATATTTTAAAAAAATTAATATAAAATAAAATATTTTCTAAAATATTTGGGACCTCCATAAAATATGGGGCCCAAAATTTAAAAGAATGTGGATTAGGTAGGGCCCATAGGTGGCCACCAAAAGGGTGGCACGCCTCCACCCATTCACCTAACATTCTTAGGAAGAATGTTTATCCTCGTGGTTGGCTTATCTTTCTAGGTATAACCAACTTATACGATAAGGTTGAATATTTTAAATATTTACTAATTCTTTGAATCAATATTGATTGATCAAATAAATAATGATTTGATATATTAAAATATAAGCTTTTCTTATTTGTTGGGAATAGATTTAGGAAATAAAGGATAAGGCCCTAGCTCATATCTTTGAATCTTGATGATGGATCAAAGGGATGGATAGCTCAAATCTCTCACCCCACAAGTTTCTTTAGATCGACGGTTGAGATTTGACCTTATGAATTGAGGTAAAATTTATGACATAGAAAATCGATAAAAGGAGATATTCTCTCGTAAAATGAGATACGTATTATCTTCTCTCTCTTAAAGAGGGGAGAGATTTATATGGGAGAGAAAAAATAGAAAGAAATTAAGATAGGGGAGGAGAGAGAAGAGAGAAACGTGAGGGGCTTGGAGTTATTGGAAAATTGAGAGAGAAGATGAATGATTAAAGGAAGGGAGAGATTAAGATGAGATGACATGCATGGGTATGAGAGGGAGATGGGGAAAGAGAAGAAAGAGTTATTAACACATGAGACACATGGCAAAAGATTAAGCAAAGAGAGAATAGAGAGAGATTAATATGGAGGAGGAGAGAGAAGAGAGAAACGTGGACTAAGGAGAGAGAGATTAATATGGAGGAGGAGAGAGAAGAGAGAAACGTGAGGGCTTAGAGTTATTGTGAAATTGAGAGAAAAAAACGATGATTAAAGGAAGGGAGATAATGGGATGAGATAGTAGAAGGATGGGCATGAGATGACATGCACGGGTATGAGAGGGATATGGGGGAGAGAAGAAAGAGTTATTAATACGGTGGTACACGTGACGACAGAATAAGCGGGGTGGGTAGTCCTCTCACTTAATATATAATAAATAAAATCATACTAATATTACGTTGATTAATGATAATGATAACAATAATAATAATAATAGATTAACTTTAAATATAACTATGAAGTAATATCATTATTATAAAGAATGAGATAAAAAAAAGTGAAATGGGCGCTCTTATGCAAAAGCAAGCTCTTTCAAAAGCAACTCTTTCAAAAGCTCGCATTTGCTCATACCTAGTTTTTTTTGGACTGTGCTAAATATGAAGGTTTCGAGGATAAAATAGACCCAAAGCTATCAAAACCTGGAAATAAGAGAAATTCACATTTCTCCCAAACGACCTAAAGTCCTTGCACGTGTGCATAAGAGAGTTTCTCTATGTATAACTTGACTCTTAATGTTGTCAATGTGCATTCAAAACAGACATTTTTTTTCTCTTTAGAGTGAGAAAATGCATTGTACAAAATTATAAATTTGTATTTCTGCTATTTTGATATAACCCAAATTATTTTTCCCATGAAAAATATTATATAACCCAACATATTTTTCCCATACAAAAATACTTACAGCATCTAATAATGGAGAAAGAGGTCATATCCACCATCAATAATGGAGAAAGAACAAGAGTAACCTAGATGCAGCATGCATATAGTATCCTACATGCAGTTGGGTACGCTTCCATTTGCTAGTGATTACAACTCTGGCCCACAGGTTGGACTAGTCAATCACCTGCCCCGAATCAAACTGCTGAATCAGCTCGCCCAACTAAGCCAAGATTTTTCTTAAAAATAAAAAGCAGAGATAATAAGAGAAATTTGGCAATAATATAATTTCCATTATGAGGGATGTAAATCAAAATTAAAATCAAATAAATAAATTTAAAAAATACTTTGGATAGATAATGGTGGAAAAAACCAAAATTCGATCCTCTAGATGTTTTCTTAAATTCTAAATAAATTGCGAGGCTTCTTCTTGATCGATGTTATAGGAACATCTTGAGACTAAATTATAGAGATTTTGTCAAATAATAGATAAGATATTGAAGATTTCCAATTTTAGGGTTCAAAAACTCCTGTTTTGACTCCTGATTACTTATGTTTTGTTGGACCTCATGCTTGCAAAATTGTTATGATATCAATATTCAATGAATTGGTGCTCAAGTGAACAATTGGGAGGCCGTATTACAGAAGACGATTGATTATTGATCGAAAATAGTTTAAAAATGTTGTTTTTCCTTCTTCTTTTTTACTTGATGGGGTAAAAGAGTTATTAGGTTAACATGCCCGAGTATCGGCGAGAACCGGCCCGTTAACCCACCAAGTTCAAGCAGAGTCGGGATTTCCGAGTCGCTTTGCAAATTTTTGAAGTGCCATTTGCATATAAAGGTTTTGAGAGTGCTTATAAAATGTTCAAGAGAATCACATGTTTCTAAGTTACTACATTTCATAGAAATTAGTGAAAATTATTTATGATGTTTTATTCAATGTTTAGAAAATCAACTAGGTCAAGGTATTCAGGTTTTGGTTGAGGTAAGTTATTAGGGCGAGTCCGAATAATTCACTTGAGTCCATCTTAATTTTTAATTTTTTTAATAAAATGAAGACAAAACTTTACATATGTAATAAAGCGTCCAAGTTGCTTAATCAAATATCAAATTGTATGCTGGTTAGGATGCCTGTATGTCAAGATGCCCTTTGTAAGAGTTAATTTCAATAGGGAAAGGGGTAGGGGTTGAGGTTGTGGTGGTAGTATGCCACACTTTAGTCACGACATTGTGGTTTTCATTCTCACCCCTAACACCACCTCACTAATACTTTTAAAAAGCTAACTCTTAATTTATTTGAAAACATAGTTAGGGGCCTGTCTTTTTTACTGAATTATCCAAAAAAAAAAAAAAGGAGATGAGTTCAATAGATCTCCTTTTTCTTAACTCTTTTAAAAAATGTAGCCCTCCCCCCTCAAATCGAATTCAAAATCTCTTACAAAGGGCATTTTAATATCGGGCAGCATTTGATTAAGGAAGCCGAATGCTATATTACATTTATAAAGTTTTTGTCTTTATTTTTTGAAAAAATAAATAAATAAATTGAGTTGGACTAACTCGCCTCGGCCAAGTACCTTGGCCAAGTCAATTTTGTGAACACCGTTAATAATTATGTAGAAAGATAAGAGCAACAAAATTAAATATATTTCACATAAATACAACATGTCGCACTTAATGTACAATTTTGTATTTCTTCGATCAATTTTACGCACAATAAGTGATTTATTACAAACTTGGAAGTTACTATATAAACTATTGAAGCAAAATAAAGAAGGAAAAATATCTCTATATCTTTTCTTAAAAAAAATTTATATTTCAATAGATTCAAAGTTTCAAAACATATATTAACCTCTAGAAATTATAAGTTTTACATCTTTTAATCCACTATGCTTAACTTTATTCTTTTAAACCTATTCTTTTATCCCAAACAAATGTAAAAAAAAACTATAATTTTTCCCACTTTTCCCCTAAATCTCTCTCTCTCCCCATGACACTCACTCTCTCTCTTCCCCGTAAGGATTGATGGCACGCTGGGATGTAGCATGGGCTCCCATTAGAGAGACAGAGAGTAACTGAAAAGCAGAAAAAGAGGTGGAGCATGAATTGTGGCTTGCTTGAATCAGAGGCCTCTCTTCTTCCCCTGCCATATTTTTGCAGAGGAGAGAGAAATCACTCTCCCTCTTTCTCTCTCTAACTAGCCTGGAAAGCTGAGGACACCAGGATCAGATAGTTGTTGGGTTCTGAGAAAACAGTGAAGATTATTTATGGTTTTTAGGTATCAAGAAACATCTCTGTAATTTATTACTTTATTCTCTCTCCCCGTGATCTAACGAAAACCCCCTCTCTCTTTCTCTGTATTTTCCCTACTCACTCTCTATTTTGCTTTTCTTTTTCTCTATGTCTATGCACGGAGCTCGGTTATGAGGGTGGAGCTCTGCTGCGAAAGTTTGAAGTACTTGCCGGACACTGAGTCCAAGAAGAAGTCATTGAGGGTAGGGATGGAGGAGGGCCAACCGCTAGGATTCTTCTTCGTGGATGAGGGGTCAGCAGAGCTGTTGGATATGGTCAGAGGCAGCTCCGCCATGGCCAAGGGTTCTTTTTGGTTCTATATGGAAGAGCCTCTCTCTTTATTTTGAGAAGAACCTCTTTCTCTTTCTATTGTTCTCTCCAAATTGTCTTCTTTTCATTTCCAAAATCCCTCTCGCTGCCATTTTTATAACAGCCTCTTTATCTTTCTATCTTTCTGCCAAATTGTCTGCTTTCCCCAATTTTGATAGAGAAGAGCCTCTTTCTCTTTCTATTGTTCTCTCCAAATTGTCTTCTTTTCATTTCCAAAATCCCTCTCTCTGCCATTTTTAGAACAGCCTCTTTATCTTTCTATCTTTCTCCCAAATGGTCTGCTTTTCCCCAAATTGTCTGCTTTCCCCAATTTTCAAAATGAGAAGACTATAAGAGTTGTGCTCCATATTTTCAGAAGAGCTTCTTTCTCTTTCTATCTTTCCCCCAAATTGTCTTCTTTCCCCAATTTTCAGAATCATAGGGCTGTAATAGTTGTGGGTTTGTATAGGATTTCTGAGGCAAATGCTATGAATTTACCGTATTGTTTTGAGAGGTTGAATATTCAAAATTATTTTTTATTGGGTGAGGGTCGGGGGGTTCTCGTATGATTTTGCAAAGAGGGGGCATCCAGTCGTTGATTTTGAATTCTTATAACAAGAGATTAGAGCTTTTGATCCAATGAAGATGGAGGGTGTTAACTCTGAGTTTACAAAAGATAATTCAATAAAGAAACCATTTGATAGAATCTGGTTTGGGAGCGTGGTTGATAATTGCAAACATAGTTCCAATAGATAAAAATGTGTTCAAACGTGACAGATCAGAGGGAGGATATGGTGTTGGTGAGAGATACGGAGCTTTGTTTGCTCCTCAGAAACTCGGAGACAATGGTGAAGGCTTGGTCCCATAGTGAGAGAAAGATGGTGGAGATGGCTCAGTCTTTCGTCGAACCTGGTAGCGAAGAGAGAGAAAGAGCCTGTGCATTGAACAGCAAAACGTATAGAGAGAAAAGAGAAGCATGCGACGGGAGTTTAAAAGAGGATGTCATTTATGAATTTCTTTGGGTTAAAAAATAGGATAAAATTGATATAGGCTCTAGAAGATATAATTAATTGAATTTTTATAAGAAAATACAGGTTTTGAATTTTGGAGTCCACATATAAATCAAACTTAACAGTAGGGTCCATAGAGATATTTTATCCATAAAGAAATGCTCCAAAATGTGTGAGCATGATACTCGACAACAAGATTCATGAGAACAGCAAAAATAAACATAAAAATAAATAAAGAATTATAAAAACAAGATGACAAGAATATATCAATATTTTTCTTAAATTGATAAAAATAGTTGAATTTTTTAGTAGTGTCCTTCTTGTGTTTTGTTTCATGCCAATCAAAAATATTTTCCTTCATGTTCTTTGTGAATATTTAGTTACAAGCTTTTTCACTTATTGCCCAAAGTTTATGCAGTAATTCACGCCCAAAAATGTTAGACTTACTGTAGCAAACTGCGGGTTACATCAAATAAATTGTACTCTAATAAAGCAACAAACTTTCCTAATGAAAATACCTCACATTAATCTTCCCTCAATGCGTAGTTACCACGTTGTAGTTTTCAATCCTATTGATACCATCCAAGCACACTTTGAAAAAAGCTAACTCCCTAATTTATCTGAAAAAACATGTAAGGGCATGTCTTCCTTACTAAATTATCCAAAAAACCAGGAGAGGCATCTATCCTTTCACAACCATCTACAATTTGGAACCATAAAGTTTTCAAACACCAAGCTACATGTTGCTCAAATTGCATTACTTTATAACATTCATTGAATCTCCTTCAACCACAATAACATTACCCATGATTTTTAAATCCCTCAATAGAGCCTGCATTTTTGTCTCATTAGCAGCTGCTACCCCATATAACCCAGAGAAAGTCACTGACATTCTCTGCAAATGATCTCTTACCAGTCCTTCCACTCCAACAAGTCTAAGATCACCATGTGAAATGAATGACATCAATTTTTAATTTAATCACTGTGAGAAGGAGGTTTCTATACCCATTGACCTTCCTTTTGCTCTAACCCCTTAGACTATTTCTTTTGAGGTTAAATAGACCCTTTCTTAATCAGCAACAAATAAATCATTGGTTATTATTTTCGATATTCATGATCACACCATCAAACAATCCTTCTATTCCTTTATTTGTGCATCTCCCACAGGATTGTTGTGTGCAATGCTTTCTAGATTGTCTTTCCTACCTTAGGAAGGTTTAAGAGATTTAGATGATCAACATTGTCAACTGTCTAGGAAGATTAAGTTGAATACCCATGAAATCAAAAGCCTTATGAGTGCTTGTAATAAACATTTTGATATAATGAAACATGAACTCAGTGGGAGTGTGGTTCTATGTGTACCATACTAAGCAAACGATGTTTGCTGATGCCTGATTAAGCTTGACGAGCTATGCCAGTCGGTTGAGAAAAACCTATGTTACTTGGGCATAGAAAATTTTCTGATAAGGGTTTTAATAGGTCATCCCTTGATGAGGTCGGAGTATGGACTGTATGACCCTTGTGTATAATGGTGGTCTTCAAAGACAGGGGCTGAAGCCTCATCCACGAGCCATTATACGACATGTATATATGATAGTCATTTCGGAAGAAGGAACCACCTTTCAGGGTGAAGCTTATGATACCCCTATTGTGCCATAGGAGTTGTGGTCGCATCAGGTATATGACACCCTGGCACATATGTAGGGGAGAACATGAAATCCACAAACTGGTATTACTTGGCCAGACTTTGGTGACCCACTAATGAGCCCCTGCATGGACTGTGGGTCATAGGAAACACTGGATCGATTTGATAAAACAAGTGTGGACCGTGAAGGTGGAGTGCTCCAGTGTTTATTTATTTAATTCTTAGACCATATGGATCATTTTCTCATCTAATGAATTTAATTATATAAATCTTAATGATATGTGATTTTTAGAATTGTTATTTGAATTTTTCTACATCTCTGGATATTTTATTTATCAAAACTTGAATTTATAAAACAGAGATATTGATTTTAGATTGATTTAAATATTCAAATTTAATTTTATGGATTTTTAAAATCATATTATTAATTTTAATATTGCATGGGAGGCCTAATATGTTAATAGGTACACCATTGTATGTGTGACCCTTATGTGTAATGGTGGCCTTCAGAGATGGGGGCCAAAGCCTCATCCGCGAGCCATCATACGGCATGCATATATGATAGTCATTTCGGGAAAAGTGACCATCTTTCAGGATGAAGCTTATGATACCCCTATTACTCCATAGGAGTTTTGGTGGCATCAGGTCTAGGACACCTTGGCACATCTCTAGAAGAGAACCTGAAATCTACAAACTGAGATTACATCATCTTTGGTCATCGGTCAGACTTTTGTGACCCACTAATGAGCCCCTGTATAGACTGTGAGTCCTATGAAACACTGGGTTGGTTTGATAAAGCAAGTGTGGAGCGTGAAGGTGGAGTGCCCCGGTGTTTATTTATTTAATTCTTAGACCATAAAATCTGCCCCGATGTTTATTTATTTAATTCTTAGACCATATGGATCATTTTCCTATCTAATGAATTTAATTATGTAAGTTTTAATGATATGTAATATTTAGAATTGTTATTTGAATTTTTTAAAATCTCTGGATATTTTATTTATCAAACTTAGATTTATAAAAACAGAGACAATTTAGATTGATTTAAATATTCAAATTTAATTTTATGGATTTCTAAAAATCATACTTATTAATTTTAATATTACATGGGAAGCCCAATATGTTAATGGGTCCACTATTGTATGTGGGTGGGGCCCATGAAGTACCACCTAGGGTGGCACGCCCCATCTTAATGAAACTTTTCGTGTGTTAGTTCAAGCTTTGGCTTGAAAAGAAAGCTTTGAAGTCTTTTAGAAAGATTTTGCCTTGAGGAAGCTTTCAAAAGTTTTTTTAGAAAGCATGAGAAAACTTGTACATAATTTGGTAAGAACTATATTATGAATGAAATTATTTTATTTAATTTTTATTGATGGGAAAATGGTTTTTGAATGGGGGATAAAGGTTTTAACACATTTCATGATATTGATGGCCTACTATGGAATTGAGGGATCAAACTTCTCACCCCACTAGTCGCTCAAGATCAATGGTTCATATTCAATCTCACAAGAAGATGCAAGCAAAGGAAAACCCTAATCTTGTTCAATCACTATCAAAAAAAGATTGATCTCTACCCAAATCTCTATACCTAAATCTCTCTTAACTCTCTAAATATATCTCTCTCTAGTTAGTCAGTTAAGGGGGGCACGCCCCAATTCTCTCTCTCTCTCTAAAGTCTAAAGGAGTATTCCCCAGCCTATAAGCTCTCTCCCTTCCAAAGTTTTGTAAGAGGGGACACGCCCCACCTAGATCTATCTCTTTCTCTCTTGGCTTATGTTGTAGTGGTGTTGATCCTAAGGATTGGGCAGATGTAAATAGATATTATCTCTCTTGAACTAGGTTTTGTGAGTTTGAACTTAAGTTTGAGATTTGTGATTTAATATGAGTTCATAGTTCTATTGGAGGGTTTTGGTCTAAACTTATTTTTTCAGTTTGAGATTGAAGGTTGATCATTGATCCATCACCATCGGATGGTAGTGACTCGGTGTGGGGTGTAAGAAGCCTAGTTGAGGTAATATCCGGCACTCTCTTTTTGTTTCGTATCATATTTAATTATATAGTCTTTATATTCTTAAGCGTGAGAATTGCGGTTATTTTCTTTGTTTAAATAAAATTTGTTTAGTGGCATCAAGGTTTTTACGATCTTGTGTATATTAATTATATTTTTTTTGAAACAAGAGTTATTGTAGTGCCAAAAGAAATAAAAAAAAAAAAGTAAAAAAGAAAAAAAAATTCCCAAAAAGATCACATTTGGTCTTCCTTTTTATAAATGATTATATGTTTTTCATCGCTCTTGCACAGTACACAAACAAATAAGGCTAATATTTCCTTTTTATCCCAACACTTGGCATCTTATCAAGAAATATTAATTTAACTACATGAATGCTTGAAATTTGTGAAGGGCAGGCTATTTCCAATTTTTAGCATCCTCTGGCTTTAACCATCTATACAACCATACATGAAGAGATTTAATTTAAAACTCCCCTACCCCTTAGATCAATCTTCCAAACTGTATCATATGTTCTCTGAGGACAATAGCACACTTACTAGAAGTCTTGCAGTTGTTGGGCTATTTGATAAATAATTTTATCCTAAACTTTATTATATATACATTTAATCTCCCAATTAACTTGTAGACCCCTACTCGAAGTTATTCAACAAAGTAATCCTACTTCCAAATATTAGCCTTCGACACATCCAATTTAAAATGTAAAATGGATGAGTAGATATATTGCAGCCAATCTATTAACTTCTTCCCTTTCATAAGCAATGCCAATCAAATTTTGTTTATCAAAATTCACTTAGCATTTTGAGATGTAATTCTTGGCATTGTGACTTGGTTGTAAGGGCCACAATGGAGTCCAAGGTCGGAATCCGATCTAACTTACCCAAGAAGAAAGAGACAAACAAAAGTACCACATAATTCACATGGGGAGAATGACTCATCATAGGTTCATGTGAAAGCAATATTCTGGCCTTCCTTTCTTCTTATCTAAATTTAATACACAATAGAAAATCGAGTATATTTCTTTCCCATGTTTTGGATAAAGTCATGGTAGAAAAGGTATTTCAAAGAAAAATCAGGCAATTTGTTTATCTGTGAAAATATAGGCAAAAAAGGAAAAATGGGAAATCATCAAAATTATCTTTTTTTTAGATTATTAGAAACAAATTTCAAAATTTTCAAAACCTCAGTGTACCCCTGCCACCATTGTTTGTGTTTTTTTAACGAAAATACCGTTTATTGTTGTCTTAGATGTGTAAAGGCATCACGGTCAACTCAGAACCATAATGATCATAACGGGTCTAAGTGACTTTGTATTAGGTTTAAGGCTAGAATCATGTCTAAAGCATCACAATACTTCAAGGACCGTGATGGGTTGTTTAACTATCACGGTTCTAATTGAACCGTGATAGATTGGAGTGGCTACTGCTAATCATGCCAAAATTATGGCCCTCTTACATGGTCTTAGGTTTTTTAGAAGCAAAAATCTTGGTGATGTTGCCTCGTGTAAGGGGACTCTTTGAATGAAATTAGATGGTGCGATAAGGAACAGTGTCGTGGGAGTTGAAAAATATCTAGCTTCAAATTCTAGATTTGGCAGAGTCCTTGAGAATTACTTTTCAACATGTTTATAGGAAGGCAAATGATATGGCAGATTCCCTTGCGATGAGTGGTGCTCCTTTACCTTCGCTTTTGGTGACTGGTATTGTAATTTTCTCCATGTAATTTCCTGTCATTAATAAATTAACTAATATTTGTCAAAAAAAAAAAAAGGTATCACGGTGGTGCAAGATCCGTGATAATCAAGGTGATTATCACAATTATTTAAGTACCTTGATGGTTCTAATGCTACCCCGTTATCACGGTCCTAAAAGAATCGTGATACATAAGCCCCACACCAAAATATTTGAACCCTCCATGACCATCACGGTTTTGGGTTAACAGTGATGCCTTCACAGATCTAACACTTCCTTAAATGCTATTTCAGTCAAAAAAAATACAAAAGGTGGTGAAAAGGGGTATAGATGAGGTTTTTAAAATTTTGGGGTTTATTTCTAGTAACCTAAAAAAAATGAGATACTTTTTTACAATTTCCCAAAAACAAATTAATAAGGAAAGGCTAAAGCGAGAGATAATAGGTTTATCTGTGAAATTATAGGCAAAAAGAAAAAATAAGCAGGGATCGGCTAAAGTGTCAGTGTCATATAGACATTGATAGTTTTGGGAAAGTATAGAATGAGACCATTTACCTTTAATACAAGGTGGTCACATTAATCTTGACCATTGGATGTGAAATTGGGTAGTTATAATTGTTCTATTGACCAAGCTCAAACTTCAAAAGAAATTTTGTCGAACTTTATGACACATCCAAGCTATCAAATTTCACATCAAATGGTTGTAAGGAATTGTGACCACCTTATATCAAAGGTAAATGATCTCATTATATTTAATCCCATATTTTTTTTTAAGGTAAAGACCATCCCCCACCTATGTGTGTAAGACCCCAAAGAATCAACACTAAAGTTGGCACAGATCTCTAAAAAAGTTATCATATAGGTGTGAGACTTGATTTTTCTAAAGATCCGTACTAACTTTAATAGTGATCTTTTAGAGGTCCTACACACATGAGTGGAAGAGGGTCCTATAAGATCTTTTCTCTTTATTTTTTAAGCAAAAGACTACTTAAGTTGTCTCAAAATTAGAAAAAGATACTTTAGTCACTTTCATCTATTCAATTATTATATGTGTTTAGAAGTGCCACTTGCCACTCGTAACTCATGGAAAAAGTGGTCTTTTTTAACCAAAGCCTAGTAACACTATTTACAACTCAAAGACCATGGTCCAGGTTAAGGTTTAGAAAAAGGTAGTAAAATAGACTAGAAAGCTTGCATTGAACGTGGAACTTCTTTGTGTTTTCCTCTAAAAAAAAATTACAAAAAAAGAGTCGAGCATTGGAACCTAGGTCAAAAGATTATGCTAGGGTGATCCACCTCCATAATTTGAGTCCATATTTTTATATTTCTTCAGGTTTTTTATAAGCGATGTGGCCATTTTTCTATGTTTGTTTACTATTTTATGGCAATTTTCCTTCCATTTTATAATCAAGAATCTAGGTTAAGAAAGCAATTTAGTTGGGAATCATGTCTAACATAGGCTCCATGGACACCAGATGCCTTATCATTTCATGAAGAATATTTTTTTAGTTGTTTCATTTCTTGTTACTTGTTGAGGGTCTACCAGCAAAAGACAAAAAGATTATTGTGCATTAAGACACTATGATCTATTCCTATGTTGTTTGGCAATATAAATTAAATGTACAAGCATCAATGCTCAAAGGATAAGGCTAAACAAAAATTAGTGCAATAAAAGAGGGACTATTTTTTGGTAGTGACATTTCTTATTACTTGTTAAGGAAGGATCAATGAAAGACTAAGATATTATTATGAATTGAAGAACCATGATCTATTTCTCCATACGTGCTAAAAAAAAGTTTGCATTGTATATATATGTAAGAAAATCCCCTTAATCGTTGGACAAAACGTGCATTAGTGCACACTCATAGAGAGAGAGGTATGGGACCAGTCTTATTAGGCCTATCAAACTTGGGAAATTCCCTAGTCGGACTGGTTTATCATTGTTATCTTGGTTTCATCTCAATTATTTGCAGTCGGCTGTATAAATCTGGTTTCACTGTTCTGTTCTTTTAAGAGCTATGCCCCTAATCAGACCAATATCTCTTTATAGATAATAAAGAAAATAAAAAGACAAACAAATATCAGGTGAAACCAGGGTATTTTAAGGATTCCCTACCGAGTCAGTAACTTTATGTAATTTTTAAGTCACTGCTAGACACAAGAAACTGGACAAGAAGGAAGCTTCCTCTTTAGCCATCTTTGCTGGTTGGTTAAACCTTAAAAGAGTAAAAAATATAAAGGTGAAATGAAGGAATTATTAAGCCATATGCGGTTGATTAAACCGTAGAGTAAAAAATACAAGGGTGAAATGAAAGAATTATTAAGCCATATGCTCATTTACAATATTTGAGGTTGCCCCATAATGGTAGGTCCCACCTTCTTAGGATCCCTTCCTCTTCTCTTTCACTGCATCCTTTACAATGGGCCCACCAAGTTGGCTCTTCTTCCGGATTGGGCTTATTTTCAGTGGGCCAGGCTTTTGGCTTGGGATTGGCCTGCACACTCTTACTTCTACCTCATCCCAGTTGACGGTGATCAGGGATTGTTGGTAATATCGAACGGCCACAATTAAGATAAAAGCTGCAAAATTCACCAGAGCAGTTAGTCATGGATGATCCAACTAGAAAAAGTCATCCATGGCTTAGGTAAAAGGATTAGATAGAGAGAGGTCCACCTACAACAATAATTAGTAGTGAGATGTGGAGCCTACTTTGTTGTTTTTCAGGGATAAGGAATCCGGTTCCGACTTCTTTTAATCAGTAATCACTTGTCTCAGTCTCAGTCTTTTTCTGTCTCTCTCTCTCTAATGGCGAAAAAATTACACTGTTACGATTAAAAAATTGGAATTGAACCCTGAGTCGTTGAGGTCCACTTCCAGTTCGCAGGACCGACTGAGGCAATACTTCAGCTGGATGGGACTATGTTTAATAAACAAAGCTTAAAAGAAAAGAGAACTGAGAAAATTAAGTGATTTTAGGGTTCCCTCAAACTAGAATTTGCCATCTCATGATCCTGATCTGACACTGGTGATTTCGACTGGATTTCTACAATTATATTAGGTCTGTTTCACTGTGTGCAAGACCAATTTGATTAATTACATTTATAAAACTTAATAATAAAGAAATTAACTAAGATTCTCTACTTGGACTGTATGAGTATGTAACAGCCTGGTCTGTTTATTATGTGTGATATCTAAGATTCTGGAGTCTATTGACATATCCAAAAGAAAACTAATATTCCTATTCCAATTCTCAAAAAAATGGGCACTATACCTCACAATTCTAAGCGCAAATTGAGTAAACAGCAACTATTAGTGAAAAATGCCTCAACTTCCTTAAAGATCTCACTATTACATATCATAAAATTTACTTCAATAACCTGAACTTTTTTATTTTATTTTTCTTGAAAACTGATTATATGTATGTAACTAGAGGTTTACATGAAAAATTTGTTCAACAGAAAATTTACAAATGCAACTTTCTAATTTTTTTGGATAGATAATATGTTTTGATAGCTCAAGGGAAAAAGAAAAAAAAAAAGACAAAAGTAATGACATACCGGCCCAAATGCGAGCAACAACTGAAGACAAATTCCATATAACCATGAAAGCAGCAATTGCCACTGCC
The DNA here is from genome assembly GCF_054954075.1 of Amborella trichopoda. Classification (NCBI taxonomy): domain Eukaryota; kingdom Viridiplantae; phylum Streptophyta; class Magnoliopsida; order Amborellales; family Amborellaceae; genus Amborella; species Amborella trichopoda. The sequence goes on from NC_142347.1 coordinate 41,938,218, forward strand.
TTCTTATGAGAACAAGAATTCCAGGCATCCCTGAAGCGCCGAAACCAAAATCTCCCTACATAATAACAAAGCAAGACAATTCATGAATTAAAATCTCACTCCCTGAATACTTTCTCAAAAATGGACCTACAGAGTTCCACCATTTCATTTTAGTTGCTTGTGTGTGTGTGTGTGTGTGAGAGAGAGAGAGAGAGAGAGAGAATCTTGTTTGAGTAAATGCAAGGCAATTGATCCAAGAAGAACTAGTACCCTTTTCCTTGAATCTAAGTACCATATATCTGATCACATTGTTAAATTTTAACTAATTTCACCTCAATTACTTTCACAAAGTAAACATCATTGATATATGGTAATTCTTTTATTAAAGCAGTAACAAGTTACTGTAAAATCACTAGAATCAAGTCTCAGAGGCAGCTTCCTTTTTCATTGTAATTAAACAGGGGATAAATGATTTACCATATTTACTAAGCTGCACTGAATAAGAGGAATACACTTTTGGTATGGTAAATAGCCCAAAAAAAGCTGCACAAAAAAAGAAAAGATGAACAAATAGCCACAAAGTGAAAACCTTCATTAAGTTAAAAGCAAATATTACACACTTTTTTCTTTATATGAAACAAAAACAAATTACCAATTCTAGCCAGTGTCCATATAGTAATGGAGCTTCCACACCTTGCTAGAACAAATAGAAGGACACCCAACTGAAATAAACATTTCCACATTTAGTCACTGATTTTTTAGGGAAAAAAAGCAGATTAAAATCTCTCTCTCTCTCTCTCTCTCTCTCTCTCTCTCTCTCTCTCTCTCTCTCTCTCTCTCTCTCTCTCACACACACACACACACACACACACACATTATACCTTCATGGTTGTTGCAGGGTCACCAGAAAAGAGTTCTCTAAGCTTCAATAAGATCTCATTCACATAAGGAAGGACCAATTTTAGCAACCAAATAGCATCTTCTTCTCCTAAATCATAAATCCTTTTGCTGCTTCCTGAATCCATGACTCCCCTGTTAAAAGAAAAAAAGAAGAAAAAGTAATTACAGTATCAGTGTCCCTGGCTCAGGTCTTTGATGGAGAAAAACAATGGAAACTTTTGGGTTTTCTTCTTTCTAATAATGGTACCTGCAAAGAATGGACCTGGCAAAGAACACTGCAGCCAAGTACAAAAGACCCACATAGGAAATTGCAGAGATCAAGCTGTGAAAACCAGAAAAAAAGAAAAAGCTTTATTGTTTGTTTATGAATGGAATTTAGCAGAGAGAGAGAGAGAGAGATGGGGTCCTTTACCTGAAGTTTAAATCTTTGGTGTAGGAAGATGAGATGAGCAGGAATGAGCCAGACCCAAATACAAAAGCAGATCTTGAAATATCCCTCCACATTACCATATCCACTGATATCAAAAGAAAATAACAGATTTTAAAAAACAGAACGTTTTAGAGAGAAATAGAGTGAGACCCACCAATGTGTGTGTTTTCTGGAGAGAGAGAGAGAGAGAGAGAGAGAGAGATTGCTCTGGAGGGGGGAGAGAGAAAGTCCACCAATGTATGTTGTGAGAGAGAGCGAGAGACCACCAATATGAGTGTATGTTTGAGAGAGAGACCCACCAATGTCTGTGCGTTAGAGAGAGAGAGAGAGAACTCACCAAGATTCTGCATCCGGCTTTGGGTTTCTGGGAATTTCTCATGTGTTTCTGGAACTGAAACAAATACAGAAACTCGTTAAGAAAAATCGGAAACTAGAAAGAGGAAATGGTGAATCAAGAGAGCTTTTACTTACATGGTGGAATTTCTGGGAGATCAGCAACAGTTACTGGTGGATCAGAGCAATCAATTAGAGTGGGAATTGGGTTTTCTTCCACGATGGAGGAAATTGCGATTTCACTAACTGATTTCTCTTTCTTCTTTACCAGTGTTTCTACTGGTTCATTCACTTCTTTTATATCAAAGCTCTCTTCCTCTTCCTCAAATTCTTCTTCTCTCTCTTCTTCGCCTTCTAGTTCCCAATCTGCTGCATCTAGTTCCAAATCTGCTTCATTTCTCTCAGACTGGTCACTGTGGACCTCCAAATTACTCAAAATTTTGGTAATCGTTCTCTCTCCCGAAAGACCAGCTTCTTCTTCCATGTCTTCTTCTTCTTCCATTGCCAATTTTCTCTGAGCTTTGTCACAATTAACCCCCACATTGCTCAAATTTTCAGTAACATTTCTCTCTCTAGATTCCCCAGCCTCCTCTTCTTCCTCTTCCATTACCAATCTTCTCTCTGAGTTGTAACCATCACAATTAGCCCCAGAATTGCTCGACCTTTTGGTCACAACTCTCTCTCTACAAGCCCCAAATTCCTGGTGATCTTCTTCCACTTGTATGATCGATCTTCTCTCTGATTTTGGACTATCACAATTAGCCCCCGCAAAACTCAAACTCTTAGTCACCTTTCTCTCTCGAGAAGTACCAAATTGAGATGAATTCTTTCTTAGATCAATTGGGCTTCTATCATCAAACCTGCTACTCTTTTTCTCACTGATCGGAATTGTCTGGCTCTTTCGAAGCCTTGTGTTGTAAACACGACGACCACCATTGCTCTCCTTACCATTCAAATTGTTAGGATCAGTGTTATCTCCATTAATTCCGTTAACGCCATTTCCTTTACCACTCTCAATTTCCATTTTATTGTTTCTAGGTGAGCCCGGGAGGACCTCGTTCCTGCATTTTCTCCTATTCCCCTGCATCTTCTGCTAGAGAGAGAGAAGAAGATGGCCTCTGATGAGTGAGAAAGCTTAGATAAAACGGTTTATCTAAACCAGAATCATGAGAGTGACAGTGGTCTTCAAGTGTAAGAAAGCTTGGGGACAACGGTTTCTAGAGAGAGAGATAGATAGCGAGAGAGAGAGAGAGAGAGAGAGAGAGGACTTTATCAGTAAGTAAGAAGTCTTAGTGATAACGGTTTTTTGAGAGGTGAGACATGGGATTCTAGTGTAATGAGTGAGCCCACGAGCCAGTAGAGAGAGAATGCTCCCTTTTTACCCCCCTCTCTCTCTCTCTCTCCCCTTCTGGTAAGATTTGGGGTTTGATTCCCTAACTTTGGATCACAGGATCTCTGCAACTCCTCTTTCCAAGGCACCTAAAAGTCGTAAAAACCGAGCACATGCAAATGGTTGCGCAACAGGGGGCCTTTCTCTCTCTAACCGACGACGAGTTAAAAAACGGAGACTTCTATCTCTATGTCCGTGCCAACAAATATTGAAATGGGTCCTTTTGTCTGCTACTGCTATTATCAAACGCATTCTGTACCCAAGGGGCCCTTTCTCTCCTTTTTCAACGAGATAAAATCCAATGCAAAAATCAAGAAATCAATGGGTTTTTGGATTTAGGATGGCCCCCTACCGTTGCTCTTGCAAGGAAAGGAAGTTAAAAGTTTTCCAGTTTCTTGAGTGGTTGTGGTGACGCCCCAAAACTTCATTTTGGGGGAATTCGATTTTCTGAGAGAGAGAGAGAGAGAGAGAGAGAGGATGATGATGATGACCGTTAGGATGTGAGAGGGGATTTGGTTAGATGTCATAACACCTATGGTTTGTTGTGATGTTTGGGGTTCCAGTTAATGAAATAACCCTTTTGACCGTTTCCTTTGGCAGGACATTCCTCTCTCTCTCTCTCTCTCTCTCTCTCTCTCTCTCTCTAAAACCATTTACCGGTTCCTCTATCTCTCTCTCTAAAACCCATGTACTGGTTCCTTTCGCAAGTTTGTCATCTCTCTTGTGACCTCCAGTTACATGTTGAGGGTTATTACTCTCTCTCCCCCTCATGGAGTTGTTAGAAAAATAAAATTTTGGTGAATCAGTTGTTACAAAGTTGCAATTGCTTTAAACTGAAATCATATTAATGCTTAGGAATGAATGAATGGTTGTGGAAGTAATTAACGGTTGAAACCAATAAGTGATGGGATATAAGTAATTGTCATGAAGATGTTAGGCCCTTTGCTTTCTCTGTCCTCAAAAAGATCAAATGCGGTTGGTGTGGTGGACCCGAGTGGTCACACTCTCTGCCCTTTAGTTACGTCTTCACTCCCATGTGCATCGCATCCAAGGCAGGAGGAAGAACGGAAATAATGAAACCAGCCCCGCCATGGATAATGGTCCGGTGCTGTCACTCATGTCGGAAAATTGGGGCTGGCAATGGGCGTGACACTTGGCCCTATCCGTCCCCAAAAAGTCACGCCGCTAGGACCATATCATTTAACCCAAGGCCAAGCCAACTTGGCTGAGGACCACGCCTAGGCCACAAACAGCCCAGCCTAGGCCGGGCCCGTTCAGGGCCGGCCCAGTCTCTAGTACTGGGGAGATGGTTCTTTGTTGTTGCTTTTCTTTCTTACTCCACCTCCACTAGTAACATGTTTCACTTTTTGGAGCACCACCTGCCCCTAACGGGAATAATCGTACGCCTATGCACTGGCTTTGTAGATCTTGTGGTGAATAATTCGATCAAATTAGCGGTAGGGAAGGAGTTGAACAACAAGAGAGTAATATTTGAAACCTAGAAGAGAAGGGAACGTGTATATAATTCACTACCATTTGATATTATGCGTTATGCATGGGGGCATCCTCCTACGGAAAAAAATTCATATTGGGTTACAACTTTATACTATAGAAGAAAGGTCCGCCTCAAAAATCCACTAAAAGTTATAAAACTAGTATACATATAACACGTTATTTCGACGTCTATTTTGTTAAGTACTTATAAATCTGCTCGATCTGCATTGTTCTTGGAGTTGCAAATTTCATAATTAGAATTAAACATAAATTTTCAAGCCAGGTTTTTGACACCAAAGCTGTCTTCCAACAAAATTTAGTATACCTTGCTTATATAATATAAGGTGGGCACCTTATACAAACCTCACCCTAATTTATATGAATAGTTAAAGTAGGTGAGGAGTTTTGTCTTTGTATGATGTAAAATCTACAATGAGTCTCTCTACGAGTCATGTTTATTTTTGGAGGATAAAATCTATGAGGAAGTTTTTCCTTCTGGACTACTCTTTTCCTTCTTTGTTCATGGGTTAGTGCCTTCCTGTGCCAAAAGATTTTGTTTCATGGCTTAGTGCCTTCCTGTGCCAAAAGAGGTGCTTAATGCAATATGACGCATTTTTTGTGGGAAAGTATCTTCCAATTCATTTAGATTTTGAAGCCATTTTCTCATGCGACGGAAAGCTCAAGCCAAGAACGAACTCTCCAAAAAGAGCTTTACGCTGAAACAAGCATGGCTTTTCGAATACTCTCTCTCTCTCTCTCTCTCTCTCTCTCTCTCTCTCTCTCTCTCTCTCTCTCTCCACCCATGTCACCAAATGCTTTTCAAAACTCTCCCTCTCTCTCTCTCCACCACCAATGTCACCAAACGCTTTTCGAAAGGCTCCAAGTGGAAGAGTGAAACTGAAGAACTCTGTCCATGAAACTGAAAGTCTCTCTCTCACACACACTCTCGAAGAAGAAGAAGAACTCTGTGCATGAAATTGAAAGTCTCTCTCTCTCTGGCAAAGTTTCGTCTAGCATCTTTCGATTGGGGTCCACCCCAGGGGTTAGACCGCTTGGGTTATCTTTTCTTTTCTAGTCTCGAAGGCAGTCAACTTGTCAGCAATTTTAAGTGCATCATACAGTGTTATACATAAACAGAAAATAGGCGTAAATCATGGATAAATTTTAATAATTAGGGCACTACAATAAACCAGACATATTAAAAGACACCAATAATGAGATGCCATCCGTTGTGGCTTTGGCAAGCTTCTCGTGGAAGAAATTCCCTCAAAACAAAAGATTTAACAACTTTAGACTCATGTCGTCCTAAAATTATAGTATTATATAAAGAGTACGAAACTAGTTATCACCGATACCATGCTTCCTTCCTCTGCTTGGGTTTTTAAATGGGTGCCTCATCATTTATTGTATTCAAAAACCGTGAATCAAGGGCCATGGCATCAATGGATAATTTTCTTAAATTTGAGACTTTAAAGAGAGAGAAAGAGAGTTGAAAGAAAAAGTAAATGAGTAGGCAGTCTAGGTAACCTAAAAGACATTTCAGCTTTATTTATTGTGCTGGCTTGCTGCTCAAGCATTGCACTTTCGTATTTAATTAATGTTTGGGTTTAACTAATTAACCACACAAATCACTTCAAAGGGGATTAAGTAGTAGTTTTTCCATGGTCAAAGTAACAGCTAATATGTCTTAAAAATACTCATTTCACCTCTATTTGACGCCCATCATAAGAATCAGAACCATAGATATTGCTTTGAGAAACAATAGATTATTGTCCAACACAAAGTAGACCAGAATATTAATGACAAATATCAAAAACCAAAAATACCAACAAATGCACCCAAACCAGTTGGATACTGAACCAGCAAACTGTCCACCAGTTTGGTCAAACCAACCAGTACATTAGCTCCCAAAAAGCAAATAAAAAAGAAAACAGATAAGTTTATAGTTTTCTTAATCATGCAAATAATTTTATTTAAAAACCTTTTTGGTCATTTGGTGTAAAGATGGTTCTAACAGGTGAAAGAGAAATCAGATAAAAATAAGTCAAAGAAATAAGAATAAAAAAAAGTATCACTCCCATGAATATAAAAAAAGGAAACTGAAATAAAAAGCATGGGCAGTAGACTGTTAGCATCCATCAAATAATACCTTGGTTACATCCCTCTATTCCTCAGGAAAAACTGAATTTGATTTACAGCAACCCAGAAGGAGAAAATCATGGGTAAAGAGAAAACTATTTATCTAAGAAAAACTTTACAATATGAAGAATTTGGGTTAAGAGAATATCTTACAAAATGGCTCCGATGGTGATCCACTGACCTTCCTCTGTTGCAAGGAAAAAGAGAGAAAAAATCAGCACTGCTACTTGTATCTTTGTCAAAAAAGAAATATATGAAAATTTATAAGATACTAACCTCATAAAATACAAAGGAGGCCGGCTAAACCACAACATAGAACTAGAAAAAGTTTGTCTATCCTCACATGTACACTTCTTTAATTTCCTTCACCTGAGTTTATCATGGCTATCAAGAAACCCCAATCTTAAGCACTATAATTCGTGAGCACTTTGGAATAGGCTTTCTTTATGGTGTGTTTCCTCTATCTCCACTGCTTGTCGGCTGGAGCACACTCAAAAATCAAAATGAGAAGCCAGAAGGGCAAATCTCATAACTTGGTGTGTGTATCTTTTCAGCAAACAAGAAAGATGATCGCTACTTAAAGTTGCCACTCCGAATAGGGGACCTCATTACATGTTCAGTGTCTCTCTTTGGAGTAGAGACTTTCATCTTCTCGCTTTCAGCTTCCTTGAGTGCTTTCTTTCTCTCGAGCTCTATTTGCTTGCAGTTCTCCTCATGAGCACGCACAAACATTTTCACGAAATTCAAGAGAGTGGAAACAACTGTACAAAGCATGCATCAACAAACAATACTCAAATCTCAAATTCACAAAAGCTTACTTAACTCCAAACTTGAAAGTTTTCTCACTACAAAGGATATCTCTCTAGAAAGTCTCTTAATTACACTAAATGGCATATTTTTTGCTCCAATTGTCAATTGACAACTAAAGTTGCAGGGCAGGGGCAGTTCGAGATGAAGTCCATGGTTCAACTGGAACATGGTTGATGCTGGCTTGTTGCAACCTTGAGGTAGTCAGATTAAATTACAGGTAATTAAAAGGAAGAAGAAGGAAAAAGTTTGCAAAGTTGCATGCTGGTAACCAATCAAACAACAAAAGACATGGTACGCAAAGGTGCTGGATTTATGCGGACTTCACAATGTCATGATGCAAGCAATAAGCACATGGTTCTTCAGAGTCATAATTATGTACAAAGGATTCGGCAAGATCTACTGAGAATTAATAAGGCATGAAAAGTTTTCGTGTTTGAGAGAAAATCAGGATGCCATTACCAAACAATATGGAATAGAGCATTTATAAAAATAAGGAGTAAAGTTGTAACAAGATGATGGATGTAAAAGCCTGACATAAATTCAATTTAACATAATGGAACCATTTTCAAATCTACAGAAACTCATCAGCTCGGTAGTGGTAAATTCTCTTTAATGAGAAGAATTGGTAATAGTATATAATAATCTTTTGAGAGAAATATTATATAATGATCTTAAGTAATAAGACTTCTGAAAAAAAAAATTGGAGTGACTGAAGCACCAAAAATTAAATTTTCAGGGAGATTAACCAATGAACTGCAACAAATTTTTCTGGTTCATACTTTTTGTCTTCATTTGCTGATGACCAACTAAGAAAGGACCAAACTAATAGATTGGATTATACCTTGTTCAAAAGGGCAGCGTGCAGGATCTTCACCAAAATAAAGAGCAAGTGCATCTGCACTTCTACCCTGTTTGGCATTCAATAACAACATGTAAGGAGCAAAGGAGACAGGTCTAAATCAATAAGCACTATGAGAATGGTATCCATAAGAAGGATGTTCCTAGTTCAGAATGATAAACTTGTCCCATTAATTAAAATAATAAACTTACTACTCCAGAATATAGTGAAGTCAAGCACCGAACTTCAGATTCAGCAACAACCAGGAAACCTTTCAAGGTCTGCACAATAAGTATGCTTTTAAGCAACAAAAACCTAGAAAATGAAAAAATAAAAAATATATATATATCTATATATATAATAAAAAAATAAAAAATAAAAAATAAAAAATAAAAAATAAAAAAAATTACCTAACATTGACTGGAATGCTGCAAGTAATGTAAATTTCCATAATTGAACATCAATATTAATACTAGAATCAATTTTGAATCATCCCATTTTGTCCAAATTATCTAAATGGGGAGATGAGAACAGCACATACAATTAGTGGCAAGATGGCAGTATACATGATTCCCCGAGCCCTAAGGAAAAATAAAAGACAGCAAAAAATAAAAAAAACAAACCAATTACAAAGGGTTGTCCAAAGGCTTTTCCAGAACAAAGAAAACATGCTTGAGTCATAAATCATTTCGGGCAGGTTCAGAGTAGCTAGCTGTGGATGCAATAAAAATTGCAAACATGTGTGATACGCTATCTGAAATTAGATTCTACTTAACCAAACGCAATGCGTTATAGTCACATTACATAAACAGTAATACAATGTGGACACAATGAACTTGAGTTGATTGGAAGCTTAACCAGCAGGAAATGCCTGGTTTTCGTTTGATCAGAAGTACAAACACAATGAAAATCCCAAAACCATATATCTTCAACTTGTAGACTCTGTCTGGTTTCATAAGAAGTACACAGATGTCTATATAGCATATACACATACAGTCAAAAATTTTGAGTTGTGACAAAAGTTCCACAGGAGTCATTGACTTTCATCATTTTTCAACCTTCTAAAAATGATGAATCCCAAAACCCTTTGTGAAATTCATTTCACTATTGGATACTCAAGCACATAATCTTCTAAACGTTTATGTTATTGCGCACAAGAAGATCCTAGAATCACAATAGCCATATTAACCAAATCCTTTATCAAACAAAATGACATCCAAAATAGCTAATGAAATATCCATTACCTTACGAAAGTTCTCTGATACAGGACCATCATTTTCAGATGCTGTAAGTTCTTGTTCAACCTTCTCCAATCCTTTGCTTATGGCTTGCATCTCTTCAGCCAAAGACTTCAATTGTATCTGTAGAAAAGTTAAGAACAGCTTAGACATCAAAATAAAAGAAACGCATGTGCATCAGTGAAGTCTTACTTCAACATTGTGTACCTTCGATGCAACTTCCAAGCTGAAAAGGTCCTTGTGAAAATCTAGAAGTTCTGGTAGCCTATCAGCAAGAACCTTCAGAATGTAAAATAATAAATCAGAGAATTAAGAATTTAAGATAGAAGGCAATGACATAAGAAATTATTGTACACAACAAGATCCAGAAGAGAAAAATAGAAAATCACATGACCTTGTAACGTTGACCATTGTCAACCAGATTCACATAAATCGCATATTTCAGGCAACATGCAGACATATTAACTAAATTCACAAGAAAATTGATAAAAAGATTTTATTATTTCTGGCGAAAATTATGTCCCAACAGAACTTGATTGAGATCATGGTGTTCCAGGGGACTAAGTAAGTCCACTCCAATTTCTTTCTTTCTCTGTAAGTATCAGAACTGCTATATACAATGCCCTAACAGTCAAACCCAACTCTAAAGAAACAACTCACATATATCACAATTCCTACCATTTGAACGTAGGTTATATCCATAAAATAGGTCAAGCACTCAAACCGACCAACACATCTTTCCACAGCAGCACAACATACTTTGTATTTTGGATTTGTGAAGTATTACTCAACAAACTTGATCATAGACCTGATCATGTCGCAACAACTTGTTAGATCAAAACTGTGCATCATATAGTTCCATAGTATTAAAACCTCCACAAGAGAGTATAAAAAAGGAACTGTCTAAGAAGTCAAATGTCCCCTCAAGATCTTATTGGATATTCAACTATTAAACAACTTTATTGTGGACTCTAATCACTGCTTCTGTAATGCCCTCACTACGACTCGCTAGGACCCCCACATGTAAACAATTGATTGAAAGGAACTAAAAGCAAATGCAACAATTCCCAACTTGTGAGATGTAAGCAATCCATGTCAAGTTGGTCAACAAGCACTCAGGAACAACCAGCTCATATTCTAATCGGTTTCTTTAACATATTAGACAATAATTTAGTCATGTCTCTGCATTTGAAAGAAAGCATCTTTTTTCCACACCTATATACTTCCACATGATAAACAATTCCATCATAGACACAGGCTGATGACAACTTCAAGAGCTCTACTGTAAGTAGAGCAGCTGCTCCCTCTTAACAGGAAGAATATGAATACCACAAAGAAATGCTAGCTACAGTTATCAAAGTAAAAATAAAGAAAAAAAAATATTCAATCAAATAGATATCCATGTGACTGTAGGGGCTCTTTGCAATAAAACTCACTTCTCACAAGTCACCACTTAGCCATCATGCAGCTGACAGCAGTTCAGACCTCTATGACAATACATAATTTTGACCAAATCAGAATCCATCCCATAAAGTTGAGAGTAATTTTTCCTTAATTAAATGGCACTTATTTAATTTAACAGTTTCCGTGACTACATTCAAAATCTGTATGCAAATATGCAGTTCTTTATATAATCCCTAGATAACATTCAATATTTTTAAAATTAAACCATATCCTTTCTATGGTTTTCTGGAAGAATTCAGAAGAGGCTTGAAAAAGGAATGACTAAATTCCATTGAAACAAATATTTGGTAAAATATCATGCAATTTTAACCTCTCCTTTTATCTATCATGTGTTGTTCCCCAGAATGCCTCCAAGTTCTCTTTTGGTTCTAATTTAATCTAATATCTAAATATTAGGAAAGATGAAGAGTACTTATCCCAAACAAAATTGAAAAGATGAATTCACCTTGCCACTAGTCCATAAGCTCCAAAAAATATCAGATTTAGATGATTACACATTACTAGAAAATGGTAACAACGAACAGCTTGTAAGCAACATTAAAATGACACAAAAGAACGACAGATGACATACCACCAGTAAAACCTACTCCTTTGTTGTGTTGGCACATTGGAAAAATATAACTACCATGTTGTTGTGATGGAGAACTTAAAAAGAAAAAACTACTGATAAACACAAAGAAAATATAATGCACTGATTAAAGCTCACAAACTTTTGGGAATTACAATACTTCGTTTTTTATGTAGAAAATAAAATGCATTAATTAAAGAGATTCTCACCTTGCAAAGATAATTCATGAGAGTCATTTTGTTGTTGCGTGCTCTGGTATCTGTTAGTTTTAGAAGGCTATCCAACCTGAATCCAATAGCAGAACCTACATATTGTGAAATTCTATTCAGACTTAGACACAGTAAAAGTAATAAATTACATTAATCAGAGAAAAAGCAAATAAAATAGGACCATACTGCAAAACAGAAGTGAAAAATGAAAATAAACAATAACAAAAACCATAATTTCTTGAGATATCATAGTTTTAAGGCAATGTTCTCAGATTCGCTTCGGAGTCCTCTTCCGTTTGGTAAGAAAAATGAAGCAATTCGGTGCTTCAGCCAATTCAGGGGAAGACTTCGGACTTTTTTTTAATTCAATATAAATAAATTAGATATTTATATATAAAATATATAAAAATAATAGAAAATTTTAAAATAAACAATTAAAAAATTTTAAAAAATATTTTTATATAGGTATTTCTTTTCTGGCTGAAGCAGCCCGAAGCTTCGGCCGAAGCACACCCGAAGAGACCCGAATCTGGCCTAAGCAGCCCGAATCTGACCGAAGCGGCAGCACCATGCTGCTCTTCACTTCGGTTTAGGCTTAAAAACCAAAGGCTTCAGCCTCTTCGGCCAAAGCGAAGCGAATTTGATAACATTGGTTTACGGCCTTCAAAAGCCATCTGTAATTCTCATGCTATAAATAAATGCATATGAAGAGGTCCACATTGTTCAGCCTAAAGCGTGATAAAGTAAACCACATTTGGCTCCACCCCTTTTGGATAGCAAAACAACTCCAACAGGGAAGCGAGTTTCTTCAAACAAGTGAAAAACAGTTTTTATTGGTTTTTTCTTTTTATAGTTTTTTTTAGAGCTGCTGCCATTTTGGAAGCGTTTTCATAATAAACAGGGTCAAGAAAATCTGACAACTAACAAAAGTAAGAGAGGACCATGCAGGAATTTTACAATAAAAATTGGGTAGAGAAGAAATCAGCCCTGTCCCCAGAACTTGTTCCGTCCAAATGGGCCTTATAAGGCATCCATGCATTTGTGCATGCAGTGTTTAGTCACATCTTGAGTCTAATTTTTGGTAAAACAGAGATGACGCATCAAATCAACACGTCTGTAGAGCCCTAAAGAAATGACAAAACCTGATGGCTATATAAGTTCCATGCTCTTCAAAAGATGCAGCATCTCTGAAGTAGCCCACTAGTACAGTAATGTGAAAGCAGAGAAGCCTTACAAGGAGTAAATGCAATCATTGACTATTGTGAAAGTGTCTTTTTCCACCAATCATCATCATCATCCAAGTCTTATTTTAATTATTCGGGGTTGGCTTCCAGGATTCATGACAAGATGTGGCAAAGTTTTATGCTCGCTGCCAAAATAATGCAACCACTTCCTTTACCCGGGCTTGGGACAGGTTAAGAGGTTGAAGGTCCTCACCCTTGTTAGACCAGTCTTACTTCCACCAATGAATCCATAAAACCAAAACCATGGCTTTATCGATCATTTCTATGTTCATTTTATTGAGATCGCGAACAGAGTTTAAAGAATTAATATTTTCGCTCATGAATATGGGTCTTTACCGAAAACACTTAGATACTAACTAATGGAAATAAGGAAGAAGGGTTGAAGCATGCAAATCCATTTTGAATATAAATTCAAGAACTTCCACTATCACTTCAAGCATCAGATCCATGATCTTCAACTCACCCCTTGCAGTTCCCTGATTCAAAGCATTTCCAAGTTGAAGGATTGTTTGCATTATTCGCTTCAGTTTGACAGAATTCCTGATCTGATAACCCAAAAATTCAATGAATAGTGAAACATACAAGATGCACACCATAGATAAACATTATATCACTCCAAAACAGAGAAATCAGCAAGAAAAGTTGGCACCTCTTCAGCTGCAGAATTCACAATATTCAAATTATTCCTGAGGTCTGAAACCTGCCAACATAAGCGGAGAAAAGTAGCCATAAAATTTCTTTAGCCTGGAAACCATAGGTTTCTGGAAAACAAAAGTTAATGGAAATAATATAGAATGAAGAGAGAATCAAACTTCCAACCTGGGAACTGAACTGGATCTTAAAGGAAAAGACTCGAAGCTTTGATTCTACTCGGGGTATCTTCATCAACTCCAAGAAAAACTGCAAAAATGGAGAGTGCACAGCATGTCATATGAATATATCTTTCTTGTCAAATGCCAAATAAAAGGTACTAGCTAATGGGAGTGCAGTGCATGATGCTCCTGCTGAGATATTAGATGAAAAATAAATTTTAAAGTACTCAATAAAAAAAATATTTTCTATGTATATTTCATTACTAATTCAGTAAATATTAGTTTATGGCTGTGTAACTTTCTATCTTACCTTTTCTATTTTTAAAATTTTTCTTGTTTTGAATAGGATAAAAACTATTATAGAAATTCCTAATTTTATCTTCTTCTTTTCTTCTGAAGTTGTGAAATTCCTAATTTTATCATTCCTATTTTGGTAGGCATAATTAGCATACAAAAGCCCTTCCTAAATTTTATAGTAAGTTTTATTTTTTATTCAGTTCTACTTCTTCTCCATTGCAAATTATTTTTCAAAAAATTTTAAATAAAACATATTAGATATTTTGGAAGATGGAAACCCTTATTTTGGGTGAGAGTTCAGAGGATAATCTCTCTCTCTCTCTCCCTCCCTCCCTCTATATATATATATATATATATATATGATCGATAACTGAATCCAGATTTACAGTATAGGAAGATATTGAGAAAAATGGCATTTTATATTCAAGGGTTATAAAAAGAAATAACAGTGTGCAATAACAGTTTGCAACAGAGGTAAATGGAGGATGAAGGAAAGCCTTTGGAAAGACTCAATACTAATGTTCAAATATCTACAAAACAATCATGGCTAAAATGGTCACTTTGTTCCATAGTTGTTGACATCAATAGCAGGATAGGAGCAGTTTAGGGATCGAAAGAAGGGGAACGCGAATGGCCAGAAAATCCTCATGCTAGGAAGCACTATCTGTACAATGCATTAGTTTGGATCTCGATCCAACCTTTATGGTGCTCAATCACAAGCTTTTGGGAGTCTCCATCCCAACCTTTTGGGATCACACAAGAAATTAAGATTACACTTAGTTTTATAATTTTCACTAATAACTAGATATAAACAGTATTATCCAGTGTTGTCCGACTCGGCCGAGTTGCTCATCTTCACTTGTCGAGCTAATTTACTCTAGGTACCCCTATATAACTCAGGGTATATAAGAAAAATAGAAAAACTTTGTAAATATATATATATATAAAGGTATTGAATTGATGTATAGAAGTTTTATATGTAATTTGTATTTTTTGGCAAAGATAGGTGAGTTTTTCTTGCCATATGCCCTATTTTAATATTTTTCACTTTATTTGGATTTTTTAAATGTCGCCAACTATAAACTAATTCTTTTAAATCCATGTTTTATATACTTTTTAAGCTTATTTGGACTTTTTATGTTGTTTTTGTTTTGTTTGATCTTTACTATTTTATTTTATTTTTAAATATTTTTTATTTTCTTTTCATTTTTCAAGGGCTTTTGGGCCCTGTACAATACTCAGGCGATTCCCCTCGGGCTTGCCCTAGTAACTTGCCTCGGGTTAGGGCCGAGTACCGGGGCCAAGGCAAGTCTGAAAACACTGGTATAATCTAAAAATATATAACCATTTCAATACCACACCTTTTAATTTCAATAAAAATTGAACAGTGTGATCTTCAAAAGGTTGGGGTCGCTCCCAACCTTTTCGGATCCCGATTCCTAAAAATGCAGGTAGAGATGAGATTCCAGGACAGAATCTACTGCCTCTCTCCCACTCCATATTACATGTTCAATGTCCCAACTTAAAACAAGATGAAAACAGGAAAAGAGAACTAAGTCGAACCTGCTCACATTTTCCTAAGCTTTCTTTATCACCATTGTAGCCCTAAAACATGGACAGTAGGATCAAACCATTAGCATTGTTTCACCAGTGATAATGAAAAACATGCCAGTAATTCCCAAGAAAACAGTAAAAAAATTCCTCTAACATATCATCCGGGATTGTTACAATAAACAAAACTGAGAAAAGAATGTCCACCTTGAGTAATTCCATTTCCTCTTTAGTAGGGCAAAATTTTATTAGGTTATCAAGCTGATCAACATCTAAAACCGAATCATCCAAGGCAAGCAGAGCGCTCTGTAGAAGAAAATCAGAGTAAGCATTAGAAGCAACATGTCGTGAAATTATCGGCATTCTGCAAATATCATAGAGGAAAACTAAATGTTTTGCAGAATTTTAGAAGGAATTGAAAATAAAGAGAAGACTTGCGAAATAAATTAGAATACATCTCAGGCAGAGCATCAGAGATTCAGAAATTACAACACTAATTCTGATTTTTTCAAGGGCAGCACTCATCAGAAGAATAAAAGACCAGTGTAACTAAAAAAATAAACTGGTAAACCAGTCAATGACCAATTTTCTTGAGGTATACAACCTCAATATTGAATCACTCAATAACCTCATGAATTGGACTCTCTCTCTCACTAAGTCCAAGATGGAAGGAAGATGGCTGACCCATGTACAAAAATATTAACCATGAATAGGAAACCAAATGATAGACTCATCTAGCTCTTTTTGCAATCAAGCAAACAAGAAGGAACTTATATGATGCTAAAACTTTTGCATGCCAAAGCTAAATAAACTATCATGATATGACAACATACTAAACTGACACCCCACAACAAGAGTTTATTTTTTGTATAATCCAGAATTTTCTTGAACCAAGAGTATGGCTTTAGGGATAGTCCAGAACTCGTCTTCAAGGCTTGAGAGTCTATAATTGGAATTGGTTTCATTGTTGTACCATACTCCCTCTACAGACATTCAGTGATGATAAACAATACAGATATCCTTAATTAGTCCTCAATACAAAGTAAAAATTGGAATCGTGAGCAACAGGATAGAATTATGTATACACCGAGAGGATCCAGATTGAGTTTCAACAAGCCTTCCCCTCTCTCCCTACTTAGATGCATGTCTGGAAAATAAATGCAAACAGGATAATATGCCCTTGGGTATACATTAGAACAGACAAAAAGAAAACCATTAGCTCCAGTTAAGTATTTATAAGAGAGAATTTACCAATATCTCTAGCCATGCAATATTTAAGATTCCCATCAAGTCTTGATGTTGTATGAGTATGTGTACATGTGTAATTTCACTATTCGAAACAACTAAGTTTACACAAACTTGGCATAAATCACTACCAGTGATGAGGATAATTCAAATAAAACAGATTTGTCTACTCTGATTATCAAGTTGTTGCTAACATTTTCTCTAGCTACTCAGAACACCAAATCAAACAAATGCATTGCAAGGTTATATTTAAATAACAAAATGGATTTCCTAGATGATGCAAGACACAAGAAACCAATAGGTCTAAAAGTATACCATCAGGTCGGGCAAAGGCATTTTGACTTTTGTCAGCATAATTTCACAATTATTCGCCCGGCGTAGATCGATCTGCAAAGACAAATAAAAGATCATAAAAGCTTTGGAGTATGTACGTGGTGCTTTATTTCTCCAGGGACCAAAAAAAATTGCACTGCTAATCGCACGAAGAAAAATGACATAAAGCAAAACATCTATTACAAGAATACAGTACGAGAAATCTTATATACATACATATATATCAATCTGTAATTTTCACTGCGATACGTATGTGCATATGCATATAATTTAGTTATCCACCTTCATAAAATTTATTAAGATAGCAAAAAAAATCTGTATAAAGAGTTAACTTCATGAAAATTACAAGTGTCATACTATACTTTGAGTTGAAAATAGAATGTGGTTCAATATATAGAATAACAATAGAAATGTTTTGATACTGCACAATCTTCAGAGTTTCTAGAAATATACCAGATGAACTCTATCAGATTTGGGTCCAAGAGAGGCACGTCGACTTGACTTTTCACCGGAACCACCACGATCAGAATTCGGCACAGCGGCTGAGAAAAGGCTCTCAAGTTCCGACATATCGAACTCAGGAGCTCTAGCATGTAAATTTAAAAAAATAATTATTATAATAAGAAAAGAAAAACAAAAAATGAGACAAGCAGAGCATATTTATGAAAGATTTATGCAAATAATAATATATTTGATCGCACATAACTTAAACACGACAGTATGAGATAATTATTTTGAGCTAGGTACTTCTCATACTTGGTACCGTCATCAAATTTTTGTGCCTCTGCCCACAAGCTTCCTTGCATTGCTCTCGTTACTTTCACCCAATGTAGAGGCTTTAGTGAGGTCCTCTTTGTCGATTGAGCATTCCCTAAACCACGAGCAAATCCCTTTCTAACACCAAGTGCAGGGGCTGATGAACTGGTTCCATCACCATGTGACGAATAAGCACCCACTGTGCCTTTAGCACCGACAGAAAGAGATTGAGAAGAACCAACACCAATTTCTCTCAGGGACATTTGAGATATAGGAGTCCGCCCCCCAGGAGGAGGAGGAGGAGGAGGAGGAGGTGTCAATGGAGGGTTGTGAGAAGCGGGCCTTGATGCATTGGGTGTTGAGTGAGGAGGAGGTGCTGCTGGTGGAGATGCACCATGCCGACAAGGAGGTGGAGGAGGAGGAGGAGGAGCAACTACCATAGATGACTTCATAGGAGGTGGAGGGGGATGAGATGGGGCTGATGAGGCTGTACCCACTCTCATAGGTGGTGGAGGAGGTGGTGGCGGTGTAGAAACTGATGCTTTGGTGGATGAAGATCCAAAGTTAGAAAGTGGAGGAGGTGGGGCGGATGGAACGTTTGACGAAAAATGGCTCTCAGGTGATGCAATTCCTTGACGGAAAGGAGGAGGAGGAGGGGGCGGTGGTGCCGGTTTTGAAGATGCAAATTGTTGGGGTGAAGCCGACGAGGGAGGTAGTGGTGGTGGAGGTGGTGGTGGTGGTGGTGGAGGAGGACGACGACGACCTAGAAAAGTTTTTGATTCAGTTCCCGTTGATGGTGGCGGTGGAGATGCAAGGGGAGGAGAGGAGGATGGAAGACTTGCAGGCTTGGCGGTTTCAGTTAAAGATGAAGCAATGGAAGTTGAAATTGAAGGGGAAGAAGCACATGATGTTAACGGGGCAGTGGTTCTTGAATCTAGTGGTGAGGCATTTACACCCTTTACATTCAAATTACCACCTAATACAGAGGGAACAGCAGATATCCCAGGATCTTCTGAGGTTCTATTTGCAGCATGATCATGGAGAAGAGCTGTAATGCCAAGAACTGCAGGGGCGCTGTGATATCTTGAAGTGGGTTGAGGTGAACTGGGAAGAGAATTACTATGAGACCCCGGGCTCGAGAGAGAAGATTGGGGCATACGTCTGGATATGGTCTTTGGTTGAGGGGAGCATGCAAGTGCCGACTTCAATTCCTGTGGTTGAACCTTATGTTGTTTGGTTAAACCAGATGCCAAGAATGAATTATTTGGGGAAACAGACTGTTTCTGCAAAACTGAGGATGGTGGTCTCTCAGTTTTGACTTCCATCGCATCAGATTTTGGTTTCTCTTGAAGAACCTTGGAACCTATGTGTTGCTTTGAAGCAGCACTCTCCAGGTTCGGTTGTAGAGCACCAGTTTTCAACTTCTGTTGGAGAGCATCTGAGGATGTCATTTGCTGAAGAATGTTAATGGCAACATTACCCTTTCCATCAAGCCATTCTGCATTGCTAAAGATTTCTTGCACCTTAGCAAATGCTTCCATTGGAAGGCCTTCCTTTTCCTCCACAACCTCTGCCTCTGTGGTAATATCAGAAGCAGCAGCATCTGTATCAGAGAGAAGAACCTGTGCAATAACACCACATCAGATTAAAGAACTTAACGGTTTTATGTCCATTGTCTTGATACGAAAAAGGTTACACAAACTAGGTAATTTCTAGGCCACAACAAATTTAGAAGCCAACAAGCATGAGGCAGGTACCTACCTCTGCCCTAAAGTCCTTAGGAAAACGATCCCTGGCATTCCATAATATGTCAATCTCCTCACGGTTGAGCATCAAAATGTTCGACCTAATAAATGCAGTGTTGAACATGACTCGGAACATCATCTCTTCACGCTCGAGATCTTCTTCCAAATGTATACACTCTAGTACAACATCACCTTGAATGTGGCAATGAATGTCTATTTTCACTAATTCACAGTCTGCCTGCAACCAAAGCCTAAGAATCAGAAGGAAGTTGTGAAGTTTTCTAATATAGACTATAAATCTACGTGTGTGCGTGCAGCAGCAAGACAAAGCATTTGCATAAACTTTATATTCTCGCAATTACCACAAGAAAACAAATATAGAGGATGAAAGGAAATTCAATGACCCAAAAAATGGGAAGACACTATGACAAACAAATTTCCAAGCCCCACTTTTTCTTGGAAAAACAGAAACCATTGCCATTTAAATCAAGACCATAAACCCCAAGAATATACCAAACAATGTGATCAAACGTGTTTAATTTCATTGAGATAGGCTTAAACAACTTCCACTGCCAGCCAAAACATAGAAAAAATTCATCAGCATATATCAGTTCCCAATGAGCCAAATTAGCTGAAAGAATGATACAAGGACAGAGTTTTTCATGTCTTTCAACTTTTTTAATTATTTAAAGAACCCAAAGCAATTTCATCGAATTGGATAAACCACCAAAGCATATTGTGTTTCCTAGGAAACCTAAAGGTCCTAAACATTCACCAAAGCAAATATGGGAGCTTTGATATAAAAATGAAAAGTAAATCTACATCACCTGTCTGTAAAGCCGAACATTCTTGCTCTTCTTTGGCGTGGAGAACAGCACCTTCGAAGTTCGATCAGAATTGTTAAATGGGTCTTGTCCATAAATCCGAAATATTGGCCTGCACCCCCCTTCTCCAGCAAAATTTGGAAGAATCCTCAAGATGACACAATCCAAAGTTAAGGCCCTATCCAAAGGAGGCCATTCTGAACCCACATTCCTTCTTGAAACATATTGGAGATATCTCAACTGAGAAGGCATTGGACTTAATGGAGACAATAGTTGTAAGAGTTCCTTGGGTGCTTGCTTGTATATCATGTCCAATGTCTTTTGCTCCCCAGTGTATTGTTTCCGGTAAATAAGGAGACCTGCAAGCATAAATGCCAGAACTGGCCATCCCCCTCTCTCGCAATGCATAAGAAGCACATTGTGTTGGCCTTCTAGAGAGAGCCAACTCTCACTCGACCTCAAGAAATGATGGATCATCTCCAGTGGGAGCATGGGGCACCCCTCATAGTGTTTAGGGTAGTCCATTACCGTCATGTCATACTCAGAGAGAATGTCGGAGAGCTGGCTTCTCCTCTCTCCCTCTCTAAAGTTAAAGACCATGAAAGAGGCGTCGGGGCAATAGTCCTGCAACTGTCTGACGATTCCCCCCATGTAGACTTTGTACTCATTTTCTTCCAAAACATCAGTGGAAAAGCAGCAATCAAACACTGCATGCCCAAAAAACAAAATAAGAATTCCTTTTTCTTTTCCAATTGACCAAAAAAAGAATAGTGAGCATTATAAAAAGGAGAAGAAGAAATAAGAGCAATGGGAAAAAGGAGGCACATCTGTGAAGCATAAAGGCACCAAATATTTTACTAGGAGTTCCTATTTTAGTAGGAGTTCCAGCAAATCAAAGGAAATCACCATATTTACAGGAAGAAGTGGCAAGTGGAGAGAGAAATCTAGCTTCTAAGCCACCAAACAAGTGCAAAAAAATGCTCAACCTCTTTACCATTTATTAAAGAATACTTTGCCGAACAATTTCTTTCGATGGAAAGTAGAGCAAGATCAAACCAAATATATATACATAACATTCTCAGAATTATCCACAATATAGTCATCTACAATAATAAAAAATAAAAAAAGGTAAGTTTGTCTCAAAAAAAAAAAAAAAACACTTGAGTTGCTTTAATTTAAAATGAAAAAGATGAAAGAAATAAAAATGACACACAGACACATTCGCACAAGAAACCAAATAAAGCTCAAGGTTTCACAATATTAACAGAAATGAACCATGATTATAGACTATTTCATGCAAAAAACACAAACTAGAGATACATAATCCATTGCAATTGCTAACATACTTAGGAGAATCATGAAGCACAATTTTTTAATGAACTAAGATAAAAATTTTGTTAATTAATAATCATAACCACATTTGAAAAAGTTGAAAAAAAAAAAAAAACGAAGGGTAAGAAATCCATAGATGTGTGCTTCATTACATATGCTTTTTTTTATCAACAGAAGTCCCCACTGTACATATACTGAGGATAACAATGACAATGAAGGGTTGAACCCCTTTATATAGACTGAGGACAACAATGGCAATAGCTCATTGCTTATCAAAAAAAATGGAGCATTAAATGAAAATACAAGTAACAAGTACGTTATCGGTGCCTGCAAATTTCACCAAGAAAGGAATAATTAAGTGCTTGAATTTTGTGAAACTCACAGCATTAGGCATGAGTTTTGCTAAATTACATGACATGTGAAACTCACAGCATTAGGCATGAGTTTTGCTAAATTACATGACATGTAAACCACAAATTTGGAGTAAAACAAAAGCTTAATATCTCAGAGGACCCTAGACCAAATCAAAGAAAACGTATGGCAAAATTCAAGCACAGATCCTTGAATTTCAAAAACGGAAATTTTTAAATGCAACATATTACACCAAAGCACAGAGAAACACAAATACTTTAAAAACCAAAAAAAAACTCTTGAAATTATATCAAACACAAAGCCATTTACACATAAACCCAACAATGATCAAATTCTACTGATATTTCAGATCCAATACATACCATAGACTCTCTCAGAGATCTCAAGGAGCCCATCAGGTGGCTTTCTGTAAAAAAACTTTCGAAACAGGGCCATATTCAAATTGAGAGATCCAAACCCTAGTTTTCAACCATAAACCATCATTGAAAGAGCTCAAAGCTCAGAAGCCGAGGCGCATTTGAAGCAGGAAACAAATTGAAACCAAAACTCCATTTCCTTCCACCCAGAAAAGCAGAAGATGTGATCAAAATAAGAAAGAGAAAGGAGAGAGGATAGTGCGAGAAAAATCAATTGCATGTGTGGAGAATGTGGAGTCGTCAGAAGATGCAGGGATCTCCTTGCGGTCATTTCAAGGCATGATCAAAGGTCGGCGTTTGCTTTTTATCGGAGGAAGCCATTTAGAGAGAGGAAGAAAGAGAAACAACAGGTGAAGAGAGAGAAAGAGATTGCAGAGCTTTTGCTTTAGGTCCAGGCTTTTACGCAGTGGCTGACTCGTAAATTTCGCCGTAGATCTGTGGGGTTTCCAGTATTAATCAAAAGGGATCGAGCAGCTTCCTTATTTCCCATTAACATCTCTCTTACTTTCTCTCTCTGACTGTGATCATATTTCCCTCGCTTCTCTCTCTAGCATTCTCTCTCTTTCATCAATGAGATCACGTTTTCTTACTACTTTCTCTCTCTAAATTTCTATTTGTGTTTGGGATTGTGTTGGAGTTGATCCATTTAACCAGTTCTGCGGGTATTAATGTCACTCCATGTTTTCATCGTTACAAATGTTACACACACATACTCCGAGAGGAGAGAGAAACCCACAATCAATTCTAGAGAGAGAAAACATACATCTAAATTCAAAGTTTGATTACAGAGAGAAATATTAATCATGCGAAAGAAACGGCAACGAAATGCAAGACTTTTAGTATAGAGATAAATGTTTTAGAGAGAGCGTGTCATGCACAATTCAAATATTAGAGTAAGAGGAGAAATTTAAGATGGCTATTTTTGAGACTCGTAATCATTTTTTTTCATATTCATGAATTTTTGCAGTGCATCAGTAATCCTACATTTAAGGTTGCAACTTTATACAAACTTTTTTTTATATTTTTTAGTAAAGAGAAATGTTTTGATGCGAAATTTTTAAGGAAAGACGATGAGAGAGAGATTAGAGAGAGAAAGAGGAGAAATTTAAGATGAAAGAAAGTTCTAGGTTTTGTACTTCATTTGCATGGCATCGTCAACTACCGGCTATTAAAATAGAGAATGAGAGAAGAAAAAGTTATATCTCTTTTTGTTTTTACTTCTCATTTTCAATTTAATACTAATGCACTGTCCTTTGCAATTTTGTTGAGTGCTTAAACTACCACATGTCAGGACATGAATTGGGACCTAACCAGATCAAAGAATTATGTGATGTACTTTTCGAAGATTTTGGCTGAAATAAAGTGGGATTTCATTTAATAGAAATGAGAAATAAACAATGGATTTGGCCCTAATTAATAATTTTTGGACTAGAAAGTATGTCTATGAAAGAGAGAGAAAAAAAAAAAGTGAGATAAGTATGGGCTTCCCCAACAAATATGAAATTGTCTTCAAGCTTGGACATTCTTTAACTTTTCATGGGGATGGCTGGTTTTAAGAAAAAACGGTGGGTTTAATAGGAATTAAATTTGGAGTTTACTAATTAGAAAATTTATGGTTTCACCCAACCATATGAATATGTATTAAATGGCAAACTTCAAAATTTTGCTTCTTCTAGTTGGGAAGCTTGAATTGAATATGAAGAAGAATGAACTACTAAAAACAATGTTATCGATACATTTGAATGAAACGGTTCTAGTCCAGTCAAAATCAGTTTGATTATTGATCGAATTGATAAGACTAGATTTTAAAAAAATAAAAAAAATAGTATAAATATAAAGGGAAATGTTTATATAGAGCCTAGACTCTAAACAATCAAATTAAAGTCTACCTCAACAATTTCACTAGAAGAACTTGTTTTGATGCTCAAACATTATCAAATTGATCATCTCGACATCGAGATGCATGGACATGAGAAACAAATTGGATTTCAAATTTGGGAATAGTGCGTCTTGTAACACATATTTTGACTGTCAATTTTCAAGATTTTCAATTTTTCATAGATATGCTTGATCTGCACTATTTTTTAAGCTTTAAATTTTATAATTAAAAATGAAAGTATATTTTAAGGCTATTACAAAAAATTTCAGTATTGAAACCATATTTCTCTACACTATTTGAAGGTGGGGCTCTAATTTGATTGTTTAAAATCTCGGATCTAGACAAACTGCACCCAAATATAAAACATATTAAAAAGTAGTTAGTGGTCAAAACCGACTAATTTTATCTGTCAAAAGTGATGAGACATTAGTTTTACTCCATTTTTGACCAAACCCAATTCCCAATATTTACTTCGGTCCAACGACAGTCCGATATCGCACTGATAAAAACGTGGAAAGAGTAATATATCTCTCTCGATTTTACTGTTTTTCTTTTCTTTTTTCTCGTTTTTACATTGTAACACGACTGCTTGGATCAATTATGGGATTGATTAGACATTAGACTTTTTGTAGTCCTTGTACTTCACCACAGACCTTTTTCTTCTTAAAAAAAAAAAAAAGAAAACCCATGGTGCAAAGCCTAAGGCTTACAAAACACTAGACTAGGTCTCAAAAACCCATGGTGCAAGGCCTAAGGCTTACAAAACACTATACTAGGTTCAAACTGTCTCAGTTTTCCTATCCTTCTTTATTTGAATATTAAGGTCAAAATGCTTGCTTTCTCTAAAGTCACTTTGACCATTCTCCCTTATTTTTGTATCCCTTTACACCCTCACCTATTGTCTTTACCCACCTTTCTCTCCACATCTCTGGTTTTCCTTGACGATGAATGATTTAGGTAGGGAGTCGGCCCTACTTCAATAATTACTATTCTAAACCTACCACCATTTTATCATTTTTCTCAATTGAAATCCATGGGATTCTCCATGCATATGTAGCACTATTAGGGTTGAACTTCATGAGAAAGTACAATCCAAAAGGGTTAAGACTTTGCGATTATGGATTATCACTCCTCATTGTTTCATGAGGATAATTTTCAGTGTTAATTTTAATGGAAATATATATATTAAGATCGTTTATTTTTTATATAAGGAGGTCACAACCATTTATGGTTGTTAGATTTGAAATCGGAAGGCTGAAAGTGTGTGATTGATCAAACTCAAAGATCATACTTTGATAGATGGTCTTATAGTATACAATCACAATCTTAATTTGTCTAAAATTCTTCTTCGTACAACATTTACTTCTTATAAATTGAAGTATATGATCTCCAAAAGTTTTTTAAAAATTAAAAAATTTTAATATATATATATGTTAAAGAGGAAGAAAATTGGGTTAGAGTAAAAGTAAAGGAGGTAGGATTTTCGATCCACAAGTTAGCTAAATTAAAATATACGTAAAAAGGAATATTGCCAAAAACTAGGGAAAGCATGGGAAGCAAGAGGCCCATGAGGAGGCGGCACAATTTTTGGATTTAGTCATTGTCCCATGCCCAACCAACATAAAGCTAAGAGGATAAAGTAAAAAAGGGGCGTTTGGTCATTTGTCTATGAGAATTAGTACTAATTACTACAAAAATTAGTACTAACAACTACAATCAAGATTCTGGAAATTGACGATGAACAATGCTTATCTTCTGAAACTTATGAGATAATACGAATTGAGTACCCTTTACATCTTCCATTCGAGAGAGAGAGAGAGAGAGAGATTAATCCTTAATTATCCTACTAAGTATTAACAAACACACACTTAAGAGAGAGAGAGAGAGAGAGAGAGAGATTAACCCTTTTGACAAGGGAAAACTGTTGTTGGAGAGAGAGAGAGAGTAATCCTTTCAACAAGGAAAGAGTGAAGCATCTTCAAGTTCATGTAAAACCTCTTGCATGCATGGCCTCTCACGTTCAGAGGACGCTGTGCAAAGGATGGCCACTGAAAGAACCCTCTCAAATGCTTGTTTATCATACTCTCCTTTCAATCTTGGATCCACTAAAGTTGAAATATCACCACCTTTAATCACCACATTCCTGGCCTGAACATAAAATAAACAATAAACTAATGCAATAAGCGGACATAACTTCTTGGATTAATCCTGTCTCATAAATTATTGCAAAAAACAAATGAACCAATACTTGATTTGCCTTATTTTGTTATTTCCTCTTTGTAACCATATAAATAGGCTCCATGTTTCGAGACCCTAAATCCACATCTAAACAATGATATCTACACACAAACATACAATGGTCCCTCTTGTCCTCTATCTAAACAGTTTATTCCACTTTCTTTTTTCTTTTTTCTTTTTTTTCTTGTTATTCTAAAAAACAAAGTGGGGGTTTATCCCCTTCAACCTAGCGACTAACCTCAGCAAGAAAAAGAAAGCACCATGTATGAACATGAAAAAACGAAATCAAAACATTGAATAGAAACTGTCCAATTTTTTGATAAAGAGATCCAAGTGGTTAGGTTCTTAAAATACGAATTTTATTTTTTAAAATACCCATACAGTCATACTAAAGGGAAAGGTTTCTATACTTCCCCTACATCATAGAAGACATATACTTTCCCCCATCCTGCCATCTAATTTAGATCAAGTGAGCCACTAATCATTTGATCTAGATCTGACACGTCAGAGCAGTTTATTTTTAGTTTTGTTTCTACAAAATTTTATTGAGAAATTTGGTATGTGCTATCTTCTCAATGGGATGCATCGAAAAAATATTAAAAATATTTTTTCAATAAAATATAATGACGAAATTACCTCTTAAACCTTTTAGGGGTATTTTGGTTATTTTATTTTATTGAGAATATTTTTTTTATATTTTTTACGAGTGCAAGTTTAAGAGAGGAGTGGATGTCCAAAATTTGGTGTCAAAATAGTTTGTAGAAAAAACCTAAAAATAAAATAGTGTACGGACATGATATTGTGATTGGGGTCATCGTAGAAGTCCATTCAGAATAGATGGTTGGATAGGGGAAGTATATAAGTTTTATATAGTAGGGGAAGCATAGAAAGCTTGCCTCATACTAAAATGGTTACGAAAGTTTCAAATCTTGAAAATTCTCCTAAGTAGCTCTTTTTCCCGAGGGAAGAAATTCACAATCATATGGGAGTACTACTGCTCAAGAAATAATGAAGACACCCCTAATTTTAAAAGATGGTATATATCTTTTAGAATTGTATACTACTAGACCATTTATCTTTGTTACAAGAAAGTCACAAATATCCCCAACCATCTGATTTCAAATTGGACATATTGGAGTGTGTTGTAGAGTTCGATCATTTTTTAAAAAAACTTTGAACCGATTTAGTGACACACACAACCACCCAATTGAAATTCTATGGACAAGAGTAATTATAACCTCCTTATGCCAAAACTAAATGGTGTCTTATATACTTTTCCATATCTTTCTTCTAAAATGCTTCCATCACTTTATTTCCATATTTTCAATACACTGGCTCCCTACACTGTCATAGACTTTCGACATTGCTAATATTTTCCTACACTGTCATAGACTTTCGACATTGCTAATATTTTTAAAGAAGATTAAAATGTCTTCTAAATTTTGAAGCAATGGACATGACCACGTGGAATAAATAAAAAAAGGGGGTGGTTTATATAAAGTTGCAACTTTAAATAAATAAATAAAGGGTTGCAACTTTAAACGTCCAACTTTAAATGATCAAAGTAAGGCTTACCCCCAAATTTTATCTTAAGATGTAATTTTGGGGCAAAAAATTCTTAGGATGCTTGAGAATCATTTTTTCGTCTCTAATTATAAACTTTTAAGCTCTAAAAATAATTCAAATCAATTAGATATATAAACACATAAAAATCTAAAAAATGGACGGTCCAGATAATATGTTGCAAGATGCACTATTTTTAAGATTCTAAATCTTTTTCTTTTTTTTTTTCATATTCATCCATCTTAATGTCAGATGATCAATTAGAAAGTTTTTCAACATCAAAGCAGCCCTTTCCAGATTGATTTTTAAGGTGCACCTTAATTACCTTAATTCTATAGTTCAAGTTGCAACCTTATATAAAATTTTCCCATAAATAAATTGTAGTGTTTTAACTTATTTTTCATTTCTTTGTGAGAAGAAAATAAACAATTAAATTCTGTAATGACTAATAGTACCTTTCGTTCGTCTTTTTCTTTGTTATCATGAAAAGCTAAGCAGTATTGGAATGTTAATTCTCATTATTCTCACCACAACATAGAGTTTATAGTAGCATATATGTGAACATAGTTATCGATATTGATATGTAGGTTTATTTTTCACAATCAATAAATCAAAATCATTGTTCTTCATAATACGAACCTCAGATACCAATGATCTTGGCTTGGGGGTGCTAAAGTCTATCACCTTCTTCCCAGACAGCAGTTGCAGAAGAACAATGCCAAGGCTATAAACATCACTTGCAAGACTAACTCGCCCCAATGTCACATATTCAGGATCCAAGTACCCGGTTGTTCCTTTCACCTCTGTGAACATATAGCTCTCATCCACATCCAAGAACTTCGATAGACCAAAGTCCGAAAGCTTCGGGTTTAATTTATCGTCCAACAAAATATTCGTGGGCTGTTTGCAATTGATGAAAATACAGATATTATTTCTTGCTCCAGAACTGATAACTACTAGTTCACTAGATGATATGCATCGATTGCATCTTAAAAAAGTAGTGTGTGTGTGAGAGAGAGACGTTTGAAGGAACCATAAGGGTCACTGAACCTTGATGTCTCTGTGGACTAGCCTCCCTGAAGGGTAATTGTGAAGGAACCATAAAGCTCGAGCACTTCCTGTGGCAATTCGAATCCTTTGCTCCCATTTCAATACATGAGAATCTCCTAATAGCATGGAAAACAACATTGATAAATAGATGGATAAGTACACAATGCATGTGAATGTTAAAAACCAAGGTATTAAAAAACGGTTACCTGGATTAGAATCGTCTAATGCATAGCAAGTTCAATGGCTGGGAGATCAGGCTCTATCACTTATTTCTATCCTTTTTTCTTCTTTTTTTTTAAATTGCGTTCCTTGATTTGGCTGATCTAGATTGATTAACTGACGGGCCAATCCAAAACCCTACTATGGGATTTAAGACATTGTTTGAAACTCATTAAGGATTGTTAAATGTTTGGGTGTACATGTGTGCGTAGAAAGGGAGAGCATGAAAATTACGAGAGTGATTATGAGATAATAAAATGAAGCTAAGCTTCTAGGAATAGTGTTAGTTTTCTTCTTTTCTGTTGATATAAACATGTGAGCACCGCTTTGAGCATTTAGATTTTATCTAAACTAGGCATAGATAGAGGTAATTTGTTCAATTGACAGTTACTATCAATGTCACTAGATTTATGAATGTATACTATACCTACATATTCCAACACTATACCCAGACTTACTATAAATACAAGATATTGTATCGACCCTTCCCAAATATACAGATTACAATACACACTTTCCGTATTAACCAGGTAAATAATATATACTTTCCTTTCACAATGAATACGATGTGTCATGCTAAAATGATTATCAAATATTATGTTACAATACATGCATCATAGTTTACAATCGTAACACACTTATCATTACTCATGAGAGGTGTAGCAACACATGTGACATTCTAACATTAACATAGATATATTGATAAAAAACATTTAGATAGATTTAGCCTCATCTCCATAAATAGATACCAAATTGCTGGTGAACCTCAAGAACTGATTTTGGTTAAGTGATTCAAAACTAGATATTTTAAACCAACTTAAAACAGAGTTTAGGGAGTTCATATTTGTAAAATACTAAGGATTTTGCATCTGATCAATGCCAAAAGATTGTTTCAATTATTCTTTCTATGTATCAGTTAGTTAAAGTAGTATTGTAATTATTTGAATGAAAAATTCCTACAGTTTTTCATAATGTCAGTATAGAGGAAACTAGGTTTTAGCCACCATTATGGTACTAACCCAACTACTCTATACTTTGATCTTGCCAGGCTTTCACTCATGTCATCATTTCCTACCACTTCCCCTAGCTCTATTATAGTTACAGTCGATGAATAGTGAGTTTAACCTCTGGAAAAAACCCAACCAAATATTTTTCAGAGAATTTTAAATCAAAGAGGCGAAACTATGCTTCTTTAAGTTTTCACTACAGCTATCTAATCAGCAATGATTTTCACAGTGACTTCTTAACATTTTTTTCCATAAATTTGTTTCTCTATGATTCTTAACCCTACCTATTTCCCTTAAAGGTTCACTAGTCTTGGGCTCTGTAGTTCGCAGATGTCTATCAAGAGTGTGCAACACTGAGATATCTTTAAGTAAGTGAAACACTCGGCCCAGTTTTATCTCGAGAGTATATTTGTCGGAGATTTGATTCCATTGTAGAGATATTTTGTTATTAGAGCATCTAAATACCTCAAAGATAGTGTGAGCATCCCGTGATTGAAACACAGACAACTCGTTTTAAGCCGAGATTTCTCCTGCCTATGCTTGTTACTTTGTAGAGCAGAGATCATGGTGTAGCTCTAAGTATCACTTTTTCAGTGATTTGTTTATGAATGTTAGGTTTTTTTGAGAAATTTTCACCAATTGATACTTCATCTCTCTCTAGGTGTTTGCTTGCCAACTCACGGAAAGCTTTTTCTGACTGTTATTAAAACTCAGGAATTTACTATGAAAGGGCTTCTCAAGTGGCCAAAAGATCATCGAGCATCATTCCGAAGTATTTACATCGCTTTTGAGAAATTTTTTAGGCTCAAAGTCTGCCTGTGATTTTTGGTGGAGTTTAACTGAGATCTCTTAGTTCTGAATTTCTGATCACCATTTCATAGTGTTATTAAGCTTGGTTGGGCCACAATTTGATTGGAATCTCATTCCTATCAATGGCTCAGTAAGTTCTCAAAGCTTTGCCTCAAAATCTAAGCCTCCATGCACTCGTCTTGGTTAGTTATCACAAATTTCAGCATATAACATATTAGCCTGGGTAGCCGAATATTTTTTCCAGTAGATTACAATTATGCTTGAAAGAGATTCCAATGGCTCAGTAAGTTCTCGAAACTTTGCCTCAAAATCTAAGCCTCCATTCACTCCTCTTGGTTAGTTATCACAAATTTCAGCATATTACATATTAGCCTGGGTAAATATTGAATGCCGAATATTATTTCCAGTAGATTACAATTATGCTTGAAAGGAACCTCAAGCCAAACACATGAGCAATCTAAAAATAGGACTGGCGAGCAATGGATCGGGCCAGACCTGGACCTAGCCGGGCTGGACTGGGCCTTCATTACCCAACCCTGTCCAAACCTGAGAAAATAGATCCAAAGTAAAAGAAAACAAAAAGAAAAGGAAAAATAAGGGTTGGGCTGCGCTTGGCCCTATCGAGGGGCAACCATGTGGATGAGGCCATAGTTTTCAGGGGCAGGCGAGGCCGGTCCTTCTGGCTACTACCAGCCCTATACTAATAATGACATTTATCTGGAAATGTCCCAATCTTTTGTACACCAATTACCTCGGGCGGGCAATGGGTCGGACCTGGTCCAGGTCATCCTTGACCCTAGCCCGGCCCTTCCCTGTCCTAGCCAAAGAGGCCAGGCAGCCCTAACCCTGTCTAGGCCAAAGAGGCCTTGGCTCTGGCCTGCCTTAGCCCTAGCCTTATCCAGGCTGGGCCAAGCAAGGCGGAGCGAAAAAAAAAAAAAAAGTAAAAAGAAAAATAAAGAAAAAATATTTGTGCTGGGCCAAACCATGCAGGCCTTGTACCCAGCCCGTCACTGTACTCAGGTCCATGTTACCCGGCCCTCAAGCCACATTATGTGGTCTAGGCCCTAGTTTTTTACGGTTGAACCGTACAAGGTCATCCGGCCCATTGCCACCCCTATTATATTTTATCAAAAAAAAATTACTATTTTGTTGAGGTGTGCCCCATTGAGATGATGACACCTATCAAATTTTATATCCATATAATTTTTAGAAAAAAATTTAAAATTAAATACTCTAAGGTGTCATATTTATATCAAACGATTAGTGGCTCACTTAATCTAGATTGAACGAGAGGTTGGATTGAGGGGAAAGTATGTCTGTTCTAGAAAAAAGTAAGTGCCGGATTGAACTTTGAATTGTCGGACCCCTTTATTCTAAAAAAATAAGTGCTGAACCTCACTTTTCAACCTTCGGACCCCTTGTTGCAAATGCCGCAACGCATCTCTAATCACCGGACCCCTTTTTGTTCTATTAACTTGTACTGCCGGACCGACATTACATTGCCAGACTGCCCTAACTATACGTCGGACCGACTTTTGTGGGAAAGAGGAGAGAGAGACGTGGGTAAAAACAAGGGAGGGTAGTTTAGAGTAGACTCTTTCTTTTTCTTTTTTTTTTTCTTTTATAAAAGAAAAAAAGGAAAAAGAAAAAAAAAATAAAAAAGGGCAAATTAGGAGGGTATACGGTAGGAAGTATATAGAAACCTTTCCCTTAAAAAGCGACAAGGCATGTGAAGAGTTGAGAAGGAGCGTACCCCACAACCATTGCGAAAGGTTGCCATTGACGCAATACTCGTAAACCAAGCAATACTCCTCCCTGTCGCAATACCCCACTATGCACACTAAGTTTGGGTGCCTCACTTTTGCCACGTTCACTATCTCATCACCAAATGTTTCGGCCTTCTTCTCTGCGTTTATTTGCTTTACCGCCACTCTCTGTCCACTAGGCATCATACCTTTATACACTTTCCCTATCAATGCAAAACAGTTAGTCAATTCTACAGATTTGTTCTTTGCATCTAAAATCAATGATATTCTTCTAATTCTCTCACCTGCACTTCCTTCTCCTATCAAGTTTGACGCATTGAAGTTATCTGTTGCCTTTGCAATTTCTCTTCGAGAAAATATGTAGAGCCCAGAAACACTATAGGGGCTCTCAGACTCTGTTGCCAATGATTTTACTTGCACTGTAGAGAGAGAGATGTTCAAATGGCTTTTGAGAGAGAGAGTACATTGAATGAACTTCCTTTCCTATTCATTTTACGTTTGGAAGTTACCTGATAAATCTTCAATGTCTTTTTCACACTCCTTTTTGAGCCTCTTCTTCGTTATTTTGTAGATAACTGCTGCTAAGATTCCAGCTCCCAACACGATAATAGCCGAAAGGTAAATCATTGTCTTACTCTTTCCTGCATTTTTGGTTCCTTGATTTCATTGTCTCATAATCGCAAATCTCAAACAAATAAAAAACCTATTTGACATCATCATCATCATCATAGTTTTTTTTCAATTAATGGGAGTCAGCTACTTGAAGAATCCCGGTCCTTATTTGACATCTAAGCAAATAATTAAATGTAATTACCTCTCTTTGGCTCTTCTTTCATGTCCCATGGGTCCTCTGCAAGAAAACACTGAAATCATGATTGCAAAATCGAGTTCAGGTAGAATATGGTTGCAATTTTATTTTATTTTGGTCAGCATTTTAAAATTCGGCAAAGTAACTCTTTTGGGCATGTTGCCGAGGAGCTAACTCACCCTTATGAAAAAAATAAAAAATGTCCTTAGACAATAACTAATAGATGACTTATAAATGTGTGTTAAAATGATTTTTATCTTTTTAATGATGATTTGTGCACTTTTTTATTATATGCTCTAATTTTTATTTTCTCCTTTTTTTGATTGTTTTGAAATATCTCAAAGCTACCAATTAAAATTTTAATGATCCATCCATTATATAACAATTTCACCTCTTTTGAGGCTTTTGACCATTTTTATTCCTTTTTTCTGTTTTTCTTTTTTCTGATTTTTGGCTATTTCCAACAATTTCTTACATTTGTTTGGATTTTGGAACCTGTACCGGACTCAGCCGAGTCCGCTCGGTTTGTTAACTCTTTCAAAACAAAATAAAACACGGTAATTATGTGCAAACTTTCGGAAAATTTCGTCAGAAGTTCAGTATTTTTGGTAAGGTACAAACTCCACTACAAAACAAAATAAAGGCCACATTGCCGCACCAAAACCCGATTGCAAATTCATCTCTCAATAAATAATGTCTAAATCAGTATATTTCGGGCTTTCTTTTATGTAATTAATAGTCATACCCAAGTTTCGTCATTTTTCGGCCAAAATTTCATGAAACGAAACGAAACTTACGAATTTCGTCCCACAAGCAACTGAAGAGCCCTTCCACCCATTCCTTGGAGCCCACTTCCAAGCTCGCAAGCGCAACAAGCAACCCCTCCTCACACGCGTGCGAATCGTCTCCTTTCAACACGTCCAAAGCCTTGTTAAACGAATTTACACATCCAATACACCCGGACTCGCTGGAATTACCGATTTTCACTCCGTCGCACCCCTCCCGTATCGACTGGAATCCCCCGAGTCTATCAGCAATCTTTTGCACGTGTTTCGGGCACGTGTCATCATCCGGAGAGACTACACGTTGGATATCGCACGTGCTGAAATCGGTGTGTGCATAGAGAGTTTGGAATTGGTTTGTGCATGATCGGGCTTCATCGTGGTCAAGGAAGAGGACACGTGTACGGTTGGTGTTGAGTGCCATGGCCTGGAAAACCGCTTTTAGTGCCAGGTTGCAGCAATAGGAAACCGCTAATGGTTTCTGGTTTTGTGGGTTAGCGGTGCCGTTGAAGCAACTCCATTCGGGCTCGTAGGGGAACTCGCTGAAGTCCAGTGGACATTTGTCTAGAGAGAGAAAATAGGATTAGAGAGAGAAAGTGGACATGTGTTTAGAAAGAGAAAATAGGATTAGAGAGAAAGTACACAGAGAAGCCAACTGTTAGGTTTGTCTTGGTTTTCAATATTAGAGAGAAGAAAGAACATTTGAGAGAGAGAGCATTTTAGAGAGAGAGAGAATGTCTTAAGAGGTTGTGTACTTACCTGAATTGCCTGATTGGATGTGGAAAAGGCTAAGGAGAAAGAAGAGGAAGAGGGAATGGTGGCTCTCCATCGATGGTTTTGGAGGTGGGTGACTTCCTCCTCCTCAATTCTGCAGTGTTTCAGAGGTTCATGTTTAAGAGAGAGATATTCTTTTTTGAAACAAGAGAGAGAAATTCATTCGGGGAATTTTTTTTTTTTTTGGTAGTTTAGTGGGGAATACGGGTCCCAACCCGTTTTAAAAAATAATTAACGGTTTTCGAATGCGTTAGTGAGCTGAGGTTTAAGTGGTAACTAGAGAGAGAAATTCATTAGTGGAGAGAAAGAGATTAGGGGAATTAAGTTACAAAGATTATTAAACCATTAGTTCTGGTGCCAGGGGAAAAGAGACTATTTCTCATATAAGATAAAGAGAAGAGGACATTTATTTGTCAAATAAATTTGCAGGAGAGAGTAGAGTTTGGAAGGTCAGGTCCGACGAATACATGGCTTTGGGTTTTATTTTATTTTTGTTATTATTTTTGTGGCTGGGATTTGAGGAGAACATAACACCGTGGTACTCAATCATAAAATTGGAAAAAGTTTATATAAGGTCTCATGGGTGACGCACACCCAAAAGAACCCACAATTTATGGTGGTTTTTAGGTTAAAAAACCGCCAAATTGATTAGTCTTAGAAGTAATTCATCCTTAAATACATTATTTGAACCATCCATTTTTAAGATTTTCAAATGTTTATAGATCTGTTTCATCGTCACTAAAACTTAAAATTTCATAATTGAGGCAACAATAGATTTTCATATCATCGCGACACTTTACCGCTCCAAAACTGCATTTTCGGGATGGGTTTGAGGTGCACCTTCACACCTTATACAAACTTCACCCTTATAAATTATCGAAGGAAAATGTTACAAGTTTCAACATTAAAGCACGCTCAAGAATCCAAGAAGAAAAGAAAATTTTTCAGTACAAAAAATGGACATCTTGAAATACCTTGCATAGACCGTCTATTTTCAAGGTTTTGTGTTTGTAGATCTTTTCTATATGTACAATTTTTTTAGTTTTAAATTTTATGTACTATTTTTTTAGTTTTAGATTTTATTACATAGTCTAAAAAAGGTGAGGATTTTAAACTTGCACGATCAATTTCTGATTTTGCATCGTGTAGTTCGCTTAAACTATATATTAGGTTTGGAAAAAGTTTATATAGATTCGAGGCTCTAAACAATCAAATTAAAGCAGACCTACAAAATTTTGCTAGAAGAGATTGTTTTGATGCTTGAATATCTCAAATTGATCATCTCGACATGAGAAAAAAATAATTCCAAGTTTTGGAAATAACTGTTAAAAAAAAGAAAGTTTTAAAAATAGTGCATTGGACCGGCAATTTTTAAGATTTTTAAGTTTTTATAAATTTTTCCGATCTATACTATTTTTTAAGATTTAAATTTTATAGTTTTTAAAATTTAAGTTTTATAATTAGAGTTGAAAATATATTTTAAAGCTATCATAAATTTCTATTGAAACCAAAATTTCTGGGAACTATTTGAAAGTGCACCCTATTTTTCTTAAAAGTAAAATTTTGGAAAAGTGATTATTTTGGAGAGGGGTTAAAATTGATTTTTAAAACAAAATATTTTTTATTTTATTGGGTGATAAGTCGAAAATGAGTTGGAAAATCATATTTTAAGCGCTGCCAAAAATTACAATATTTTATATGCGCTCTTAGGAGCCGTTGTTATTGGCACCTTCTATGGCATGTTCCCTCCGGTCACAATGGCCGACTAAGCGCGTTGTTGAGTGGCATTTTTTTTATTTTAAATTTAGAAATTTGATGTGATTTTTGTTGTCTTGCGAATTTTTTGAATTTCTCTATTTTAAAATTTGAAGTTGATGTGATCACGTGCAGCTCGCGATGGGCTAGCCCTGGCCCTACCCAGCCCTATTCCCCCAAGGGCTAGCCCAAGCCTAGCTCTAGCCCTTGTCCTACCAAGGTAGGGCCAGGTTAAATAAGATTAAAGAAACATACAAAAGAAAAAAAAAAAAAAAAGAGAAAAATAAGGGCCGGGCAAACTCTGCCGGGTCACCTGGCACATTGCCACCCCAGTGTGTGTGCGCTATAGCGACCCAAAAGATTTCATCCTCCCGAAGGAGCTTACCGTCCATTTACTCCCTCGAGAAAAACCCATTCTAAAAGTGTTTTTGGGACTAAGAGTTTCTGGAAGTCGCAGTTGAATGTCACACTTCCATGTTTGATATTACAGTATGGAAGCTGCAAAGTGGAAAGACAGCCTTCGTCGCAGCATGTTTTTTACATCAAAATGGGGCCCTATTTTGGAATACCTCCCTTCCATCAAAAATAAAAGAAGGGCAGGCGTTCATAATTTGTGGGAGACTCCCTTCCACTCCTCAAAACTCCACGTGTCAAACGTGTTTTAAATTTTTGAGATATAATATCTTCAACGCATTGCATTAAACTTAATAAAATAAATTCCAAATTGTATTTTCCATGGGCAATAACATAAATTCCAAATTGTATTTTCTATGGGCTTGAAACGGTCCAATTCTGGAAGGGTGAAATCTAAGCGTTAGAAAATTCCAAATTATTAATCTTCTACCAATATGCACCAATGGGAGCATGGTATACAAGCTGGATATTTAAACGCAATGCTCAAATTGAACGCAACATAAAATGGTTCTTCTAATGTATATACCGTTGGAGGGTAGAGGTTAATTCCAGAGTAATATTTATTTACCAAAGGGTGGGATTTATGTAAGGCGGTCAACTTATTTGTAGAAGTAAAATTGTGATGTTCAATACCGTTTATTTAATTGAAAAAGTTTATATAAGGATGCTACCTTATAATGTAGAACTACGGAAGCTCCTCAAAAATCTATCAGAAAATATAGTTTTAATGTTGAAAAACCCTTTGATTGATCATCTTGACATCAAGATGTATGACTATGAAAAATAAAACGATTTTGAATCTCATAATAGTGTATTTTACAACATACTATCTGTAACAACCATTTTCAAGATTTTCATATGTTTATAGATCTATTTGATTTTAACCATTTTTTAAATTTAAAATTTTATAATTAGATATAAAAATAGATTTTGAGATAATCCTAAAAACGTTTTACATCAAAATTATATACCATGATCAAATTTGAAAGTGTACCTTACCTCTACACCTACAGATGTATGCAAACTGCACCCTTATTTAATTGGATAGTATATATTTGACACATATTTTTATGGAAAGACTTTACATGTAACTTCACCTACATATAATCAGTCGTCAAATCTAAGTAGATGACTGGAATGGCTTGCGTCACAATGTCACAAATTGGTGCTTAAGCATCAAATCTTTATCTAATAGCTCAGAATGTTTATTTATAATCTTTATTCTACAACCATTGTAGCCAAATTTGGGACATACATATATCTTACAAGGTTGTACATGATTAAAATAAATAAAAATAAATAATATATATATATATATATATATATATATTGAAATGGCCTTAAAATTTTTAGGGATATTTTGGTCATTTATTTTTATGAGAATTTTTTTTATTTTATTTTTTGCTAGGTGCACTCCAATAAGATGATGAGACACCCCAAATTTCACTGAAAAAATATTTGTACAAAAATTAACAATAATACAGTATTTGGCATGACACTGAGACATATACAATCCTAAATGTCCATTTAGATCGAACAACTAAGAAGTGGGTCACATATAATTTAAATGTGGGTGGGATCTCATTGAAAGCTTTTTTATTTTTTTTATACACCTTTAAAAATTGAACAATGCATTAAATGACATGTCAAATATACATGGTCTAATAAAAGGGAAAACTTTTTATACTTCCCCACCATATACATCTTATATATTTCTCCATCTCCGAATTGGTTGATCTGAATGGATGGTTGAAATCACCCCAATCGCAATGTCACGCCGATAAGGTGTTTTATTTTTTATTTTTTCTACAAAGTATTTTAACACCAAATTTGCGGTGTCCACTGCTCTATTAAACTTGCACTTGCAAACAAGAGTAATTATTAATCTGACAAACAAGAGTAATCATTTTGGTCATTTTATTTTTCTAAAATAATTTTTAATATTTTATTTAGGTATGCGATGATACCTACTAACGTTTATATTCATATGATTTGTAAAAAATATTAAAAATAAACTCTTAGTTGTCAAATCTAGATCATATGGTGAGTGGCTCATTTCTCCTAATAAAATAGATAATGTAGAATACAATAGCCTTACTCCTACAAGTAAGATTTGTCATATTCTATACAAACTTTTCCGTAATATACAAAGAGAATGTATACTTTTAATACAATGAGGTCATAATTACTCTTGTCGGTCATATTTTAATTTGCGTGATTGTAATATAAAAATATTAATTTAAAAGACAACGTTAAGGTTAACTAAAAATAACAAAAGAGATTGTCTAAAAAGAGATCTTTTACCTTTTGTACAACGAGGTCACAATCATTATTGCCCTTTATATTTCAAAATAGGTGATTGTAAAAATGTTATTGATTATAAGTTCAAAAAAGATAAAAAAAAATAAAAAAGAATGCTATTGATTAGACACAAACTTCCAAAAAAAAAAAAAAAATTCTTGGATTTCGTGACTCATCCCAAACCATCTAATTTAACATCTAATAAATGAGAGTAATTGTGACCTCCTTATATAAAAAAAAAAAAAAAAAAAGTCTCTTTGTAGTCAGTACTTTTAAAAAAGTCACCCGAGTTGACTTGGAACTAGTGAGTTACGTATCTGTTCTGGCCTAGACCGGAGAGAGTGAGCTTGGTAACCCTTTTCATGTGAAACAAGCAGTCGATTATTGATCCTCTCTTATAAGTTCTTAGATTATTGAACCATTTTACATTAAAAAAGAAGGTTAGATTGATATATTCTTTATTTTGGTGTGAGTTTTCCACCACAATTTCATGCTCTTTCAACCCTACAAAGCCAACACGCCATTCTTTGATTTTTCCCTCAATTCTCAACAAAACAATATGAAATTTGTTTCATATTATTCTTTCTTGATTCCTCTATAGAAATTGTTTGATCAAATCAAAATTTCGAAGAAAAGTGTGCTCAAAAGCTTCAGGTTCTCTCATCATCTAAGTTCAAAGTTCATAACTGACAAAATTTGGAGTTCAAGCCCCAATTTCTTTGGTGACTTTGATCTAGAAGAGGTCAGGCTCAATCCAAACAATGTATTTTATTTTTCAAATAGTATTTGTATTTATTTCAGTTTTATTGGATCGGCACGGCACTCTATTTTTCCTAAAAAGTTGGCTAAATGAAAAATTGTAAAGTTTCTAAATTTTGTATTGAATGACTTATTTGTTAGTGTTCTATACTGTGTTAGGAAGGGTTTAGGTAGATTTTCTATTGATCTTTTCCCTAATTTCCATGAAATCAATTTCTTTTCTTTGTTGGTTCTCTTTTTTTTTGTTTGGGGGGAGGGGGGTTTCAAATTATTGTGTTGTTTTTTTTTTTTAGATTATGTTAAGAATAATTTGGGTCATTTTTTTTGTGGATATTTTTTTATTTGCATTTTTTTTTTTGGCACAATTCTCTATTGTTTTTGTAGAGGGCCTAAATTTTTTATATAAATAATAAATTTTATGTTCGGTTGTTTTAGGGTTTCTACTCTAGATTGTGTTCGGGTTAATTCAGATAAATTTTGTGTTGATTTTTCGCCTGATTTTTAATGAAATTAATTTTGTCTTGCTTGGTTATCTATTTTTCTGGAAATGCGCCTTGGATTTTTGAAGAATTCTTTTTGCTTTATCTTTACGTAGATCGTATGTTTGGAACAATAAGGATGAAATTCCTTGAATTCTAATTGATTAGGTGTCACTATTGGAGAAATCGGGCGATCTAACCGCTAACCGCCCAATTAGATTGGAATCGGTCACTGACCTGTTCTGATTTTGGCAGTTTTGGTGATCGACTGGTATTTAAAAAAATATTCAAAAAATTGTATATAAATTTCCAAAAATAAAAAATTTAGTTTGTAATGTATTTTTTAATATTCTTTACATTATGGTCAAGGTTAAAATTGTTTGTCATTAATACTCACATTTATATTTTCCCATCTTTTCCATAAAACCTAAAAGTACTCCTAGGCACAAATCGATTGGTTAAAATCCATTTTTTTTTATTAGTTTCAACTTCATTTGAATGTATTGTGTTTTAATCATTCTTTATATGCTTTTCATATTTTAGTAGATTTTTTTTGTATCTTTTTATTTTTTTAACATTTTTTTGACCGCTCGAGACTTGCCCGGTTAGAACGATTGCATCAGCCGATTTATCAATTAGTCTAGGTAAACCACTTCCGAGCCATGTCCGGTTAACCCTTCCTTCTTAGTATTAGTACCATTTCTTAGTATACCACTTCCTTCTTAGTATTAGTACCACTTCTTAGTATTAGTATCGAGAAATGCATGT
Source organism: Amborella trichopoda (assembly GCF_054954075.1). Lineage (NCBI taxonomy): Eukaryota > Viridiplantae > Streptophyta > Magnoliopsida > Amborellales > Amborellaceae > Amborella > Amborella trichopoda. The sequence continues at coordinate 41,980,309 of NC_142347.1, forward strand.
TGATTCCTTCTTAGTATTAGTACCACTTGGAATAGAATTGGTACATTCTAAAATAATGGTTACTCTATCATCTTTACATTTGGCCATGATTCTCCTTTGGATTTTAGAATTTATTTTTAATTTTCCTAATTCAAAATCGAATGTGAAACTTTGGTTTCATTTGGCTCCTTTATGAAGATGGATAGATTCCAGGTGCTAAAGCAAGCCAACTAGATAAAAATAAAAAACAAAATAAAAGCATCTTTTGATGGCCAGAAAAGAATGGAGTTATAGCAAATGCAATTTTTTTTTTCTTTTTCATTCAATCCATAACATCGATTATACTCACGTAGCTTATTTCTATTCTCGAGATTTATGAGGAAAAGATTTTATTTCCACCAAGCAAAAACCACATGTCGATGACCACATTATGTTTACTTTTGTTGTGGTTTTTGTAAAGGATAATTATACCATTTAATTTTGGTATAAGAATGACACATTCGCTTTTGTTTGTTGGATTTCAAATTTGATACTTGTGATTGTCTCATTGACTAGGTCAAATTTCTAGAAACAAATCTCGAACTTTGTGACACGCTCTAAGCTATCCAAATTGAAATCATATGGATAAAGATAAATATTGTCTCATAGTGTACAATCTCTTTTGTAAACACTATATAAATATTATGTTCAATGATTAATAATTTTTGGGTTTTTTTGTTATTTCTAATAAATTTGATTTTTTTTGTTTGGTTTTGATTTTTTTAAAAAATGCTCAGTCTTTTAATAACATTGTTTATAATTACTGTCTCAATTATAGAATTATATTGTATATTTTAAATTGGTTTCTAATTATAAATGTAGGGCATTTGTCAAGAACACATAATATTTATAGAGCACATATACTATGATCCTGCCGGAGCATAGTATATACCTTCTCCCTCAGGTAGATGACCTACTTGGGAGTGCTTTTTTACTTAAAATTTTGGGAATCACATAACAATAATTAGATAATTATTTTCAAAATAGAAAATTTTAATTTTAAGCTTTTTAACATTGAGACCTCATCCTCTAAAAATTGCACAATATCTGTTTAATCTTTGAGACATTATATTTTTCAAGTGCACAGATAACGTAATATGAAATTTTGACATTTTTTTAAGAAGCTTAATTAGATAATCTACATGCTAACACTGGGCCCAGGAGCCTATGTCTGGAAAATAGGTCACGAAGGGTGGACCAACCTTAGGATACTTCATGCTTGGGAGGGAATCCATGGCAGAGTATGATAAAATATTTTTATGTTAATTTCTCTCCTACGAATCATTAGGTTTTCAGTACTTTTTTATTGGTAAGTTCGGTGGGAAGGTCCCCTACCCATGATAAAAATAGAACTTAAAAGGTATGTTTGATTCGTGTGAAAATATATTTTCACGTGAAAAATTTCTTTCATGTATTTAGATGAAGGAATTTTTTCGTATGGGAAATAATTTTATACGAAACAAATATGCCTTTAATACATGTGCTCTACTGCTCAGACAACCAAGTCTTAAGCCCATTCTTTGGTTTTTAGTATTGAATGAAGTTTCTATAAGGCCTTAGCTTTATGAAAACAAAATAAAGCCTCATTTCAAATCCTCATATGTAAAGCACTTTCGGCAATGAAAATCTCCATTATGGCTTTAAAATCAGTTTCCAACACAGACAATAAAATTTAAAATTTGAAAAAGAAAGTCCAAATCTTGCGGGTATTTGAACAATTATTTTCGGACAGTATGGACTGTCTAAGATAATTTGTTGCATATAAATTATTTTTAGAGTTTGAACTCTCGTTTTTCACAACTTCTACCCGAGTTGCTTGTTGTAAAAATTTTCCAATGCTTGAATTGCAATTTTTGATGAGTTACAAGGTGAAACTTTATTTATTGGAAAATTGTTTCATACGGGCTGGACTGCATTTCTATATTTGTGGTCCAAAAAGTGTAAAGCATCAATCTTAATGATGGATGCAAGTGGATGTTCCATCTAAAAAACAATAAAAATTAACGGTCTAAATGTTTTCTTACTAAAATTATTATTTATAATTTTTAAATTTTATTTATTTATTCATATTCATGATCTCCATGTTAGATATTACATATCCTTAAAATTTAAGTCTTAAAATCAGTCTCAAAAATATATTTATTAAAAAGCCCACATTTCTACATATGCCATATGCGGGCTTGGCCGCATAGAAACGGGTCGTTATTTTTTTTGATAGAGCTGCAGTCTTAGCAAACCGTTTTGCTTTTAGTATTTTGGATCCCCATCCGTCGCATGATTTGGATCGTAGGTACCATCCTGGCTATTGCCGTACTCATTGGCCGGTGATGAGCCTCATTACCACAACAACATGTTGTCACGTGGCTGTCACATATATCGCATGCCGTCATTTTGACTACCTTTGTAGCAACATTTTTCTCGTGTCTGCATAATCTATACCGTCCATTTCCATCAACTCTCCATCAAAACCGTCCATGGACTTCTCTAAAATACACCACAGGAACTTCATGTTTTGCGTGGCCCAATAAGAAGCCTGTGATATTACTTTCCGGACTGCTGATAAGTAAACGACACGGTTTCCACTAGTCCATGTAGAAACGAGCCACCTCTTAAAAATCTATTTTTTAGGTGGATATTTGACTTAATTTTTTGAAAAAAATTTATGTAAGTATACAACCTTATTATGTAAAACTACGAATGCACCTCAAAAATCCATCGAAAAAGGTAGTTTTAATGTTTGAAAAACCCTTTGATTGTTCATCTCGACATCAAGATGTATGACTATGAAAAATAACAAGATTTTAAGTCTCAGAAATAATGCATTTTACAACATATTATCTACACCATCCATTTTCAAGATTTTCTTATGTTTATAGATCTACTTGATTTTAACTATTTTTAAAATTTAAAAATTTATAATTAGATATAAAAATAGATTTTAAGATAATCCTAAGAACATTTTACATCAAAATTATATACCATGCTAAAATTTGAAGGTGCACCTTACCTCTACAGCTACGGATGCATCTGTATACCAACTGCACCCTAATTTTTAAGGACATGTAATATTTAACATGGAGATCATGAATATGAAAAAATAAATAAAATTTAAAAATTAGAAATAAGAATTCTACTAAGAAAACATTTGGACCGTTAGATGGACTACCTATTTTCATCCATCTTTAAAATGGATGCTTTATACCTTGAGACTGCATATTGTAGAAATGCAGTCCAGTGGCATAAAACAATTTTCCATAAATAAAAGCCAAAAACTATTCTACTCTGGGGAGTAGAATGTCCATTTACTCCCTTATATAAAACATCACCTAGAAATAATTGTAGGATCTCAAATTTCAACTCATAGATTATCATCAATAGAAAAAGTTTCCTAATTGTACCTTCTATGTACTCGAACAAACAATGTTTTGAGATTGAATAAAGACCATCTAATTTAACAAATAATGTCTTGAGACTGAATAAAGACCAGCCAATTTTTAGATGATGGGATTGAAGTTTGATTTCTCTTTTTAAAGGATGATGTTTTTATAGGGCCTAAGCTTTATGAAAACAAGGCCTCACCTCAAATCCTCGTTTGGAAATCACATTCGGCAACATAAATCTCCATGATGTATTTAAATTAATTCCAACACCGATAATAAATTTTAAAACTAAAAAAATAGTATAGATCTTGCGGATCTATGAACACTTAATTTTAGAGTGAACTGAATGGTCTAGATAATTTGTTATAATATACACAATTTTTAGAGCTTAAAATCTTAATTTTTTTACGACTAATATTTCAAACCGAGATGATCGAGGTAAAGGTTTTCCAATACTTAAATTGTAACTTTTGATGAACTATGAGTTGAGGTTTTGCTTATTTTTATAGAGTTGCAGCCCTATCAAACCATTTTTCATAAGTAAAAGCGAAAATACATTTTACTCCCTACTGTAAAACTTTATCTAGAATTAATTTTAGGACCTCGAATTTTAGGATGTAATCTCTTCAAGTATCAATAAAAAAAGTTTCTTAATTGTAACGTCCATGTTTTTTTTAAATAATGTCTTGAGATTGCATCAAGACTATTCAATTTTTAGATAATGGGATTCAAATTTGATTTTTTTAAAAAATTTATCTACTAATTTTTGAGAAGTTCCCCAAATTGAAAAAAGTATCTAGGCCTTTTGACGAGGGAGTTGAAGCAAACTATGCTCCCGAGGGAGCACAGTGTACGTGCTGTGTTTCTTTCCTTCCTGGCTAAAAACGTGAGAGTGGAACCCAAACGAAAACTGATATAAATGAGCACTTATAGCATGGGTGCCGCAGGATCATATTGTATAATAATTACTCCGCTTTGTAAATATAAGGGTGTGGTTGCCATAAGGTGGCACTCTAAACAATCCAAGGCGCACCTCTAAATTTGATCGCAAATATAAATTTGATATTAAAAAGTTTTGGGATGATTTGAGAATCTATTTTATTATCTCATTATAAAATTTTAAACTCTAAAAACATGAAGATGTTAAAAATAAATAATTTAAATAATACGTTACAAGATATACTATTTAACGAATACAAAATATATTTTTTATTTCATATTCATACATAGTCAATTAGATAGGGTTTTTCAACATCCAAACATTGTGATGGATTTTTGAGACACCTATAATTCTACATTTTTAAACCTTAAATAAATGTTTTCCCACATATAAGGCACATTGCGACTTACACCCCTTCCTCTTTCTCGTGGCCACATTTAACTCAGCGTCGGGGCTCCGTTGCTTGGGGTCGCATTGCTCTCTCTCTCTCTAGAGCCTGGCTTCCATGGCTGCTAGACTGGTAGACTGGCGATTCCATTTGATGGTAAGCTTTGGCCCTCTCTCTCTAGAATGTCCTGTTCCTTTACTTGATGTTTAGCTCAGCTTCATGCTTTACTCTTTACATCTCTTTCCGTGTCGATAGCTACATGGAATTCCTCTCTCTTCAATTAATGTTACATTTTACCTACAATTCTCTCTCTCAGTCTCTCTCTAAACTATTGTAGTTAGAAATACTTAGGACTGTGAATTCTTAATTACGGATTTACATGTTTGCTTGATTTCAGCCCCCCCAACCACAGGCTCTGTGCAGCAGCAGACTTTTGCAGCCCAATTCTCCTGGTACATTTATTACATTGCTCTTTATGGCTTAATTTTGAGCTGTCTTATGATTCTCTGTATGATATGAGATAACATATTCCTCTTTTCCTCTTCCATGGTTGTCTATGAACTTCAAATTTCTATCTTTTTGGAACAATGATTCAAAACTCGACCGAGTCCTCCTCTCCTTGACCAGCTGAGTGCTCGGGTCTGACTTGGGCAACCTAAATTAATTTGAAAAATTGTAAAAGAATATATAAGAATATGGATCCACTCTATAAAAATGAATGTCATTTGGAATATTTTTACGGTGATTTGTGAGTTTTTGAAGTCACTTCATTTCTTTTTGTCCAAGTCACTTCTCTTTTTATGTAAGTCACTTCCTTTTTATTTGTGAATATAGGGAATTTCCCCATTCATAGGCCCGAGATCCACATCTATGAATTGAAAGGTCCGAATGATCAACTCTGCATTCAGTTCTTAGAATCACAAATTGAAACCTTTCTTATTAGATGATCATGATACTTCCCAAAGATCGAAATTATTGATCAATGGAGGAACAGAATAACACGATTTTGGTTCAATAAGATACCAAAATGGATGATTGACTCATTCCATACTAGGAATAATCGCAGGAAATCATTTGATATATATATATATATATATATAGGGTGCAGTTGGCATATAGATGCATCCGTAGGTGTAGAGACAAGGTGCACGTTCAAATTTTATCATGGTATATAATTTTGATGTAAAAGGTTCTTAGGATTATCTCAAAATCTATTTTTATATCTAATTATAAAATTTTAAATTTCAAAAATAGTTAAAATCAGGTAGATCTATAAACATATGAAAATCTTGAAAATGGACGGTGTAGATAATATGTTGTAAAATGCATTATTTCTGAGACTTAAAATCTTGTTATTTTTCATAGTCATACATCTTGATGTCGAGATGATCAATCAAAGGGTTTTTCAACATTAAAACTACCTTATCCGATCGATTTTTGAGGGACATCGATAGTTCTACATTATAATGTAGCATCCTTATATAAAATTTTTCTATATATATATATATATATATATATATATATATATATATATATATATATAAGAAAAAACTGGGATTAGCCCACTAGCTCATATGAACATATGAGCCCAACGGCCCAAATTGAATCTGGGCCGATCTGATGGTCACGACCTCATTTCGTGTTTGAAGGACAATCATAGTAAGCAAAAACACATTGACTTCTATGCAGTGATAGGGAAAAATGGAGTCCACCTTGCCAATGAATCTTTTTTATGCAGCAGTTAACATTAGTGGGTAGTAAGTTTCTTTTGAGGGGACATCGTTGAAGCCATTAGAAAGAAAGAAACTTTAGGATTGTGAACATGTGAATGTTTCACTTCATAGACTTACTCCTTGTTTAAATTTGTGTTGTTGTACTTTCAAATTGTTCAAGCCAGGAATGCTCTGAGTGGAATCTTTAAATGTGAGTAGTTTGTTTGCTGAAAGAGTTGCTTGGTGGCTTTCCTTAAGTCCCTTTGTTTTGAACTTTTTATCCTGTAAACTCACTTGACAAAAACAAGTGTTTTCCTTCAGTCATCTTATCGAGTTCCTAAGTTTCATTTACCCTATTTCTTTATCTCCTTATCCATAGTTTTCTTCTAATTTGGATGGCAATGGCTCAGGAAGAATTGGATTCTTCTTTGCTAGTAGACATTGTTTGGAAAGAGTGGTTGGTGGGATGGTGAGAGAGCATAACATATACAAACAATGGTTAATTTGGTTAGTTTTATGGAGAACATTTCTCTGTATGCATGATTATAGGCACACTAGGATTAGGATAAGATATGCAGGAGAAGGGATCCTCATGCATGACACTCGAAGAGAGTCAAGGTTTGCAGGATAAATGCGGTGCCACTTTTCTTTTTATTTGTTTCTCTTCCATATACATGTATCTCTTGCACTTTTGGCGACTCATGCTGTAGGTGGAGTTAGAAATTTGTGATATTATTTGATACACTAGGGATTTAACCCTTTGCCTTTTTTTAGTTCCTAAGTGATTGGCTCCCCTATAGGTCTATAAATGTCAAATGGGGAAAACAGTTTCAAAATGGTTGAGAATCTATCACAGAAGGAAACTTATTTAGAGACATAGTTTAATTCTCATTAGATTACAGTATGAGTATTTTGGGTTTCTTTTGCGTGAATAAGTGTTTTGAGTTGGAGAAACCAAGGAAGATATACTTTATGAGCATATAATCGAGCCTGTACTAGTGTTTTATGAATTGTGCTTGCTTTTAGCTACCCAAAAAAAAAAATACTTGTCCTTGTGAACATCTAGCTTATGGAATAAGAAATATTTTTAAAGACACTTAAGTCTGATGAAAGAGATTCAGACTTAACATGTGTGAAGGGGATAGACCATTAAGACTACTAGGTGGCCTGGGTTTAATTAGGTAGCAAGGCAAGCTATTTGAATAGTGTTAAGACTGATAAAACATAGGTAATGTCAGTCCAATAGGAGCTGATTTGGCAGCTTCTAGAAGGCATTTTCCCTTTCATCAATTCCAGTCATTTATATCATAAGCCTATTAAGTTTGATGAATACTCCCACTATTCTGGGTCATTGTTGTAAACTTCCATCACATTCCCTGTCACATCATATGACGTTAATGTCTTGGCCCATTTGTTGAGTGGAGCATCAATCATCTGATCAAATGTTTTCAGTATAGACTATATTTTATCCCCAGAAAGCATAGGATGAGCCAAGAAATAAATGAAACTAAATATGTATGCCTAGACAATGTTGCGGTTGTTTTTCCCCAGAAGTTTTGAATATATGAGAAAAATAAAATGATCAAAAGCCTTTTCTATTTATAGTGCCATGACGGAATTGTTTAGACTAAAGCTAGTATTTCATTGAAGATTATATTTTAGTTGAAATTCAAAGAATTTGGATATCAGGATGACAGTGCAAATATGTGGCTAAAGGATTCTCTTAGTCTTGAATGCCGCAGATGCCACATATCTTTGTTCTCCTCATTTGTTTGAAAACAATAAGATAAATAGAACATGGGAGACCAAGGATTTACTGCAAAAAATTTTGTGGAAAGAATGAGGATGAGGAAGTACTTTCTATTGCTTCTGTTATCTGCTTAAGTGCATTTGTCATTTCAATGGTAACTTGGAGTAGTTTGTTCCAGTTTCAAGGTAGGCACATATTAACTTTGGCAGACATTAACTTCAAAGAACATTGCAGCAATGACGCATGGTTTGTGACTGGTAAAGAGATTTCTTTGTTTCCTCTCTTCTGCTCTTAATTCTCAGAATCAGTGTACCCATAAGGGTATATAGAAACTTATACCTCATATGCTTGTACAGAAGGGACCAAAAATCATTATCGTTTGTTTAGTGGATACAATTCTTCTTGTATTACAAGTTTATAACCCTTCTTGAATAAAGCAATTACCTGATCCTAGTTAAGATTGATGCATTTTTCAAGCTCTAATGAATTTTTTATAATGGACAGATCTGAGATGGAAGGGACATATGTACAAGGGAATCAAATCTAAACAACAATTCTTTCGCACAAAAAGAATTAAAACTGTACTTGCAGTTGCAGTCCCAGTTCCCTCACCCCATAGGGACATTGCAGAGGAAAGAAAGCAGATTGCCAAAGACTATGGTTTCACACAGATAGGGGAGCGACTTCCTGAAAATATTACCTTGAAAGATGTCACTGAATCTCTTCCTAAAAAGGTAAGAAGGAATATTTATTTGAATGTCTCATGCAAAATCTAATTGCTTCTATAATATATGTTTCAAGGTTTTTGAGATGGACGCTGTGAAGGCTTGGAAATCAGTATTCATATCAGTGTCTTCTTATGCTTTGGGGCTTTGGATGATTGCAAAAGCTCCTTGGTACCTACTTCCTCTGGCTTGGGCATGGACCGGGACTGCAGTGACAGGGGTTAGTCTCTTCTTTTCTTGTTTTTCTGTTTGTTTTTGTGGTTTATCTTTCTCCCTTGTTTTTTCCTTCCATTATTTTTCCCTTTGCATTTTACACACACACCCCTATACATTCTGGTTGGTAGACACAGATGTTAATTAACTTGGTTATCCATATTTGACATACTGTACTTGTTTTGGTATTTCTAGCTTATTCTTTTTTGTCTTTCAAGTTTTTTGTGATAGGTCATGACTGTGCTCACAAATCATTTGCTAAGAATAAATTGGTGGAGGACATTGTTGGGACACTAACCTTCTTGCCCCTGATTTATCCTTATGAACCTTGGCGCTTTAAACATGATAGGCATCATGCAAAGACCAACATGTAATTTTTCCTCTCTGTTATTTGCTGCCATCTAAACAATATTATCTTTTGTTTTATTTACTTCCAACCATTCATTCTCTTGCTCCTTGCATTAGTGATGATGACAATGAACTGTAGACCGTCCTTTCGTACTTCTGATGATTAGGGGTGATATTATCTGTAGTATAGATCAATGGAAAATTGTTTCATGCGGGCTGGACCGCATTTCTACATATGCGGTCCAGAAAGTATAAAGCATCCATCTTAAAGATGGATGCAAGTAGGTGTTCCATCTAAAAACAATGAAAACTAACGGTCCAAATGTTTTCTTACTAGAACTATTATTTCTAGTTTTAAAATTTTATTTATTTTTTCATATTCATGATCTCCATGTTGGAGATTACATGTTCTTAAAAATTAAGTTTTAAAATCCATCTCAAAAGTAGATTTATTAAGAGGCTTGCATTTCTACATATGCGGGCTTGGCCACATAGAATCCGGGTCATAGATCAATTATAAGGAAAGTCACATCAGTTCTTCAAAAAAGATGGACAGAATACCCATCAATATTTAGAAAAAAAAGTCCCTTCAATCGTATTTATTATATTACTAAGTTAAATAGATGGGCTTTCATATTGCAGGTTATCTGAAGATACTGCTTGGCATCCTGTTTGGAGAGAAGAGATTGAATCCTCTGAGGTATTGCGTAAAGCAATCATTCTAGGATATGGTCCATTTCGCACTTGGATGTCTATAGGTCACTGGTAAGCAACTCTATTACTATTTAATTATCTGTTTATATTGCATACAGTAATTTAAGCTCACCATCTCAGTTCTTGTGTTGAAAATTGTTGTCTCGTCTCTCTTAAGCCCTCATTTTTGTTTTTCGAAAATATTTAGATCTGATTATTTTATCTCTTGCATTCTTGAGGCGTAAATAGGTTGCTTTTGCACTTTGATCCGAAGAAGTTTAAACCCGCTGAAATCAAAAGGGTTAAGATAAGTTTGGCATGTGTCTTTGTATTTGTCGTGATCGGATGGCCCTTGATCATATACAAGACTGGAATATTTGGATGGTTTAAGTTCTGGCTGATGCCATGGCTTGTTTATCACTTTTGGGTGAGAGTGTTATCTTTTTTCTTGGGGTATTAATTAAGGGGAAATTATTATAACCAGTGGACTATGGAAATCTAGTCCATTGAGTCATCATTATCCATTGAACCATGGATGGTGATGGAGAGAAAGTGGGACCCACAGTTGGGGACATATCCTGCTTTAATGGGTCCCTGTCATATGGTTACACTTTTCCGTAGTCAATGGGATTATAAATTTATAATGTATTTCCTTTATTTAGGAGCATCTCTTGTAGTCTAGATCATTGGCTAATCTCATTCTACTTGCAATTCCCTAGATGAGTACTTTCACAATGGTTCACCATACAGCTCCTCACATATCATTCAAACACTCAGATGATTGGAATGCAGCTCATGCACAACTTGGTGGAACAGTTCATTGCGATTATCCACGATGGTGATGATCCTATCCTTTCTGAAAGCATAGGTTATGGTGACTAGTATTTGAATTTCCTTTTTTTTTTTATAACTTTTTACAATAATTTTGGATATCTTTATCTGTACAGCTAAATTTCCAGCTAAAACATTGTTAACAGAAATCCTTGCGACTCTAAATTATGATGTATTTGTCTATACTGACTTATTGAAAATGGAAACTTTCCTCTAGCTGATTTTTGTCATTTTTCTTGCCTTAAAAATGATAAATTTAGGCCCTTAATATTCTAGAGGGTGAGTAGAATTGAAATCATGGAAAATTACTGAAACCAACATGTGCATTTTTTTCTTAAAGAGCTTTCTATATTATCTTGGAACAGGATAGAGATCCTTTGTCATGATATTAATGTGCACATACCCCACCATGTGTCTCCAAGGATACCGAGTTATAATCTACGATTAGCTCATCGGTCACTTCAAGAGAATTGGGGCAAGGTAAAGTTCTCAGGCTTATTGTGTTCTCTTTAAATTTTCAGACATGGAAAGCCATAGCTCCTTGAGGACATCACCATCCAATGAAATGATGGATAGAGATGCAGGAGAATAGGACTGACCACTGGGATCATCCCCTGTTTTGTTCGATTCATTTCCCATCCATCATCATCCATTTAATTGGATGGTGGTGACTGCAATGGATTATGTATGTCAATGATGGATTTTGGCACGGTCTTTGGTTTCTTATTTTTAAATTCCAATTTGCATTATTTACCATGCTCAGTTATAAAGCACTATGCCTGAGTTCAATATGCCTTCCATATGAACAGTATCTTAATGAGGCCACATGGAATTGGCGCTTGATGAAGACAATCATGACAACATGCCATGTGTACAGTAAGGAGCACAATTATGTATCATTTGAGGAGATTGCCCCAAAGGAGTCTAAGCCAATTGCTTTTCTTAGAAGAGTGATGCCTGATTATGCTTGATCATTAACTGCATAAGCTGCAGTTTTAGTGTATTAATTGATTTATTTCCTTCGGTTTTCTTGACCAAATTTGGCAGATTATATGTATGGTATATTATTTAGTTTGGTGAATGAAATTTCTCGTAATAACTTGCTCATTAGAAATCTTAGCTTTTCGTTATTTTCCTCCCTGAAATTAGTAGTGAGGTTCTTGCGAACCTAGATATTTACTGGAGACTTTCGAATATTGAGGATGCAATCATTTGAGATTCACTTGTTAGTGCAAAAATTGCATCTCACGGAAGGGTTATCAGCTCATGTCGGTTGTATATGGACAGATTATCATTTCTGGTGGGTTTTGGCTTATTTGGCCCATCAACTAGTGGTTGACTACTAAAACCCTTCTAAATCACACCCTCCACTGAAAATGCTTATACTTGAAGAAACCTTTTCTGGGTAGTGACATAGGATCCATGATTAAAGGAAATCAATCAATCTCTCTCTCTCTCTCTCCAGAAACGCTTATACTTTGAAACCATTTTTGGGTATACTTGAAACCATTTTCGGGTAGTGACAGCATCCATGATCAGAGTAAAGCAGTCTCTCGCTCTCTCTCTCTCTCTCTCTCCTTCTCACATCATCTGCACCTGATTTATTGTCATGGCTTTTGCCCATGCTTTCATAAAACATATCAGGCTGTGGCAGTTTCCAGTAGTTTTGTTAAGCTGGAATTGAATTTAGTTGTAAACATAGTAACTAATCAATCAAAATCCACCGCCAAAGACTACAAAAGTCTAGACATACATGTCTTTAGACACTAAGGTTCTCCCTCGTTTTTATTTTTGTTGTATGAACTAGTTAGCTTTACTCAAGACTTACACCAATGGATTGATTGATGAAATGAATATCCATTACATTAACTGAGAAAGACTCAGAAACTCCATATGCATAAAGGTTCAAAACCCACATATCTATACAAACATATCTCACTTTCTTTCTGTTTCCTGTATATATATATTTAGAGTTTCACACAAACACGCATCCCTCATTTTTACAGCAGAGTAAAACTTTGAAGGTTGGCCTCCTGGGTTCTTTTTCTTGAAGAGAAACCATTAGAAAATCCAAATAAAATTTTACAGTGGAGACCGAGAAGGTGGTGTCTCCCACACATCAAACACATTTTCCTCGTTGTGGAGTGCAAAGAGCCTATCACCCCCTATTGAGAAATCACAGATCGATCCTCCGTGGCTTCTTCTAAGCCTTGAAGTCAAGACCCACTCAGGACCACAAAACACTGAGATGCTATCGTTCATGGAGGAGAAGAGCTGACCACCATAGGCTGCTAGCTTAGGGTAACATCTCTCATCTGCATTGTTCACTTTCAATAGCCGGCTTCTTGTGCTCCATCTTACTACACCCACATTACTCCTCAAATCCATGAAACCAAGATCATCATATTGGTTCACTACACAAACCGAATTACTCTCTTCCATTACTACAGCATCCAAGACTAGCTTCTCATCCACTGTTGCTGGTGCCCCAACATCTGACCATGACCAAACCCTTTTTCTCTCCCGAAAATCTATTAAGGAGATGTAACAATTCTCGTTTCGTGGGTACAAGGTGGCCACTAGCAAGACATTGTTACCAGGTAGCCATTGAAGCTTACCTGAATCTCCAAGTGACCAACCAGGTGTTTCATAGAAGAAATCAATTTGTTTACCAGTAACCTGATCCCAAACTCCAATCCCATACTCATTACTTCTCCCTCTACAACTCGCGAAAATCCTATCATTCTCACTAAAACTTAGAGCCCCAGCTGTGAAGCTCTTCAGTCTATTTTCATGGGTCACCTGAAACTTGAACAAAAGCTCCCCTGTTCGAAAATCGAACAATCCCATCCCTCCATCCCCTCGATCTAACCTCTCACAAGCACACACCACAACCTTCTGAGGATTCATAAACCCAACATCATTTACTCTCTGATAGTTTAAAGAGAGAGTAGGGAGCTCATCAAGAGTCCAATCATAAGTGTGAACCATGCTACCATGAGCTACACAACACCCACCATGTGGGCCCGCTCTGATAGCAGTGCCATCGCCTGGGGCCCGCCCGCTAACTGAAGCAGCAGGGCCTAATCGATTTCCATCAAATGGGCCCCATTTCAAGGCCCTAACATGGTCTATAATGCCATAGAATTCAGCTTCTCTGTAGAGAAGCTTCTCAGGAATATGAGGGGGAATATGGAGCTCACCAGTTCTCAAAAGGTCTAAGAGGACAGAGAAGCAAGCAGGGTTTCGGTCGATGAAGTATGGCTCTGAAATCTTCCGACTGGGTTCCGGAAGGGTCCAGAAGATGGTGTTGGGTTGTTCTAGAAGATTTTGATCTCGAGTATTGGGGTCTTTCGGAAGGTACTGGTTGGGTTCTAGAACGTTCCAATTCTCATCAAGCATGGCACCAAGCATGGAATCCCGGCCGGCATTTGCGAGGGTGGTGGTGGTGGTCTCAAAAATGGTGCCACCCACATTGATTCGCACTCTGTCCGCCATTGATTTTTTATCAGATTAAACGTGCTTGGGGTTTGAGGAGACAAGTTCTGGTTTTTGCTCTGGAAGAACCATTCTCTTTTATAGATTCTCTCTCTATTGAACCTGCAAAAGATGAAATTCTCTTCCTTGCAGATGGGTCACTTCTCTCTCTTTTAACCTCAAAAATACCGTGCCAGATTCAAGAGTGGGTGTTTCCTTAGAGTTGACATATTTTCTCTCATCAAACCAGCGAAAAGTGGGAAAATTTCAAGAATTGATGTCTCCCTCCTGAATTGTTTGTTGTTTTGTCTTTCATCAACCTGCAAAATCTTGTATGAGGTTTAAGATGGTGTTTTCCTCCTGATTTTCTGTTTCTCCCTCAACAAACCTGAGGGAATCTAGACAAGGTTCAGCAAACTCTCTGTCATAAATGCTTCAAGAAGCCAGCTCCGATTCCTGAATTATCATTATCTCCAACACAAAACCTGCAAAACCACAACTGTGAGCATCTGGGAATGAAAGCCCAAAATTTGATACCGAATCAGATCTATCACAGGATCATCTGTAATTGATTGGTGGTTGATTGCAAATATTTGAAAATTTGCAGCGACCCAAATGAAAATCAATGATAATCGGATGTTTGAAACTCGTTATCAGGTTGAGGGAACCACAACTTTCTCAGAAGAGATTCACCAATAAGGGATATATGAATATATTTACTGGTTGAATTTTGCAGAGACCCAGTTGACTTTATAGCTTTAAGATCACCCAGAAGCTTTGGTGAATCAAAATCCAGGAAACCAAATAGGAATTCCAATGATCTGAAGCTAGGAGAATTTGCAGAGACAAAGATAAAATTGAGATAGAGCCGCCTCAGATAAAGGAAAGACAGAGTATCATAGAGAGAAGGGGAGAAGGGGGGAGGGAACCAAGAGGGATATCAAAGGGAGATGGAGATAGAACAAGAGGATCAAAGGGGCAGATGGGGAGAGAGAAAGAAGATGAAATCAAAGAAATTAGAGGATAAACAGGAGAGAGAGAGAGAGAGAGAGAGAGAGAGGGAGGGGGAAACCAGGGTGGTGACAGAGAGGCTCTTTTGCGTATTTGAAGCAAAGGGGGAAGTTGGGAGTTGGCATTCTCTCTCCTCCCTCTCTCTCTCTCTTTCATTCAAAATTGACTCGGTCTGACCTGTCCCTTTGTTTCTATCGCTTCCAAGTATCCAACCGTTTTGCATTCTTTTTCTATCCCAATCTCAAACGCCGTTTTGAAAGCTGTTTCTCTTTGACAAATTTATCACAATGCCCATCCTTGAAATTTCCAAGATACCCACCCTCTTCAGCCCCCCTAAAATCCCCTCTCTCCTAAAGATTTACAACTTTACTCTTATCTTTTGTGTTAGATAACAATTTGGATTGGGGAATTGTTTATCTGGACTAGGAATTGGCTAGAACCAATCTGGTTTTGGGAATTTATTGGCTCCCTACTAAAATCCCCTATTCATAAATTTTTTTTGAAAGTTTATTGAATATTTTATGAAAAAATTTATATAGAGCCGAGACTATAAACAATCAAATTAGAACCATATCAAAAATTTCACTAGAAGACATATCATCAAATTGATTATCTCCACATCAGGATGCATGGGCATGAAAAAAAAATAGATTTTTACGTTTTGGAAATAGTGCATCTTGTAACACATTTTTTGACCGTCAATTTTCAAGATTTTCAAGTTTTCATAGATTTTCTCGATCAATACTATTTTTTAAGCTTTAAATTTTATAATTAAAAATAAAAATATTTTTTAATGTTATGACAAAGATTACAGGTATTGAAACCACATTTCTCGATACTATTTGAAGATGTACTTTACTTTGATTGTTTAGAGCCTCAGCTCTATACAAATCGCACCCATAGTTTATTAGGTCCCCCATAAATTCCCCACTACTCTATAAACTCCCACTTTGATTTTTTTTATTCTTTAGAGAAATTTGCCAAAACAACCGTAAGAGATGCGGTAATCAATATTATGCCAAATTGTATTTATTCCAACTCAAGTCCATGTATTTATTATGGATATTTTAAAATTAAGTGAAAAGATATCATGTATTTATTATGGATATTTTTAAATTTAATGAAAAGATATCGTGTATTTATTATGGATATTTAAAAATTAAATGAAAATATATGAATTAAAATATTAAATTATTTATCTTGTGGATAATTTGATAATTTTTTTTTCTATTTTTCCATGTTTTCTAAATTGCGAATTTAGAACCCCCTAAACGCTGATCCGAGTTCTGGGACACTAGTAATGATTGGACAAGCAAGTGTGGAATGTCCATTAATTTTTGGCCTTATGAAACATGGGTGGGGGCAGTTTCGTCATTCATCATAGCCCTTACCCTAGTTCGCAAGAAGCAATGGGCATTTAGCCATTGAACACGCGCCTAACGTCTAAGTACTAGAAAAGGGTATTTTTGTCATTTTTATTAAAAAAAAGTTGTGGGTCCCGCACGGAGACGGTCATCTTCTATGGCGAACGGCCGAGACACGACGCAGAATTTGAGATGATAAAGCAAAAGCATGTAAACAACCAATGATTCCCCTTGTTCAGTGGTTAGATTCCAATTCCCCTTGTTCAGTGGTTAGATTCCCACCAAATTTAGTTGTATTTTGTGTAAATATTGGGTAAGATTCTTGTATGTTTTGTGCCGTTTATGTAGGTCTATTATATGGATTTGGTTTGACTATTTGGTTTGTTTATTTTATATGTATACATTTGTTTGTTCACAAGTGGATTTGATATTGGTTTTGGGATTTTAAATTGGAGCCCTTTATATTTTATTTATTGTACATGTTTTTGAGTGTTTTGAGCGTGTATTCCACGAAAGAACAAATAAATGGGATTCATGAACACTATGGTTTCATGGTGTTTTTGTATGCATGTGTTTGTGCATATTAAATGGTCATAGCATTTGAATTCTATTATATCGAATAAAAATGACCTAGAAAGACGTGCGTGTTTATATATCTAATCAAAATCATCTAGAAAGACGTGTGAACGGCTAATCTTAAAGTCAATCCTAACTTTTAAACCTTTTGATTCTTTGTGAGCCCTAGCTTTCAAATTTGGAGTAGTTGTCAAGCTTTCTAGAAGTCACGAAATTAAATCGACATAAAACATATTTGATGGGTTGAGAAGAGAGATCATTGTTGATCCCTATATATACATGGAGAGAAAGAGTGATGGGTCTTGAAGGTATAAGTGTATGTCTATGTAAATTTTATCAAGGGCGCCGGGTTTACTTTGACAGCAAACTAACTCAAGTTCAGGTTTTATGTAGACCCTATCACAACCCAAGCCCGGCATGTTTGCAATCTTTGTCTTGAATGCTATTTAAAAGACATAGGTACTGTATACATAAAAAAAAAAAGAAGAAGAAGCAAGTAATAGGTTCAAAACGACATTGTTGAAAATAGTGAAAAAATATATGAGAACTTATAACTTCATCGACAAAGCCTTGAACGCTATTTTAAACTCTTACCTGGAGGGAGAAAAAGACCTTCAATAGTGAAGAGGTGTGTAATCCCCTGCTTGGAGGGATGGGGCTTCAACATTAGAGAGAGAGAGTTGAAAACCTCTTGAGTGTGTGTAATCCCCCATATGGGTAGGAGGGCAAAGCAGGTAAGGGAGAAAGACGCCTCATTCAAATAGGTACATACGCACAAGGTAGTACTTATATACCTAACAAACGTGAGTCATGAGGGGTTGGGCACAAATCACTAGAGAAAAAGTAGTACTCCAAACCCATATCATGGGCTGAGTGGTTGTTTACTTTAGCTCAAGGGTTTGAGTGGTTGTTGTAACCCTTCTTGGAGGGAAAGCGACACCTTAAGTACTAGAAACCTCTTGCATGGAGGGAGGAGACTTCAAATACAAGGAAAAATTATTATTATTCCGAACCTTAATTAGCTTAAGGTCTTGGAGTTCTACTTTTGCTTGGGTTTGCTCCGGCACAAGTAAACTTTTTTTTGGCCTTATGAGAAGTTTTATTAATATTACTTTTTATGAGTTTTTGATATTTTATTGGTGTACACAACTAAATAATTTGGATGGACAAATAATTTGTGTGTTTGGGTTTTTGTGTTGGGCAAGCTTTTTATGCTTTTTTTAGTGTGTAAAGCTTATATACTTCCCCCTCTCCAATAGTCCATTTTTAACGGACTGTTGAGATGGCCTCAATCACAATGTTAAATCTCTACGCTATTTATTTTTAATTTTTCCTATAAAATATTTTTACATCAAACTTTGGGTGTCCACTCCTCTCTTAAACTCCCACTTGTAAAAAATATTTTGTTGAAAAATTCTTTTTAATAATTGTTTTAGGTGTGTCCCATTGAGAAGATGACACGTACCAACTGTCATATTCATACCATTTGTAGAACAAAAACTAAAAATGAAATAGTCTGAGACGTTGGATCTAGATCAAATGGTTAGTGGCTCACTTGATCGAAATTGAACGGCTGGATGGGGGGAGTAATATATCTTCTATGTTGTAGAGGAAATATAGAAAATTTTCCCTTTTGTGTTTTTGTTAACTGCAATCCTATATTGATGGTTTTTTTTTTTTATATCTATCAATAATACTAGAAAAAATTGCAAAAGCCCCCCAAAATGGACTTTTTAGCAACTTCCCGTAAAAAATTCATGTTTCTTAGCAAATACTCCTATACAAAAAGTTAATTTTTTTTACGAAAATACCCTTCACTCATGTAACAAATTATTTATGGATCCCAATAAAAGGAAATGCCGAACCGCACTTGTACAATGCCGAACTGCCCCTTCAAAATGACAGACCGCAACATCAAAACATCGGACCGTCTATTCCACCAAAAAATAATCGTCGGACCGACACCATGAAACGCCGAACCGGCCATTCCAGCAAAAATAATCGCCGAACCACTTGTTCAAAATGCCAGACCGCCCTCTCTAATGAAAATAATTTGTTATATAAGGGCGCCACCATGAAACGCCAGACTAGACATTCCAACAAAACTAGTCGCCGGACCGTTTGTTCAAAATGCCAAACCGCCCTCTCTAACGAAAATAATTTGTTATATGAGGGAATGGTATTTTCATCCAAAAAAATGAACTTTTGTATTGGGCATTTGCTAGGAAAAGTTGGATGGATAAAGTGTGTAAAAAGTCATTTTGAGGGGATTTTTACAATTTTCCCATAATACTATACCTTGGGTTATAATACTTGTTATGGGTTAATTGTTGTACTTTATTATACACTCCCAATAAAATCATCGTAGATTTTGTTTTAGGGCAATGAAATAAGCATCCTTCTTGTATTTAATGAAAATATCCATAAGAATTGTCAAGTATTACCTAAATGATACCAAATACGGACATAAAATTTTTGTCCATTACCTTAATGTACTGCACATTCGCTGCAAATTATAATTTTTTACTTCATTTTTTTGACCCAAATCCAAAATATATATGATTCTACCTAATTTTTGGCAATCCATTTTTTTTACTCGATTTACTGCCGCCCATTATTTGTTTTGTTACCCATGTTTTAGTTTGTCGATATATTGTTGTTTTCCAACTTGCTAACTATGATATATATTATGATCGTTTTGCGCATGATCATAGTATGACTATTGGTGTTATCACTGTCTCATCCATCCGTTGGACGATGATGGATGTGGAGTGGATCCCATAAAAAATGTCACCTATTCAATTTTACACCCTATTTCCCATCGTCACTGTCCAACCTGATGATTGGATGGTGATGATCCTTATCACCGTACCATGATTATATGGGTCATAATGTACTTCCGATTGCTGTAAAGACCGCTGTAGGAAAATCTTTTAGATAAGCTTTGTTTAACATAAACAGTTTTAGATAAAACAAGGGTTAGCCTTCGGCTCACATAAGCTCTGTGTATCGCTTTGTAGTGTAATGGTCATTGTTCTATTGTAAAGTTTAGTTACTCTTATTGACAATAGCACAAACCATATATCCGCTTAGTGTTTGCAATATAGGGATTATAAAATTTAAAAGGGTTATGTTAGATGCAAACATTTTATAATTGTACTTAACAAATTTTAGATATTTATATATATATTTTTATATATTAAATATTTTTTTGATAAAAGTGTTTTTATCATTAAGAGGGGTGTGAAATCATCTAAATGGGGTACAATATCACCCACATGGAGCACACTAATGGCACTTAGTGCTCTATGTGGGTGATGTCACAACCCTCCTAATGACAAAAAATACCCTTACTAAAAAATATTGTATTTCAAAACAAAAGTATATAATTGTCCAAAATTTGTTGAGTGCAATTATAAAATACTCTATAGTGTGAGCACTTAACATAACCCAATCTTAAAAGCTGTGGTTTGTATAATTTGCTAACTTTAAATATTCAAAGTAGTGCACAACTTCAAATTGTGCCGAAAGATATGATTTTGGTGCCAAAAATAACTATGACAGCTTGAAAATTTATTTTATTGTAATCATGGAATTTAATACTCCAAAAGTAGTGCAAATCAACAAGATATATAAATGTTTGAAAAACTTGAAAAGGGACGGTTCAAATAATTATTAAAAGCCCTAATAATTTTAGAATTTGATGTTTTTTTTTCTTCGTATCCATCAATGTTAAGGTTGAGATGATCAATTGAAGGATTTTGCAACTCCGAAACAACTTTTTCTGGTGGCTTTTTTTAAGGTGCACATTACTTCTACAATGCAAGGTCCATACCTTATATAATTTTTGTTCATTTAAAATATGTTAGGCACCCAACAATAAGGGCGAATAAATGGAGACTGGAAGTTGAATAACTTTTTTTTTTATTTGTCGGGATATACTATAGTTTTGACTGGAGTGTTTATCTTGACTTGTATGATTTTTATATTTCCATTTTCTTTTGATGGCATTGAATTATTCCCATTCTTAGTTTTGTTGTAATGTGGATTCAAGTGTGCTACAAGGTAGAATGTCTTTTGCTTTCTATGAATTCATAGTGGGATCTCATACATGCACGCAAGGTGGTTTCCAAATATATAGAAAAGGAAAGAAAATATCCTAATACAACCCGCGTGATCAAGGAAAGAACATCCTATCTAGTAAATAAAGGAAATAAAATATACACAAAATGCAGACCATTTTACATTCTTGTCTATTTTCTTTTTTCCCAACACTGTTTTATTATAAAAGTAAAGATTGTGACTCAAAGCACCACCAAAATTTTGAAATTTTGGCATCATAAACCCCTATGATGGCTTAAAAATCTGTTTATGCACTTCATTATGAAATATGAAAGTCTAAAAATAATGTAAATTTGGTGGATCTATGACCGCTTGAAAATATACGATTCAGATAAATTGTTGCGAGATGCATAATGTGAATCATTGAAGTCCATTTATATTTTGGAAATGTATACGATGAAACCATTTTTTTTTTATACAAGAAAATTACAATCGTTATTTACCATTGGATGTGAAATCGGGTGATTCTGGAAAGAATGTTACAATCATTATTGACCATTGAATGTGAAATCGGATGATTGTGGATGCGTCACTAATTAGGCCTAAAATCCAAAAGAAAAGTTTTCAAAAGTAGTGGTGCATTGCAATATGTTTGATTTCATACCCAATGGCCATGAGTAAATGTGACCTTCTTGTAAAAAAAGGTGAGTGGTCTCATAGCACACAATCCCTTATGTTTTTCAGTTCCATAATTGTTGAGGTCGAGTTCCTCATTTTTAAGGTTTCTCAATGTTTTAACAACCTTTTTATGATGAGATTTGAGCTGCAACCCAATGACAACCTTTTCTATTGTTTTATTCTTCAATTTTCATCTATTTAAAAATCTGTATCTAATTTTTTCATTGATATTTGGATTAACTTTTCATTCAAAAATATTTCATGTGAAATACATTTCTTGTGAAAAACATTTCCTAAAAAATAGATTTTTGCTATATAAATAGTATGTTGATGCAAGACACATTTCTACTATGAAAAGGAGTTAAATGCAATGAACCTCTAGAAAGGAAAAATTCAGTAGAAATAAAGAGAGCAAGAAATGGGTAGAGCAAGATAAAGAGATTTCTATGAATGGAGAGAGATAGAGAGAGAAAGGAGAAACATATGTACAACGCTTTTGGAGAATAAAAAGAAAGAAAAAGAGATGAATAGGGGAGAGAGAAAGATGAAATAGGAGGTAGATATAGAGAGATAGGGAGAGGGGGAGGAAGAAAAATGAAATAGGGGATATATGATTTCAATATCGAAAAGTTTTGTGAAAGCCTTAAATTATATTTTCCTATTTAGTTATAAAATTTTTAAAAAATAGTTAGATAGAGCAGATCTATGAAATCTTGAAAATCTTGAAAATTGATGGTCAAAAAATGTGTACAAGATGTACTATTTTCAGGACTTGAAATCTATTTTTTTCTCATATCCATGCATCTTGATGTCGAGATGATCAATTTGATGATATTTAGACATCAAAATAGTCTCTTCTAGTGAAAGTTTTGATGAAGGCTCTAATTTGATTGTTTAGTGAGGTGCACCTAATAAAAATATGAAAAAAATATCTCGTAAAATATAAATTGATCAAAATACCCATGTAAATTTTCAGAGGTAATTTGGTCGATTTATATTTGTTGAATTATTTTTTTATTTTTTTATTAGATTCTCCTATTTTTGATGAATACATGCTCCAAATTTCAGATCATTCCGATTTGTAAAAAAAATGAACACTGAAACACTACTAGACAACTGTGACTGTGCGATGAAGTTTGGATGGTGATGAGGGTAGGTAAAATCACTGTTTATTTTCGCATATAGGTATCTTCTATATATATATATATGTGTGTGTGTGTGTGTGTGTGTGTGTGTGTGTGTGTGTGTGTGTGGAAAAAGTTCATGTACGCCCATGTGCGTACCGCTACAGTAAACGTACAGTAAACGCCCAACGACCCATATTGAATCTGGGCTGATCTGATGGTCATGATTGTCCGAGAGTATTTGAATTTTAAATTTATTTTTTACAAATCAGAATGATCTGAAATTTGAAGCGTGTTTACATCTTAGTGAGCCGCACCTAATAAAAATATAAAAATAATAATTAGTGAAAAACATGTTGACTAAATACCCCTGAAACTTTTCGAAGGTATTTTGGTCAATTTATTTCATGTAAAATATTTTCTTGATATTTTTTGCAGATTCGCCTATTTTTTATGAACACACGATCCAAATTTCAGATCATTTTGATTGGTAAAAACAGAAAAGAAAAATGAAACACTACCGAACGTCTGTGATCGTCAGATCGGCCCAGATTCAATATGGGCCGTTGGGCTCATATGTTCATATGAGCTAGTGGGCTAATTTCAACTTTTCCCATATATATATATATATATATATATATATATATATATATATATATATATGGGATAATCTAAACTTCACAACCCACTTTGTGGGAAATAATGGTGTTAGTACACATACTTATGTTTGTTTTTTTTTCTTATTTAAGTTAATTTTGCGCTTTTGGGGCATATATAACTTATGTTTGTTTGTTTTTTTTTTGTTAGTACATTTATTATTATCTTTTTTGCTTTTGTTGGAGCATCCACTTGTTGTTATTTTTTGCCAATTCATATGTGATGTGCACATGTAAAACTTTGATAATATAAATAGATTTAGCGATGCAAGACCCAGAACAGTCAAGAGGAATAAGGGACCCATCCACTTTGTCCAAACAAAGGGAAAATATACAATAGTCTATTTACTTTAATTCATGATTTACATTAATTAAATAATTCTTGCATTGTTTATAACTAATGTATGTCATTTTTTATTGAACTTCATTTCAGAAGAAATTTTTTTTTCGTATTAATGAATCAGCTAAGACCTTAGAAAAATGGGAGCTAGATCCACGACATGTAGCTTTTGGTTGAAAAGACCAAATTGAGCTCATTGATAGACATTGGGGTCTCCAATATTGATTGCAGTCTATTGAGGGCCTTTATAAGAAAATGGTGCAAGGTGACAAATATCGCATGTTTGATTGTTGGTGAGATGACTCCAATCTTGTACGATGTGTGCCATATATTAAGGATATATGTGACATAAGAGCCTGTAACCAGCATCAGACCTACAAACTTACAAGGCTTTCATCATGGAGTATTTGAGAGATTGCCCTAAAGGCGATAAGTTAAGCCGTCTTAAACATACTTGGTTGAAGACGAAATTCGGGCAACTACCAAAAAAGCCTGCCAAATTAAAATTGCTTCAATACACTCGAGCTTATCTCATTTATTTAGTCTGCACAACTATATTTGTTGATGCATCTCAAGGGTCCATGCTTACAAGTTACCTGCAACTGTTTCAAAATCTCTATGAGGCAGGGAAGTATGCATGGGGTGCAGCAGCGCTTGCCTTCTTGTATTGTTCATTATATAAGGTCGTGGATGGGGATATGCATTTTAGTTGGTCAGCAACACTACTACATGTAATTTTCACATTTCTTTAGTTAATATTTAGATATTTACAGTTTTTTTGGCTTCAAACTAATACTTCTAGTTTTTATTTGTGCAGTGCTGGATCTATGAGTATTTCCCAACTCTATTCACCAAACCTAAAACTATCACCATAGAAATGCCTAGAGCTTCCAAGTGGAAGAAACAACCACGCTGCAAATACCCATTAACAACGTTTGATGACATCTCAATTGCATGGTTAGTGTTATATTTTTTATGACATCTCAATTGACAGATGCAAAGACCCATTAACGGTATTGTGTTAAGTTATTGTTGTAGGTCAATTAGCAACCATATGAGGAGTACAGCCCATTAGATACACTTAATAAAGAAAATGCATTGTACCAATCATATCTGATAAGTTTTCACATTAGTACTCCGGATCGTGTGTTGCAGTAATTTGGGAAGATGTAAGTTATTCCTGTTGGGCCACCCAAGTAGGAGAGGAGGGAGAAAGTCGGATTACACCCTACTAGTTGGATTGACGAGTTGGCTAGCGAGATAAGCGTTTAGCGGTAATGAGAACGCAATGTTGTAAAGGTAATCGTAGATAAATATGGTGGCATGCCTACAAAAGATTATATGGCCTGGTACATCATATTCACTCATAGATATGGAAATACTCCTAGAGATGGTGGAGATGACAAAAGCGAGAGTGAGAAGGGAGATAACGAAGTTGAGGAAAGCAAGACTGATTAGGGAGATGGTAGAGATGAGGAAAGAGAGGCCGATGACGAAGATGGTGGAGATGAGGAAAGAGAGAGCGAGACTGATGATGAAAATGAGAGGAGAACAAAGAGCATAAATAACAAGGGCAAGGGTATTGCAAGTTGGCCAAAAAATTGGTTAAGGCCAAGAAAGTGAAAATTATGTATTTTTCATTTTGACATGTACTATTTAGATGATAGTTGAAAATGTAAATTGAAAAGGTTATGAATTGATGTTAAGTTCTTTTCGTACAATTGAAGCTGCTCTATCATAGTAGCCAGTTAAAGAAATGTTCATTCTTTTTGTTATCATTATGTTAATGTATTATTTATCAATGTTGCTCCTGCGTTGAAACTTGGTCAAGCATAGGCCATGAGTTTATAAAAGATTGATATGATACGGTTAACGAGTAGTAGAGTGATATGGTTGACAAAATTATTGATGGATTCATTTTTCTTGGATCATTGCATAAGTAGTTACATGTTCATAGGCCAATGCATATGCCAATCCATTGGAAAAAATCATTGCACAAGTAGTTACATGTTCATACATGTTCTTCAAAGCAGTCTGACACTTATAGAACTCCCTCCGGCATAGGAAGAAGGAGTTTCGGCACTTCATGAACAGCACTTCGGCACTCGGCTTCCTAGATAAAAGGCCAATCCGGCACATCACTTCCTCGGTCAGACGAAAGTATCACTAGATTCATGAGCGCTCCGGCAATTATAGAACAACAGACCGTCAGTTTTCTTCCTAGAAAAATTTGCGGTCCGGTAATTCACTACAACGGTCCGACGATTTGCCTCCTAGAATCATGGGCACTCCGGCTAGTCACCGCGTCAGTCCGGCAAACTTCTCTCTGGCAAGGTTAGTCAGGCATTATATTGGAGCAGTCCGGCAATGTCGTCAAACAATCCGGCATTTCGCTGTCTCAGTCCGGCGATTCCTTAGTGGAGATCATCAGTCCAGCTTTTGTGAACATCGCTCCAGTGTTTGCATAGGCAGTCCGACATTTTGTGGGAGCGATCTGTCGTTCTTGTTACTGTAATAAAATCACTCCAGCATTTTGAAGCAGTTGTCCGGCAACTAACTTACTGGAGTAGGTAAGTCTGACATTTATATTGTGCGGTCTGGCAATGTTTCCTGTTATAGTGCTCTATCTGACATTTCAAGGGTTCGCTCCGGTAGAGGTATTTCTAGATGGGTTTGTCCAGCAGTTTATGTGCCTGGGCCGGCAAGTTGTTTACTTTAATGTGGGCAGTCCGGCTATTGGAAGTAGCACTCCGGTAAGTTACTAACTGAAGTGGGGTTAGTCCAGTGTTTATAATGTGCGGTCCGGTGTGTGCTTATGGAATGATGTTAAGTTCGGCGTTTCACAGCTGCGCTCCGGCGTTAGGGTCGATCTATTCGACAATAGGAGGATGCAGTCTGGCAATATCTTACTCGCGGTCCAATGTTACAGAGCTTCGTTCCGATGATTTTGTTACTGGAGACATAAGTCTGGCATTTCATGGTCTCGGTTCGGTGTTTTAGATACGTGAGTAGGGTGGTCCGTCGTTAGTAATCTACGGTCCAACGTATCATTGTTTAAATAAGAAGTTCGGTATTGTAGAAATGCAGTCCGGCATATGTCATAAGTCCGGCAAATAATAACCGCGGTTCTACAAAGGTATTATTGGCATCCATCCAAATGATTTGTTCGTACGGTGAAGGTACGAGAAGGGATAATTTCATCAAAAAAGATGTAACTTTTTGAATTGGGGGGGTATTAATTAGAAAAGATGGTTTTTGAGAAAAATAAGTGAGGAAAGTTTAGGATGGGGGTGGAGTGTCTAGAAAGTATATTTTTTACGGTTTTTAGCAATTTTTCCTAAAAAAAACTCTCTCATGTGATTAGATGTAGGAGTTTTTTCACACCAAGTGAACCCAATACATTTTCTCAGACCATTAGATAATCAATTAATGTGAAAAAAATTCCACACCTAATCTCATAATGGAGGTTTTTTATGTGAAAATACTAAAATACTTTCAGGTGCACCAAATGTGCCTTTAGTCACATCTTTTCCACACCTTTGACTTTTGACTTTTCCACATCCCTTTAACGTGACAAGATTTTGAAATTAGATGCTTCTATTGTGATATGCCGCATTTTTTGGAATTACATCACTTTTTTCCCTTTTTTTATTTATTTATTATTATGAATACATTTCAAGCATGTCTCTCTACATAACTTCTAGTAATTGTAAGACCAAATTCAAAAAAAAAAAAAAAGTTTGGTAGAAATAAGCTAGAAAAAAAAAAAAAAAAAGGAAATTGGAAGAAGATTGGTTGGTAAACTATACGGTTTAGTGATTACGAGAGGTATATTAGTAGAGAAAATAGGTTTGGCCACTGGAGGAGACTAAATAGGTATTTTAATTTAAGTATTTTTATTAATTACTTACGCTTTTTCAGTTTTTTTTATTGTCCTTGAGAATTTAGAGTTCGATAGGTCTATTTTAAAGAAAAATCAATATTTTTTAGATTTTTCCTTACATTGTTTTGCGATAGTTGGATTGATTGCCCTTTTGCTTTTGCATTTGCACAAGTATTCATTCATATTTTCTAGTATTGAAAATTCATTATCATCAGCGAGGCATTATCCTAACTAATTGAGGTTGGCTATCCCTCAGTGAGGCTATAATTCCACATATCTTTTCTTATTAATTCCAACCATATGCCCTTACCTATTGCCCTTTTTGAACTTCCAAGTAAACTAACTCGCACCTCCTAACAAGTGTTGTACTGAGTCCCCACCACACATAGTCAGCTCAGCTAAGTCTATGAATTTTTTAGCCTTGAAAATTCATATCTAGTAATTTATTTTGGTGCTCTATCTACATATAATTGCAAGACTTTTTGTACTCTATATTTAAACTAAATTTATATTTTTCTTTGATGGTTAATGCACTTGCAAATCACATGCATTCGACTAGTTGTATATGGGGGTAGTATTAGACCCGAATCCGATTCAAGACCCAAGGGGTAGAGTCTTGGATCCGAATACTATTTGGGTCTGGGTCCAGATTTGATTGGGTCTGGTAATATTTTTCGAGTCCCAATATATGAAATATATTCAAATATAGTTAGGTTGGGTCCAGGTCCGATCGAGTCCGTGTCCAAAACATTGGCAGATTATCTCTATTCAGAAATGCATCCAATCTTTATACAAAAGAGAGATGATGTAAGTTAATTGATTACAAAGCAGAAACAAGAGTCGTATGTTCCATGTTCTTGATTCAAAATAAGAATTGCATGCTTTTTATTTTTTAATTATCTAGAAAACCTGTTATGCTCATTGGTGAGTATATTGTATTGTGATCTATTATTAATTATTATTCTCTAGTGAATTTTTGCGCCTATTTTTGACAAAGAAAAAAAAGTATCAACGAACCAGAGAAGAATACATCACGATGAGTTTGTGTTTTGTGCACTATTAATATGTGCTGCTAAGTGACCATAGTAAATATTTCTATATTTTTTTGGACATTTATAATAAATGCTTCTATTTCTTTTCCTTATCCATTATATTACTTCAATAACATGATACCAAAGTTTGCATATAATATTCTCTCTCTTTGCAACTACTGTTAAGAGAGAACGAGTGAGCAACAGACTAGGAAAGCAACATAAGCAGTCTTGAGCACCTTAAGAGTTGGTCCAGTCACTCTCTTTGCGCCAAACTTATATTTTTGGCTAAATATTCATTCATACATATGTTAGTAATAAATTTACTTTGGTCTTGCAATTATAACACTCAGTTCTCTTACTTGGCCCAATGGAAAAGTCTTAATCCTTTCAATTGTTATTAAAAAAATAAAAAACCATATCATGGTCCTGAGATCATCTACAGTATATCATATATATGTTTGATCGAATTTGTTGTTTTGTTACTTGTTCTTGTATGTTCTGGTCTGCGAGCTACTGAATTGGTCTCGAATTTGCACTCAATTTTATTGGTTCTTCCAAGTGTCATTCTGTTTTTTGGCTGTCTTGACTATTTTCTCTTTCAAACAAAGATCTGAAGTTTATTGTCAGTTGCTCGAGCCTACTTTGTTCTGGTCGTCTATTCCTGAACCATGTTGATCTGTTGTTACTTGAGCATGCTATGTTCTTGCCATTTATTTCTAGGGCTTGTTGATTTGCCGCTTCTTGAGTTCCTCTGTTCCTTTTCTTATTTATAAGACTCGTTGATCTGTCTTCCCTCGAATTTGCTCCGTTATGCCATTCTATTTCTATGGCCTGCGGATGTTGTTCTAAGATCCGATTATAAGATCCTATTGTGCTTGTTGATCAAACAATATGAAGTTGTGCACCTAAAGATCTGACTGCTTGTTTTTGCAACTTATTTTTCAAACTCTAGCTGCTCTTTCTCAAAGCATCTTGAGTTTGAGAAAGAGAGAGAGAGAGTTAAAGAAATTACATATTTTATATATCTTTAATTATAGAAGGTGTATATTAAAATCAATGTGTATGGAAATAGTAGGTGCAATATCTTATATTTTATGATAAGTCTGGTATATTTTAGATATGAATGATTTATTTCTATTCTTGTTATCTGTCATATTGATAAATGGATACTGAGTCTCTTCAAAGAAACCTGATTTTCATAAGAAAGTGAGAGAGTCTTTTTCTGCTTAGGAGAGAGGGCATCTCTGTGTGAGCATGTGTGTATGTGCATGAGAGACATAGCATGTGCGTGTTTGTATATGTGTGTGTAAGAGAGAGAGAGTCTCTTTGCACTTGTTGGAGAGTTTATGTATGTTTTTGTGTATGGTGTCTGAGAGGGAATGTTTATATGTGCATATGTGAGAGAATATATGTGTATGAGAGAGAGAGATGTCATTTCGATGTCTCGAAGAACCAAGTCCTCTATAATGGATTGCCCTATGTCTTATTGACTCTGTATCATCATCATCATCTGAGCCTTATCTCAACCACTTGAGGCCGGTTATACGAATCTTGTTCCTCAATTCTGCTCTGTCAATGGCCATACCCTCAATCACATCATAAGTCACCAAATCTTCTTTCACTTCTTCAGTCAAACCATAAGTCATCATATCTTTTCACGACCATTAGTTTTATTAAGTTTGTATGATTTTTTTTTTATTTCTCAATTTCTATTTATGTAGGTTGATCAAATGTTTTTTTCTTTCCATACTTTTGTGCTTATTTGAAGATACATGTTTTCCTATGGAAATATGTTGCGTATATTTTATTTTCTAGTAGGTACCAGCGAGTTGCTCTTTAATTAAATAATTTGTTTCACTCATAATCTTTATTGCTACTTATATCTCCTTAGGGCTCTATGTACTCTATACCCTCTTTGATAGTTTGTGTTTTCTCTGTTTTTGCTTTCTCTATTTTTATGTATTTTATTTGTTATTGTCTCTATATATTGTCCTTTCCTTTTGCATACTATTATCATATTGATATATAGTATGAAATATCTATCTCTTGATAAGCTTACGTGTCTTTGTATGGATATGTATCTCTTGATAAGATTAGATCTCCTTGCTATGTATGATAGCTAGTTGTAACTGGTTGTATATTTATACTGCCTTGTATATTCTTTGATACACTAATATATATAGAGTTCTCTGCAGGTATCAGTTATATTCTAACCTATTATGAGATGTTATGAGAGCCGGGTTTTGATATTGAGACCGGTGGATATGGTGGTCATGGTGTGATTACCAGGTTTCGATCATGGGACCTGTGGGTTATGGGCCCACACACTTGTTCATTGTATACCAACGTTTCTATTCTAGGACTTATGGGTCATGATCCTACCACGCCACGCTGCTTCTTTCATTTCTGAAAAGCGACCACGAAAATTTATTCACCTGTAATTATGATACTTACAGTTGCAAATTAAGCAAATATGTAAACCCTTAACATTTTTTAAAATAGATGGTCCAAATAATAGATTGCAAGATGCACATTTGATTTTTTTTTCTTTTCTAATATTCATGAATCTTGAGGTTGAAATGATGAATTTTTTTTTTCTAATATTCATTAATCTCGAAGTTGAAATGATGATTTTTTTTTTCTTTTCTAATATTCATTAATCTAGAGGTTGAAATGATGAATTTGAAGTGCACGGTTTTGATTCTGGAATGGGTTATGGCCATAACGCTTCCGCTGCACATACCATAGATTTTCCGGTTGGCCATTATGACCATCATCGCACTTTAATTGAAAATTTTCATCAATTTGTTAATCTCCATTTTACTTATGTTTAAGCATCATCAAATTGTATATTTACTTATGAATATTTTGCAGCTTCATATTTAACCTTGGTATTTTATTTGCTCTTTCTTTTATGAAAAAGTCTTCCCAAGACCTATAGGCGAAAATGAACAGTGATTTCGCCTATGCTCATCACCGTCCAAAGTTCATCACATGATCACGATTGTTTGGTAGTGTTTCAATTTTCATTTTTTTTTCTACAAATCATAATGATTTGAAATTTAGATCGTGTGTACATCCTAATGGGGCGCACCTAATAAAAATATAAAAAAAATAATTTACAAAATATAAATTGACCAAAATAGCCCCATAAATTTTTGGTGGTATTTTGGTAAATTTATCTTTCGTAAATTATTATTTTCATATTTTTTATGAATAGACGCTCCAAATTTCTGATCATTCCAATTTATAAAAAAAAAAAATGAAAAATGAAACACTACCAGATAACTGTGACCGTGCGATGAAGTTTGGATGGTGATGAGGGTAGGCGAAATCACTGTTCATTTTCACCTATAGGCATTTTATAGTATCTTCCTTCGTTTATTATATCTAACTAACTTATATTCCATAGATACCAATCATTGATTAATGTCCACTGCTTTCTTGATCTATGCGTGGGATTTGTTAAGTTGTATTTTATGGTATGTGTTTTGCTTCTTTGCTTCTCTGCATTTCAACCTTTTCAATCCTGTCTCCGGAGCTCTTCACTTCGTAATCTGCATTTCAACACTTTCAATCCTGACTCCTCAGCAAAATGTGAACAAGACATTAAAAGCTATTGATTGTGGTAGTAGATGGTGAGGATTTTGTCGATCGTGGTAGTGGATGGTGAGGAATTTATTTTTCTTTTTTTGAGAGAAAGTTAAAAAATATTATTAATCTAGAACGATATTACATAAAATAAAATAACGGCTTCAAAGAGGGCAGAACCTCCTTTGGCCAGGGAATTTGGAGGGTTTGTGTGTAGTGTCACTGGGTCATGCATCTTGAATGAGACTTACTTATAAATTGTCCAGAAAAACTTAAATTAGAGGATGCCAAACATGTCTAGCATCTACCATGTAGATTTCTTATGATATATTTTCAATTAAATTAAAAATAAATTAATGTCTACCTAAACAAAGATAAATACTCAAGAGTTTTCTTTTCAATTAGCAATCTAAGATACTAGTTTTTTTTTAACTAACAAGAGACATACATGATGTACATTCTAATATATAAAAACAAAAACAAAACAAAAAATCAATTTGTTGGTAATACAAGATAAAACAGAAGAAAAAAAAAAAAATTGGGCTCAGATAGTTCCCCTTCACGGAGGATTAAAATGGTTCTAAAGAATTTAAAATCCTTTCTCTATTTTTTTTTTTTTTTTGAAAATTTTCATTTATTGATGAAAGATGATTTGCAAACTTTAATATCCAAAAATCATTTGCGAACTTTAGTATCAAAAAACCCACATGACTTTGGGTTGTGGAATCGAGTGGAATGAGTGGTCCTGCATACCTATTATAAGCGTATATATACTCGTGTTTCAAAACGGGCGATTTGGATAGGAATCATTGATTTGCATTACGGATAAGTCAGGACCGAACTGGTTCTAGGAATGGACCATTATCTGCCCTGCCCCTAAAACCCCCTTTTCATAATTTTTCTTTTTTTTAAGTATATATAATGTTTTTTAGGTCCCCCTAAATCCCACCACTCCATTAACCCTCATTTTACTTTTTTTGTTTTCCTAATATTTTCTGGTTCACCAATTCCGACCCATTCGTACCACTTATCCAAGTTTTAAAATAATTGGTAAAATTAAATCCCACTTATCTGATCTTGATGTACAGAAAAGATGCATGCTACAAACAAATCCTTAGAGTGGAGATTGCACAAAAAATACGATCCCAAAAAGAACATCCCACTTCATTCATGATACAAAGGATTTGTTGGGATATACTTAGCAGTGGACCTTGTTTTTTTGTGTTCCAAGATCGTCAAGCTTTAGCATATTATATTCTTTTAATATAAAGGATTGTATATTATGAGACCATTTATCTTTCTTACAAAGAGGTAACAATTACTCTTAACTATTAGATATCGAATTGGATGGCTTAGGATGTGTCACGAGATTTAAAAAACTTTTTTTGAAACTTTAAATCTAGTCAATGACACTCCTATAACGACCTTATTTGAAATTTGATGGACAAGAATGTTTGTGGCCACCTTGTAGCAAAAGAAAATGGTCTATTTATATGCTTCCCCTTAATATAAAGCCTTTTGTTAGGGTACTCTCATACATGAAGTATTTTTTTAATGTACTTAATATGTTTGGACATTTGATAGCTATACCTTACAATGTAATAAATTTTTTTTGTCTAAAGGTAATTAATCAATGATAAAGTATATTTTTGGGATAAAAAAAAAAAACATTCATTACTATAATGGAGAATTATATCATCTACTTGAGGTATGATATCACCCACATAGAGAAATAATTGTTTTTTAACCACTAACAGAGTGTCATTAGTTTTTTTATAAAAATATCTAATATACCCCTACTAATGACAAAAATACATTTGCTAAGAAACTTTTATATTACAAAGCAAGAATAATAAATGTCCAATGAACGTTGAGTATATTAAGGCAAGTTTCGGTTTGTATAGGGCCTAGACTCTAGATCAAATTAGAGCCTACCTTCAAATAGTGTCGAGAAATGTGGTTTCAATACTGGAAATCTTTGTGATCGCCTTAAAATGTCTTTTCATCTTAATTTATAAAGTTTAAAGCTTCAAAAGTTGTGTAGATCGACCAATCTATGAAAATCTTAAAAATCGACAGTCTAAAATTGCGTCACAAAATACACTATTTTCATAACTTGAAATCCATTTTTTTTCTGATGTCCATGCATCTGGATGTCAAGATGATCAATTTGAGGATATTTGGGCATCAAAACAAATCTCTCCTAGTTAAATTGTTTAGGTAGCCTCAAATTTGATTGTTTAAAGCCTTGGCTCTATATAAACTTTTCCCATTAAGAAAATGCCCCATATGTAAAAGTACCATTATGCGACTTTCTATGTAACCCCACCCACATAGAAAAAATATGTGACTGTTGCTTTGTAGCCGTTGGATCTAAATGAACGGTTGGGAGAACACATGTCCCCACGTCACAAAATTAGGTGTAAACTAAGGAATCGGCTCTGAACCGGAGGACATTGCTAATTATCATTAGTTTTGAGAGAGATGGGGTGTACCACTGCCACTTCAATAATGGAGGGTTACGTTTGCAAATGGAGGGCATCTCTGGTTTTGAGAGAGAGGGGTGAATTATTGTTGTTTCAACAATGGAGAGTTAGGTTTGCAAATGGAGGGCATCGCTAGTTTTGATAGAGATGGGGTGGACTACCGCTCGGTGTTGCAGGTGGAAATAGTGCCAACGAAGCTTTAGAGATTTTCTTCAATTTGGATTCTGGTTCCTCTTTGTTCTGTGAATATTTATTTTGTCAATAATTGCATTCTGTCAATGTTTGCTTGAATTTGGGCTATGGTTTGGGCTGTGGTTTGTTCATCAAAAGACAGAATTTCAATTTGCATTGTGGTTCCTTCATATTCTGTCAATATTTGCTTCAATTTGTAATGTTTTGTGATGTGGTTTGCTCATCAAAAACAAAATAATATAATTAATTTGGTTAATTCAGAAAGTTTTTTTTTTTTGGGATAATTGGTGCTTGTGGTTTGGGTTGTGGTTTGTTCAGAAAAAACACAATAATATCAATAGATTTGGTTAATTAAGAAAGTTTTTTTTTTGGGTAATTGGTGCTTGTGGTTTGGGCTATGGTTTGTTCATAAAAACAAAATAAAATCGATTGATTTGGTTAATTAAGAAAGTTTTTTTTTTTTTCAGGTAATTTGAATATTTTGATTTTAGTTAATTTTTGTGTTCATAATGTTTTATGCTTTTTTGCTTTTTTTGAAGAATAAAAAATCAAATGAACAAAAGTTCTATTGGTCTAGCTTTCATATATATTTTTTTTGATATATTGAGTGGTTGAGGAGGTGATTTTTGGTAGTTTTTTAAGGTAGTAAAGGTATGAACGTCTACTATTAGATTCTGTAATTTTTTCTGGTTTGATTCTCTCTCACTGCCTTTACCTTTATTGTAAAGTTCGTCTCTCTCTCTCAAAAGGTAATATCTGTCTTTCTCTCTTTTTGCCTTTGATTGTAAAATTAGTAATTTTGAGCTAAGCTTTGAGTTCACAACTTTGGGCAAGGCAACTGATTTTTGGGTAAAGTATTACAATTTTAAGATTGCTTGGGGTTAAGGTGCAGTTGGCATACGGATGCATCCGTAGCTGTGGAGGTAAGGTGCACCTTCAAATTTTATCATGGTATATAGTTTTGATGTAAAATATTTTTAAGATTATCTCAAAATCTATTTTTATATCTAATTATAAAATTTCAAAAATGGTTAAAATCAAGTATATCTATAAACATATGAAAATCTTGAAAATGGACAGTGTAGATAATATGTTGTAAAATACGCTATTTTTTAGACTTAAAATCTTTTTATTTTTCATGGTCATACATCTCGACGTCGAGATGATCAATGAAAGGGTTTTTCAACATTAAAACTACCTTTTCCAATGGATTTTTGAGGTGCATCCGTAGTTCTACATTATAAGGTTGCATCCTTATGTAACCTTTTTCCTTTTTGAAATGTGTAAAAGCGACATTTCATAGAAATTGAAATGAATCTCACATCGTTAAAGTTGTGAAATGAGTCTCACATCGTTAAAGTAATAATCAATAGTAAGAGATTTCTAAGGATTGCTAGAACATTGTTTATTTGTCCGTACTAAATGAGAAGTTTTACCAATTAGTGTGAACCATGCGCATCATGGTATTCTTTTCCATATGTAAGTGGAGTTGTTGTATATGAAAGATCCAAATGGATTAAAAAGGAGAATAAAAATTGCACCTTCAACATAAATGAGTCCATCGTTAATTGATCTTGATATACATTGTTAAAGCAAAGGCTGCATAAGAAAAAGTTTGGTAACTCGGATCTCTAAAATTTCACAAAATTGTGGCTGAGTTTGATTCCAATTTAAAAGTACTTGCAACGATTAAAATGGAAACAAAACCCAAGAAAAACAAAAAACACAAAAAAATAGAGTTGGGAGAGAGATGATTCTTGAGACTAGTGTAATAGCTCTTCTCAAGCTCCATGGAATTAATTTGCACAAAAGTAATTAATCTGCAAAAAAAAAAAAAACATCTCTTTAGAATTTCATATACTAATATTAAAACTTTACAAGGAGAAGAATTATAAAGATAAAAACCCATATGATACTGTATACTATACACATACACCAAGTGGACTTAGGAATGTTGAGAGAGTGTATATTATGCACAAACAAGTAGATAACAGGGATGATTGACAGTCTCTAATTGTGGACCATTCTATAGGACTGATGCAACTATTGGATGCACTATATGAGAACCCAAAAACAAGCTTTGAAGTTCTAAAAAATCAGTACCCTACTTAAGCTTCAAAAAGCTTTAAAAAAGAAACAAGAGAGAGCAACACAAAAGCTCTACAAAGAAGAGCAAGAAAGAAACTTAAAAAACTCTACAAAGGGAGAATCCTGTAAAACTTATTTTACTTTATTGTTTGAATGTTACTTATATTAAAATTAATATTTTTACATTAAAAAAAAAAATACAAAGGCTAAATGGTAAGAAAATAGATCTAAGTTCATCCCTAAGCTCCTCTCAAAACCCACAAAAATGATGAATTTGCTCTAAAAAATCAGCACTATACGTAAACTTCAAAAAGCTTTAAAAAGAGAGCAAGGGAGAGAAGCACAAAAGCTTTACAAAGAGGGTACAAGAAAGAAACTCAAAAAACTCTATAAAGGGAGAGTTTTTCTAGCTCGGATTGTAAGAATCAGATGTTTGTTTGCTTGGTTTTACTTTTCTTTAATGACTTTGATTGGTCACTATAAGATTTCAAAAGTTTAATTCATAAACACAGTAGGCAGTAGGCACAAACTCAATTACGGTCTAACTACACCAGAAAACAAAGCATATGCTGAAAAGAAGGCATTTACTAGGGAAATAGATCTATGTTCATCCTTCTACTCCTTTCAAAACCTATAAAAATGACGGATTTCCTCTCTCTACACTTCCCAATCCACTCAATTATTTTCATAGAATACGAAAGGCAAGAATAATTTTTTTTTTATTCATTAGATTTTTAATTCTCCAAAACCAAGAAAGAAAACACAATGAACAAAAGATCAAGGAAAACAAACATTTGTACGTACACGTAAGAACCATAGTAAGAACTCCAATTAACACCAAAACAAAAAAAGCGAGATAGTTGTTGCGGCTACTGCTCTCATCTCTTCCTTTTCCTCTCGTTTTTGCTAGAGAGAAAAAGTAAGATAGTTGTTGTTGCTACTGCTCTCCTCTTTTCCACTTCTTCTCATTTTTGCTCTCTTCCCTTTCCTCTCATTTGATAGAGAGAGCAAGATAGTTGTTGTTGTTGTTGCTCTCATCTCTTCGTCTTCCTCTTGTTTTTGTTAGAGAGAGAAAACAATCGAGAGGGTTAGGGTTTCCTAGAGGTGACGAATGCAGGGATTAGAGAGAGATAATGAGATTAGAGAGGGATTGAGTGCGAGAGAGAGGGATAGAGAAGGGGGTGCATGATAGGTGGGATGGGTAAGGGAAAGGCAACATGTGAGAGCCGGTTGCTAAATTTGTTTCCAAATAGTGATATCTTGATTAGTGTTATCCCAGCCGTTCCTTTAAATCTGACGGTTGGAAAGTAACAATCATATATTTTTTCTATGGGGATGGGTCTCATAGAAACATTCCCCAAGAACAAAACACATAAAAATAATAAATTTTTCATTCCATATCATGCTATTGTAATTTTTTTTAACATTCATATCGTTATGATTTAATTATCGCGTACATTTTCACCAAAGTTATTTTTTGCCGATATCTCAAGGTACCTTCTTCACATGGCCATCGAAATCATGGCAAAAGTTGCAAAATACGTTGAACTCTTCATGTGATAATTATTATTGAACTCGTCAAATGTAATGTCATCTTTCATCACATTACCATTGTAATATGTACATACCCCTTAGTGAGTATTTATGCACATTTTATCTAAAACGAATACTTTTTTTTGGATAATCCAGTGGGGAGGGGATCTTCTCCTCGTGGTAGGAGTGGAACTCAAAAGTCATGTTGAGCTGACCCACTATTGTGACCACCGCGTTGAGTCTATTCCTAATGGAAAAAAAATTTACTTGTATCAAAAACCAAATTAGCCACCAAAAAGTAAATTAAACCAAAAATCAGAATCTATAAAAATTGAAAATTTTAACAATAAAATAAAATTTAAAATAACTAAAATAGAACTATGTAGAAAATATATTAGAAAAAACACAAACATGCATATTTAATCTTTATTAATGAAAATGAGTTAAAATAGAGAGTAGGGAATTACATATTTTAGTCGATAATTAAATATTGATTATTAGTTATTATTTTTGCTAAATAATTGCGAAATGCTAGTAATACAAATGTAACAAAAACTTTAAAAAATAATTTTATATAAAATATATGGCAAATAATTTTGTAAAAGTAGAAATTGTAAACTACTTAAATCTTAATTTACAATAACAAAGTGGAATACATAAATTTCATCAAACACCCATTATCAATTCACAAAATATACGAAATTAATCCACTGTCAAAGAGAATGTAATCAAAATATGTTAGAAGAGTAAAATTTTTAATAGTTCATTGTAAAAATATGTCAAAAACAACTTTTTTTTTACATACTAAGTTGGCTCTCTCTCTCTCTCTCACTCTATATGTTGTAATTGAAAAAAATAAATACAAAACAAATAGGTAGACAATTTAATTTAGATTAAAAATCAAGGTAATTTTATATCATAGAGAAAAATAAGAAATACATTTTAAAATAATTGTATAGCTTTATGGTTGGGAAAAAGTACAAAAGCTCACGGGAGGAGAAACCAATTGTTCTTTAAAAATTGTCATTCTGGATTTGAATCGCCAATCTAAATCCATTTTCAGGAGGGGCCTGTTCGGTTCCCTCAATATATTATGAATGGGGCAATTTCCATAAGGAAACCGACCAATCCGGCCCCCCCTTTTTATTATTATTATTTCTCATTTTTTCACAATTCTTTATTGTTTTGGCCGACTCTTTAGGCCGACCCGAACCGCTTTCCCAAATGGCCAATTCACCTTAGCAGTCTAGGTTTTTAACCATTGTACGATAGGATCACATCCAGTAAATTCAGTTGCAGCCTTATTTTTAGGGCTAAGTTTATTTATGCTACATGCTGATCCCAAATTGGAAAGATCTTTAGCCTAGTTTCCCATTGTCAACAATAGGTCGGGCTAGCCTTGGTCCCTAAAGGGCTGGCCCAACCCCAACCTGGCCCTAACTAGGCCAAAGAAACCCTAGCATAGGTCCAGCCCTAGCTTGGGCTAGGATGAGCTGGGCTTAATACACTTGAAATGGAAAAAAGAGAAAAAAGAAGAAGGAAACAAAGGGTTTGACAAGGATGGGCAGAACCGGCCCTGTGATGGATTTGGCCCTAGCCTTCCTGCCCTACCATCAGGGACCTAGAGGCATGAAAGAACTTGTTTTTCTTTCAAAATGTTAAACGCTTTTCGACTAGGCAAAATTTCAAGTTGTAATCGGTCTCAACGAGTACACCTCTAGGATACATCCAGATTAGAAAAAATATTCTTGAATTTCTCACTTGTATGCTCAAATGACTCGTGCTGAATAATGACATGTCTTCCAATCGATAAATAATAATGATAAACATCAATTAGAAACAATATTTCTGAAATATATGTATCTCTTCCACAACAAATGCGATACAATCTTGTATTTCTTAAAATTTAACAAACTGAAAACTGTTATTGTGAAAGTCTGAAAAATCAATAGGAAGCTTGAGTTCCAGCGGTAAAGACATCCATCTTTATTCATAAGATTGAATATCCTACCTCAAAAAGAACATTTATGCATGAAAAAAAATCAAATAATCATCTCATACATAAAAAGCTCAATAGACTTCAATTAATTGGTAAACAGGTCAATAGACCTTAATAATTGGGAATATATTTTCTCTAAATGAGGGAGATTTGTGAAAAGAGGTCACATTATCTATGTGGTTCATCTCAAAAAACAACTTGTCATGCATGAGAGTAACGCATATATCATTAACCATTATACGTGTTTAGCTCATTTAAAGCCACGAAAAACGAATCCAACGTCGATACTGAAAAGGAAAGACAGGAGAGAGTAGTCCTGAAGGACCAAGATAGTAGAGATGGACTCCCTCACAAAGGTCTTGTGAGTTTTGACCACAAAGAAATACGGTACTATGACCATAAAAGGCAGGCCAAAAAAGTAGTCCAAAACAGTTGTTTTGAAACATAATAGGTAAATCAAGCCAACATTCCTTTTATTCGCTCTCTCTAAAAAAAAAAGAAAGAAAAAATTAAGAAAAAAAGGAAAACCATGGCTTAATTAATGTTTTGATTAATTAGTTGGCAAAGGGTGAAAATCTTAAGCCCTTACACATTAAAAAAAAAAAAATTAGCCCCCTACGATAAACATAAAGTAGATTGAGGAGGGTGACAGCACCCCATACTTAAGTTACAAGTTATGGCTTCTATTCTTATTGACACCATTTCAAGGAGTAAGGGCATATATTCCCCACTGAATTATCTAAAAAAAAGATTAATCTTATTCCCTACTGAATTACCAAAAATAGTAGATTCATATATAATATAGCATTCATGTCTTCAAAGTTTAAAAGAGCAGCGATTATTAATTACTCTCTAAAAGACTAGCTCTCCCTAAAGGAAAAAAATTATATAGAACCAAGGCTCTAAACAATCAAGTTAGAGCCTATCTCAAAAATTTACTTAGAAGAGGTTATTTTGAAACCCAAATATCTTCAAATTGATCATCTTGACATCAAGATGCATGGATATGATAGAAAAATAAATTTCAAGTTTTGAAAATAGTGCATCTTGTAACGTATTTTTTGACTGTCAATTTTTAAGATTTTCAAGTTTTCATAGATCAGCTCGATCTACACTATTTTTTAAGTTTTAAAATTAAAGATGAAAATACATTTTAAGACTATCACAAAGATTTTCAATATTAAAAACTATATTTCTCGGCACTATTTGAAGGGGGGATTTACTTTGATTGTTTAGAGCCTTCACTCTATATACCACTCTATAAAAGTGCCGTTTGTATAAAGCCTAGGCTCTAACCAATCAAATTATAGTCTACCTTCAAATACTATTGAGAAATGTAGTTTTAATATTGGAAATCTTTGTGATAGCCTTAAGATATATTTTTATATTTATTTATAAGTTTAAAGCTTCAAAAATAGTGTAGATTGACAGTTCTATGTAAACTTGAAAATCTTAAAAATTGACGGTCCAAAATTATGTTACAAAATACACTATTTCTAAAACTTTAAATCTATTTTTTCTCATGTCAATTCATCTTAATGTCGAGATGGTCAATTTAAAGATATTTGGGCATCCAAACAAACTCTTGTGAAATTTTTGGGATAGGCTCTAATTTGATTGTTTAGAGCCTCGGCCCTATATAAACCTTTCCTCCCTCTAAAAGACAAGCGATTATGAATCATTGTCCATATAAAATAAATCTTGGGCCTAAACCAGTGTTTAAAAAAACGCCGAGTCGAACCGGACTCGCCCGGTTCGACTCGGGAATCGTCATGGACGGCTCGAATCGGCGAAAAAAACGGGAATCGTCTGGTTCTAGAAAGAACCGGACGATTCTGTACAGTGAATCGCCGATTCACTGTACGGAAATCGGCGAGTCCGTACAGTGAATCGGCGAGTCCCATTCGGATTTTTTTTTTTTTTTTTTTTTGTAATCCATGATATATTTTTTTGTAATACTTGATCGATTTTTTTGAAATCCATGATCGAATTGTTTTTTTTTTTTTGTAATCCATGATCGAATTTTTTGTTTTTTTTTTTTTTTTGTAACCCATGATAGAATTTCTGTAATCAATGATCGAATGTTTTGTAATACATGATCGAAATGTTTGTTTTTTTTTTGTAATCCATGATCGAAATGTTTGTTTTTTTTTTTGTAATCCATGATCGAATTTTTTGTTTTTTGCTTTTTTTGTAACCCATGATAGAGTTTTTTGTAATCCATGATTGAATTTTTTGTAATCCATGATCGAATTGTTTTTTTCTTTTTTTGTAATCCACGATTGAATTTTTTGTTTTTTTTTGTTTGTCTTTTTTTTGTAATCCATGATCGAATTTTATGTAATCCATGATCGAATTGTATGTAATCCATGATCGAATTTTTTGTAATCCATGATTGAATTTTTTGAAAATTTGAGATTTTTTTTTTTTAATCCATGATCAATTTTTTTTTTGTAATCCATGATAGAATTTTTTGAAAATTTGTGATTTTTTTTTTTAATCCATGATCGAATTTTTTTTTGTAATCCATGATAGAATTTTTTGAAAATTTGTGATTTTTTTTTTTAATCCATGATCGATTTTTTTGAAAATTTGTTATTTTTTTTTTAATCTATATTATTCAAAGAGAAAATGAGAGAGATGATGATTCTGAGGCCACCCTATCCCAGCCATATTATTCACATATCGAGTCCTAACAACAACAGTGTAGGGATGAGCACGACAGTGCAGGTGAGCATGAAGGATGGACAATCTTCGGGGATTTTAGATTGGGAACACAACAAAACACTAACACTCAGGGATTTAGGAATAGTCAGACGCCTGCTAATATCGATGATTCATTTTTAGATCAAATCAATGAATTGTTTAACGAATTCAATCAATGGCACCAGCGTGACCAAGAAGAACAATAACGTCGTGTATCATTTTATTTTTAGATCATATGAGACTAATTTTATGCTTTATTGTAGTCCATGTATGTTAATATACTTATTTCATGATAATTATATGTTTATCCTTTTGTGTGATGTAAATTAAATGCTGAATGGCGGTTCATGCAGGGAAAGAACATATCAATATTCGCATATTCATTCAAAAATATGAAAATTCTTAATGGAGTACCCTCATTTCTTATTGAATTCCTAAAAAATAATATTTATAATGAATTTTAATAAATTTTTCGAATTTTTTTTAAGTTTTATTATGAACGATTCACCCGATTTTCGATCCGAATCGCCAATTCGCCGATCTGAATCTGTTTTTTAGAAGCCCGATCCGGATCACCGACCCGTTTTTTAAACCATTGGCCTAAACCCAAACATGTGGGTATAGGGTTTTATGTAAGTTCACACTTCACACCAATAAAAAGCACACGTTTACCTCTTTTCCTCTCTCTTTCTACGCACTGTCGCGCTCTTCTGTTCCGATTATGGCTGTGCGACTCAAGGCGGCGCATTCTTGAACACGGATAGTAAGAGAAAACCCTCTCTGATAATTGTGAATTTCACGTTTTAATGGCTGGGTTTATCAGCAATGGAGATGGATCGACCCACCAGAGCAGCC
Source organism: Amborella trichopoda (assembly GCF_054954075.1). NCBI lineage: Eukaryota > Viridiplantae > Streptophyta > Magnoliopsida > Amborellales > Amborellaceae > Amborella > Amborella trichopoda. The sequence continues at coordinate 42,024,962 of NC_142347.1, forward strand.
ATGGCGATGGGTTCTCAATGCCTTCTAGTATAAACCCTCTTTTTCAGAGAAGAATCGCGTTTCACCCCGCGAGAAAAGCTTATTCTGTTTCCTCCAATGGCGATTTTCATTTGGAGATTCTCAATCCTAGTGTAGAGCAGCAGAAGCCTGTTTCCAACATGGCTATGGTGCCTCCTGTGGCGAAGAAGCTTGAAAACAGTGACCACCATGAGCTCAGTTTGGACCCGGACCTCAATCTTGGAATTGGGTTTCATCGGATTGTGAGTATTATTAATGGGTTCTTGTTATCTTGGTTGAATTTGTTAGATTTCTCGAGAAATCTTTTGATGGGTGCTAGTGTTATTAATGTCTTCTTGTTAGATTTCTCTCTCTATATCCATTTGTTAAGTTGACTTTGTTTGGGTTTGTGCTTCTTTTTATGCTATATTGTCGTTGTGTCCGGTTTGGAGTGTTGAATGTTATGGTTATTGATAAACAGGGTGCGGGTTTGGCTAATCTGGGGAACACTTGCTTTCTTAATTCGGTTCTTCAATGCCTGACCTATACGGAGCCATTAGCTGCTTATTTGCAGAGTGGGAAGCACAAATCTTCTTGTGAGTCTTAACTTTTGATGTCACTTGCTTTTTGCCTTTTTGCTTCTGCTCTGTTGGTTGTGTTCTATCTTTTTGGAAAGCTTCGATGTCTGATTATTTGATATTCTGATTTATGACAACTGGAAGTGAAGAATGCTTGTTTGGAAATGGTGAATTGTTGAATCCATATCACATAAACCAGAGCTTTTGATTAAAGTCTCACATTTAACTATGGATCTGTTTCTTTAGTTAAAAGGAAGTGCCTTTATCTGGAATCTATTGATTAGGTTTAATTAATTGTAGAAAACTTAGGGTTTATAGTTTTGTGAGGCCTCTTGTTTAGAGAATGGTCCCAAGCCTCCTTGAGTGTTTTGCAAGGCATTATTTAGCTTAATTTTTCTTATCTGTAGGATTTTGGAATTACGCTCTGATTCTCTGAGCAGTGCTCTAAACAAAGGAATCCATTTGTCAAATGGCCATGTTTGCATGGTTAAATGGTATCTTGGGAGGTTAATGAATTAATGGATTTATTGGGAATTTTAGGATGTGAATTTATTGTAAGTTATTTAGATTTATGGTCTAGAGAGTTAAAGTGTAGACCGTTGATGTAGTCCTGAAGAATTTCTTATTTTTATGATGCTGCGTACATTCTCTTTTACCAAGTTGAAAAAGACCAGCATTCCAATATCCGTATTTCATGTTTGGCACTGTTCCCTGGTGGCAGAAAGTGTGGCTTTGAGTTTGACACTTTTTGGAGTGGGAAATGGAGATTTAAGGATTCATTTATCTGAGGAGGAAGACCATTGTTCTTTGCATTAACAGAAATATGAAAACCGTGAAGACCATTGTACTCGATTAACAGCAATATGAAAATTGAGAAGATCATTTTTCTTTGCATTGACGAGGGAGGTGATAGGAAGAAGTTTTCACTGAGTTTGTAATCTTTGGTTTGGATTGTTGGTAGAAGCATAGTTTGCTGTGTGGAGACTGAATTGCTAATTTCTTTAATGAGTTGATTTGGGTCAAGGAATTGGGGTGATTCGTAACACTCATGATGCTCAATGTCCTAAATACACAAGATATAGAGAAGCGCTAATTCCTGCGTAATAAGCCGGAGGACCACTAAGTCCAAGTTTTTTATATAATCGTGGAAGTCTTACTTCATCTGTGCAAGCCTTTACTTACATTCTGGCACTCTTGGCAAAGTCATAAATAGCCATGTATGCTAATGTAATTCGTTTGGAATTTATAGTTCCTTTTACTAATCCCTTCTCAAGACCACTTTTTCATTTGTATACACACACATACACACATATATACATGTACATGTATAGTAGTTTGATTTTAAATACTTATACCAATTAACTCAAAAGTAGTTGACAGACCTAAAATTACAAAGTTGACAAAGTTGATTAACTGACTGTAACATTCCTGCCAAATTTCCTAATGGTTCCATTAGCAGAAGCATTGGTACAAGAATGTGAGGGTAGAGTATTGTATGAAGAATGATTATAAGATCAGAAATGTGAAAATTTTAAAACAAAGAAGCTGCAAATGAGGATAGCTCATGTCCTTCCTAATTGCTACTTGTCTTGAGCACCAATCTCTCTACTAAATGATTTTATATTATCCAATTATTCTGTTTTTCATTTGTTCTGGATCTTGTCATGTTGTCCCACCCGACTTTTATGGACCTTACTTTTCAAAAATATTCATCCTTCTCCATGGAAATCTGAATTTTCTCTGCTTCTCATATCATGAAGAGAAAACTCCTCAATCATTTAGGGAGAAAAAAATGATCTGTATATGTCCCTAAAGTCTCTTGATTCCTTTTATTTATTCTCTCTGCAAAAGTATTTGCAAGTTATGCCTGTGTTTTGTCTTTGTTTATATGAGGGGACCAGCACGGACAAGGCCTGCAAGCTTTGATTAACAGTTTACCAATCTCAAAATATTACAGTTGTGTATTATGGTTGGTGACCTACATGAATGATATGTAGTGTCTATTGATCAGGTATTCATGAACAATTATCTCTTTAAATGGTATTGGTATTTATTTTCTCTTACTTAATCCAGCTTTTCTCTTAAGAAAATATATTTTCACACACAGTTTATTCCAAAATTGTTTTTTATTGCTAGAGTTATCCATTATTGAATTATTAAACTAGTTGGAATGTCTTCAATGGAGGCTTTTCAAGACCCCAGATCTTGTGTCTAACTTCAGTTCTTGTTCCTGTTTTGAAGGTCATATGGCTGGGTTCTGTGCAATGTGTGCCATTCAAAATCATGTTATGAGTGCTCTACGGTCGTCTGGGAAAATATTATCACCTAATCATCTTGTGAGAAATTTGCGGTGTATCCTTTTACTGTGTTTATTACTACAGCTGATTTTGGATGTTATTTTGTATTATTGTGTATTGACAGATTTTACATTTCCATGCTTTTTGTTGTGTGGGTGTTTGTGATTTTTTATGAAGAAGTGTAATAAATATTCTACAGTCCACGTAGTCCATTGGGGTCACGACCATAAATTATGGATGATGTAGGAGAGAGTAGGACCTATTGGACACCCCAATTTTAGGTCCCACTGTCTCACCATCATCATCCATCATTTCATTGTTCATTGGTTCTTGTATATCATCCCAATTGTTATATGCATTATCTGCCTGTTAGTATCCAGATCTCTAGATGCGATGAGTTGAGATTCTTGACTATGAGAATAGGCATATCTCGCAATTTTCGCAATTCAAGGCAGGAGGATGCACATGAATACATGGTTAACTTAATGGAATGCATGCATAAGTGCTGCTTACCATCTGGTGTTTTGAGCGAGTCTCCTGGTGCTTATGAGAAAAGCTTGGTTCACAAGATATTTGGTGGGCGTCTACAGAGTCAGGTAACCCTTTCTTTCCTTTTTCTTATCAATTCATAGGAAAGCATGCATTAATCCAAGTACATTGCGGTCATCACCATCCAACAAAGTGTGTATGCGTGCGAGAGAGAGAGAGAGAGAGAGAGATGACCCAAATACCGGGTGACTATGGTTTTCCATAGTCATTTAAGTTGATGCACAGTGCTATGGAACTATCATTGTCTTTACGATGTTATTCTTCTTGCTTCAGGTCAAATGCACACAGTGTTCCCATGAGTCAAACACATTTGATCCATTCTTGGATTTGAGCCTTGAAATAGTGAAAGCAGATTCAGTGCGGAAAGCCCTTGCACATTTTACAGCTCGTGAGCAGTTGGATGGTGGAGAGAAACAATACCAATGTGACCGCTGCAATAAGAAGGTTCGAGCTTTTAAGCAGCTTACCATTCACAAGGCACCTTATGTCCTCACAATTCATCTGAAGCGGTTCAGTCCAGATGGGATGGGAGGGAAAATTGACAAGATGGTTCAGTTTGGATCTAATTTGGAACTAAAGCCCTTTGTCAGTGGTCAATATGTAAGTGGAGGATTTTACGGGGGTCCCTTTTGTTTTCTTATGTATGCTTTTTCCCTCTCCAATCATCAGATCAGAAATTTGATGGTTATTGGGATGGTGTTTACCCCCAATAAAATAAATACCACAATAACCCAACCCAGTAACCACGTCCTCCCTGTTCAAATTTCTAATCTGACTGTTGGAGAGGGAACTCCAACAATACCAAATGGAAGGACCTCCTCTATGATTATTTCCCTTCACATATATTTATTCCCTGTTATTTAAATTTCCTGTGTTCATAAGTATTCTCTGTTAAGGATAGTATACAATAGTTTAACTCCAATAGACTGTGGAAAACCAGAGTCTATTGGGGTACTTACCTCTCGATGAATGATGAACATTGATAAATAGAAAGTGGGACCGACCATTGGGGTTTTCTCTTGCTCTGGAGGGTTTCACTAATTCCATCACTGTCCGTCATTTCATCAGGTGGTGATAAGATTTTTCATAATGCGTTTGATAATAGTTTACTGTGTTTTTTTTATAAGTATTCTGTTATCAGTAATATCTGTGAGTTTGTCCATCTATCCATCCATGTCCTTTAATTTTTTTGTAAATTTTTATTTAGTTCGATTTTATCTGCATGGCAGGATGTAGATTTGAGATACACACTTTATGGTGTTCTTGTTCATGCCGGTTGGAGCACACATTCAGGTCACTATTATTGCTTTATTCGCACATCAAGTGGCATATGGCATGCTCTCGATGATAATCGGGTACCAAACCTCTCTTTGATGTACTTACCCTATGAGTGTTGAACATAAAGAGGTAGGGGCGGGGAGGAGAAGGGAGATTGGGGGGAGGGAACTTTGCTTTGAAATGGTATCCCCCAAGTCTATTGGCATAGTTCTTGGGTGCTGTTGGTTGCCACTGAAATTGCCAAAAAAGAGACTATGAAGCTGTTTTTGATATTGAGAGAAGTAAAGGTCTTTTTTCTAAACTGTAGAAGAGAAGCTTTAATTTTGGGAGTCCGTAAACGTATAAAAGGATAGTGAGCATAGGAGAATCAATTTTTTGTTAGGACTACCAGGAGAAGGAGACAAAGTATAGGACAACCAATCCTAGGAACTCCAAAATTTGCTCTTATTATCAGACTGCAAATATTAATTTATTGTTATAGGTGAAATTCTTTTTCTATATTTAGGGTTTCATGGCTGTTCTTGACGTACTTTTTTTTGAGAGAAAGCTGTTCTTGATGTACTTGTAGGTCTATCAAGTCAGCGAGAAGTTTGTGTTGCAACAGAAGGCATACATGCTGTTCTATGTGCTTGATAGAAAAAGATCTCTCCAGAGAAAACTAGTGGATGCTACTCATAGAGAAAACGGTTTAGCAAGTGCAATGGAGAAAAAGGGACTTCATGCTTCTTCATTAAATGCCAATGCAAAAGAAAGCATGAAGATTGCTAGCAAGGAAAATGGGTTGGCAAGTGCGATGGAGAAAAGCCTACTTCATATTTCTTTGCCAAAAGTGAATTCAGATGCAAAAGAAAGGTTAAAGTCTGGTAGCAATGAAAATGGGTTAGAAAGCGCAATGGAGAGGAACCCGCTTCATATTTCTCCATCAAATGCAAATTCCAATGCAAGAGAAAGCACAAGGATTGACAACACGGAGAGTACCCAATTCACTGCAGGACATTTGTCAATTATGGCTGAACTGAATGGACCTGACTGCCATGCTGGCTCCTCTTCTACGGTGGGTGCTATTGAAGGAAATAGATTTAGGGCCTCTGCAGAAAATGGCAATGACAACGATAGCAATCACCGAGATGGTTCTCATATGAGTGAACCAGCCAAAAGTGTCAAGGAAGCGAATGGTCGTACTTCAAAAGGGTTTTCCTTGGAAATAGCAAATGGTGACGCTAAAGCTCAGGCCTTGACTTCAAATGAATCCCATATGTCTTCCAAGAACAACACTCCCACTCCCACAATGAATGGGTCACTTCGAACTCAGGCAAAAACTGAGCTTGTAAGTGAAAAGGAACAACATGTTCATGCTTTGAGAAGCCCTCGCTTGGCATTAGAAAATGGTATTGCTAAAACTGAGACACTGGCTTCTGATGGATCCCATTACTCATCATCTAAGAACAACACTCCCGCAAAGAATGTTTCACTTCGAGCGCAGGCCAGATCTGAGCATGCAAGTATCAAGGAGCAGGACATGTGTACTTTGAGAAGCCCTCGCCTGGATTTAGACAATGGTATGGCTAAAACTGAGACATTGACCTCAGATGGATCCAATCATTCCTTGTCTAAGAACAACACCTCCACAAAGAATGGGTCCCTTCAGCCTAAGACCAACGATGAGCATGTAAGTGTCAAGGAACCAGACATGGGTACTTTGAAAAGGCCTCATTTGGATGTCGCAAATGGTATTGCTGAAACTCAGCTATCAGAATCAGATGGATCTCATCACATGCCTTCTAAGAACAGCCCTGCAGCAAATGGATCCATTCAGGCTCAGGTGCTTCTTTATTTCCTTTAGGAAAGATTTCTGTTTTTTCTCTCATTTTGTTTGAAGTTTTACTATTTCACCTATTTTGAGAAATTTCTAATTTTTTTCTCTTGGTTTGCCTTGAATGCCTCCTAATTTCTAGAATGTCCTAAGTTTCATCTCATGCATTGGGTGAAAAGGCTTTCATCAATCTTGCAATGATCTTGAGTTGTCTTATCAGTAAGCAGTAAGCAGTCTCACATTTTAGTCATTTCCACCATCATGCTTCTTTATGACTTTCTTTTCCACCATCATGCTTCTTTATGACTTTCTTTTTGTTTGTTTCAAATACGCATTCTCATGGTAGGTATCCCTGAAAAAAGCATTCCTTGAATATGTATCTATCAAGCAATCTTTTATATTGGTTGTTTTCACTGACGTACTTGTTAACGATTTAAGTTTACTCATTCAAACTTTGTTATAATATGTAACATATTAACAGAGAGAGAACATTCCTTCATTCGAGTGAAACTAATATAATAAATCAATGTGCACACATAATAATAGTTTTGGGTCATATGAAGCTTGTACAGTGGCAGTTTGGAAGTTAGTATCTTGAACTTTATTTGTAGAGTGCCTTTGTCATTTAGTTAAAATTTCAATTTTACCCCTTATGGAGATGACAAAATTATCCTTTGTCTTGTAGTAATATTTACAAATTTGCCCGCAAAAGTAATTTTTTTTAAAAAAATAGACAACAAGATTAATAAATCCACCCTTCACAACTCCCTCTATCTTGAACCTTTGTAATTTGAAGGGTTGTGAAGTTTAGAATATCCCATATCTATATATATATATATATAGGGGAATGATTTCATGTAACGGTTGTATAATAATATAATGCCAACCACACCTCTAGATAACCATGTGTTTGGCATTACCCCAAATTTTGCACACATTCTCGTCATCCTCATAATTAATCCTACGAAAACATAAATTCGATTTGCACTCTAGATATTGGTAAAAATTAGTACCCTCCAACAATGAATCTTGATAACCTATTTGGTGAATTTCAAGATCTTAGCCTTAACAAATTCAAAATCATTTTTTTCTTTTTTAACGTTGTTAATCTAATGATGATAACACTATATAAAAATTTTGGGAATAAAAAAATCTTTCTGACGCCTGTATCTAACAATCTCACTAAAATGGACGGGTTATATTAATTGGGCTAGGAAAACACTTTCTAGGGCCTTTTTTCAAAATTTTCTTTTTTGTGATTGTTCTTTAGAATGAAAAGAGTATACATTTAAAAATTCGTGTCAAACAAATGTCTTTAACATGGTTTTTGAAGATGGTTGCATTATATTACTATACAACCGTTGCATGAAATCATTCCCCATATATATATATATATATATATATATATATATATATATATATATATATGAGCAATGATCCAATGCAACGGTTGTATCATAGTAAAATCAATGACACTTCTAGAAAACCGTGTTTGTGGTATTTGTATGACCTCAAATTTTGCACACACACTCTCTTCATCTCAATAATCAATCCGCCCCAAAAAGAAAGTTCAATTTGAATCTTAGATATGGTCAAAATGAGTCCTCTTAAAAAATGAATCTAGACCATTTTGTGAGTTTCAAGATCTTAGCCTTTATAAACTCAAAATCATTTTTTTTCTTTTTTTAACATTGTTCATCTATTGATAATAAAGCCATCCAAAAAAAATGGAAATGAAAAAATCCTTCTAAGGCCTAGATCTAAGCATCTCACCAAAATGAACGACCTACGTTAATTGGATTAAAAAAATACTTTCTAGGTTGCGTTTTCAATTTTTTCTTTTTTTGTAATTGTTCATTAGAATGAAAAGAGTGTATATTTCAAATTTTGGATCAAACAAATGGCCATAAGATGTTTTTTAAGATTATTGTATCATATTACTATACAACGGTTGCATGAAGTCATTGCCCTATATATATATATATATATATATATATATATATATATATATATATATATATATATAATGATCCAATGCATCGGTTGTATGATAGTATAATGCAATGACACTTCTAGAAAACCATGTTTGTGGTATTTGTATGACCCCAAATTTTGCACACACTCTCTTCATCTCAATAATCAATCCCCCCAAAAAAAGATCAATTTGAATCCTAGATATGGTCAAAATGAGTCCCCTTCAAAAACGAATCTAGACCATTCATTGTGAATTTCAAGATCTTGGCCTTTATAAACTCAAAATCATTTTTTTCTTTTTTAGCATTGTTCATCTAATGATAATAAAGCCATCCAAAAAAATTGGAAATGAAAAAACCTTCTAAGCCCTAGATCTAAGCATCTCACCAAAATGAATGGCTTATGTTAATTGGGCTAAAAAAAATACTTTCTAGGTTGTGTTTTCAAATTTTTTTTTTTTTTTTTGTGATTATTCATTAGAATGAAAAGAGTGTATATTTCAAAACTTGGATCAAACAAATGGCCATAAGATGGTATTTTATGGTTGTTGCATCATATTACTATACAACGGTTGCATGAAATCATTTTCCTACACATATTACTATAGGAAGATACTACACAACGCTTATAGGCGAAAATGAATAATGATTTCGCCTACCGTCATCACTGTCCAAAGTTCATCATACGGTCACGATTGTTTGGTAGTATTTTATTTTTTATTTTTATTCTACAAATAGGAGTGATCTGAAAATTTGGAACGTGTTTTCATAAAAAATATGCGAATCTAAGAAAAATATCAAAAACATATTTTACATGAAAAATATTGAACAAAATACCCACGAAAAGTTTTAGGGGTATTTTGGTCAATTTTTTTTTCACGAATTATTATTTTTATATTTTATTAAGTGGGCCTCATTAAGATGTACACACGCTCCAAATTTCAGATCATTCCGATTTGTAAAAAAAAAAAAAAATGAAACACTACCGGACAATCGTGACCGTGCGATGAAATTTGGACGATGATGAGGGTAGGCGAAATCACTGTTTATTTTCGCCTATAAGTGTTGGGAAGACTTTTCCATATATATATATATATATATATATATAGGATAATCGAAACTTCACAACCTTTCAAATTACAAAGGTTCAAGATAGAGAGAGTTGTGAAGGGTGGATTTATTAATTTTGTAGTCTATTTTCTAAAAAAAGTTATTTTATTGGGGCAATTTTGTAAATATTACTACAAAGGGTACTTTTGTCATCTCCATAACGGGTAAAGTTGAAATTTTAATTAAAGGACAAGGGTACTCTATAAATAAAATTCTAGGACATTAACCAAATGCCATTGTACTTTTTTTGAAAATTTCAAATTTGCCCTTGCTTGATGGTAAAGTTACCTATTTAAATAATTTTTAATAAAAAAGTAATGATTGTTTTGATAAATACACCCATCACAGCCCTTTCTAACTTTGTATTTTGAGGGGTTGTTAACTCTAGACAAACCTTATATATATATATATATATATATATATATATATATATATATATATATATATATATATATATATATATATATATATATATATATATATATATATATATATATAGGGATAATCTAAAGTTCACAACCTTTCAAATTACAAAGGTTAAGAATATAATGAGTTGTGAAGGGTGGATTTATTAATTTTGTAGTGCATTTTTTTTAAAAAGTTACTTTTTGGTGATATCTTCATTATTAAGGGTAAGTTTGTAAATATCACTACAAGACAAGGGTACTTTTATTATCTCCATAAGGGGTAAAGTTGAAAATTTTGCTAAAGGACATGGGCCCTTTATAAATAAAGTTCCAGGACACTAACTTCCAAAATGCCATTGTACTTTGGTAAAAATTTCAAATTTGCCTTTGCTTAATAGTTAATTTTACTTATTAAAATAATTTTTAAACAAAAGTAATGATTTTTTTGATAAATACACACATCACAACCCCTTCTAACATTAACCTTTGTATTTTGAGGGGTTGTTAACTCTAGACAAACCCATATATATATATATAGAGCAACGATCCAATGCAACGGTTGTATTATAGTATAATGCAACGACACTTCTAGAAAACCATGTTTGTGGTATTTATATGACCCTAAATTCTGCACACACAATCTCTTCATCTCAAGAGTCAATGCCCCCCAAAAAATTTTCAATTTGAACCCTAGATATGGTCAAAATGAGTCCACTCCATAAACGAATCTAGACCATTCATTTTGTTAATTTCCAGATCTTAGACTTTATAAACTCAAAATCATTTTTTTCTTTTTTAACATTGTTCATCTAATGATAATAAAGCCATCCAAAGAAATTTGAAATGAAAAAATCCTTCTAAGGCTTAGATCTAAGCATCTCACCAAAATAAACGGCCTATGTTAATTGGGCTAAAAAAATACTTTCTTGGTTGTGTTTTCAATTGTTTCTTTTTTTTGTGATTGTTCGCTAGAATGAAAAGAGTGTATATTTGAAAATTCGGATCAAACAAATGGCCATAAGATGGTTTTTAAGGTTATTGCATCATATTACTATACAATGGTTACATGAAATCATTGCCCATATATATATATATATATATATATATATATATATGGGAAATAATCTAATGCAACGGTTGTATAATAGTATAATGCAATCACACTTCTAGAAAACCATATTTTGGGCATTTGTATGACCCCAAATTTTGCACACATTCTCTTCATCCTCATAATCAATCCTACGAAGAAAAAAATTCAATTTGCATCCTAGATATGATAAAAATTAGTACCCATCAACAATGAATCTCGACCATTCATTTGGTGAATTTCAAGATCTAGGCCTTAACAAATTCAAAATTATTTTTTCTTTTTTAGCATTATTAATCTAATGATGATAACGCTATATAAAAATTTTGGGAATAACTTCTAAGGCCTTTATCTAACCATTTCAATAAAATGGACGGCTTATATGAATTGGGCTTGTGATTGTTCTTCAAAATGAAAAGAGTGTACATTTAAAAATTCGTGTCAAACAAATGTCTCTAACATGGTTTTTGAAGATGGTTGCATTATACTACCATACAACCGTTGCATGAAATCATTATATATATATATATATATATAGATGGAAAAAGCTGGGATTAGCTCATAGGAACATATGAGCCCAACGGCCCAGATTGAATCTGGGTCGATCTGAGGATCACGGATGTCCGGTACTTCTTGAATTTTATTTATTTTTCTACAAATCCAAATCACTTAAATTTTAGGTGTGTGTTCTCCTCATCAAGGCACACCTAATAAAAATATAAAAAAATTATTTTCAAAAAATAAAATGACCAAAATACCCCCCCCCCCCGGAAACATTTCAGGGGTATTTGGTCAATTTATTTCATGTAAAATATTTTTTGATATTTTTTGAAGATTCACCTATTTTTGATAAACACACGCCTAAAATTTTAAGTGATTTGGATTTGTAGAAAAAAAAAAAAAATTCAAACACTACCGGACATTCGTGATCTTCAGATTAGCCCAGATTCAATCTGGGTCGTTGGGCTCATATGTTCATATGAGCTAGTGGGCTAATCTCAGTTTTTTTTCTATATATATATATATATATATATATAGGGATTATCTACAAAGAGACCATTAACCTTTTGTACAAGAAGATCACAACCATTCCCATTCATTAGATGTCAAATTGGATGGTTTGGGATGAGTCACGAAATCTGAGAATGTTTTTTTTTTTGGAACTTTGTGTCTAATCAATGACACTCTTACAACCACCGATTTTGAAATCTAAAGGACAAAAATGATTGTGACTTCCTTGTACAAAAGGTAAATAGTATATATATATATATATATATATATATATATATATATATATATATATATATATATATATATATATATATATCATGTTTCATGCATAATTTACAATATATGAAATGAACTAGGAATCAGGCTTGGGTCATGATGGTAGCAGCTGGGTTTTTATAGCACTTCGTCTCAAATTCCATTCCTATGTAACCTTGTCAAAAAAAGAAAAGAAATGAACTTAATAACAATGAAAATTAATAAACCTATATTTAAAATTCTGATGAGAATATATTGTTTGAATTTCTTTTAAATTGTAGTTTCAGCTGGAAAAGTGTTTCTTTCTTAGACCCGTAAAAAGACACCTTTTTAGACATTCCGAGTTCAGCCTGGCTTGCCCTTTTAAGCCAAGGGGTCTTGAACCAAGAAAGTTTTGCGTGTTCAAGATCCTTTTCTATTATGAACTGTTTGTATCTGTTCCAACTTGCACATACATATTCCTCCTTGATTGCAGGGAAAAAAGTGGGGAAAAACGGAGAATAAGAAATTCCGAGTAAAACTTACCAAGACGCAATCCAAGGTGGAGTTTTTGTTAGCGAGAAAGCAAGAAGGAATCGGGTGGGGTCGGTCCAACCTCATTTGGTTTCTAGCTAGTTTTTCTGTTGGCTTCTTTCACCGGTGAATGTTTTCTGGTTTCTTTCCATTCCCTATTTTCGCGGTATCACTCCAATTGGTGGATGCCACCCCTCAGTGTGTATGAAACACATTGATCGTGCTATGGTTTCCTTAAGGTAGTGTCCAATTATTCGATGCCAGGCCTCAATGTATGCTACACATTGACCATCTGATGGTTATGCTGTCGTTACCTGAGCCATTTTTCAAAAGGCAATGAATGGGGAAGGGTTTACATGACTGCAGGGTGGATGTGCATGGGGCATGGGCGGCCACATGATGAACATTGGCGGACTACAGGAGTGGTTGCTAGTGCTCTGTAGTGGGAGTTAATGCTTGACCAAGCTGGTGAATGATTGTGAGGTTCAGGGGTTCAAGCCCATTGTTCAATTCGAAAGCGCTTGTTGTGACCATGAGGTGTTGGGTTTGTGCCCAGCTAACCGACTCAAAAAATAGCCTTTTTGAGGGTTTGCAGTTGTTAATACCAATGAAGGCTTCGCAGTGACTAATCCCTTCATTGGTTTCAACAATTGTAAACGGCCTCATTCTTTTAGTAGCTTGGGTCCTTTGTTACCTTCTTGTATAAGATTAGACCTGTGGGCCAAGTTCCTACGTTAGGGAAACAGGCTTTTAGAAGCCATGTATGAGATGAACTTCCTGTAACCGATGGCCTTAAACTTAATCACCATCTTGGCTTGTTGGAGAGAGGCCTTGTGGCATCAAAACTTCGAGGGGTTTCAAGGAACTGTACAGGCACTTGCTGGTTGGGCGGGCTCAAATAGGTGTTTCTCTCACTTCCCTCCTCTATGCATGAGGAACTTAATGACGAAGGTGATCCAAATCCTCAAAACTTTAGGCCTTGGCCAATCAACCTTTAAGTTGATACCTACAACAGTAGTTGTAACTTTGTAACCATATGCTTGTGTGGCTGTGCTGCCAAGCATGGGTGGTTGGAACCTGTGGCCAGAGATCTTGCAGGAGAGTGAAACTGAAAGGCCATGTGGCCAGGCTGCAGTCGCGTACAGTTAAGAACTTCAACCTGGTTCCAGTGAAAGGAATTTATTATGGATTACTTGGGTGTTCGTGATCACGAATAAACCTAAAAACGAAGTGGGCATGGCCCTTCCCATATGAACTTTGTGCCTTGTTGTGTTGGTTGATTGCTTTTATATAACCTTGCTTTGTAGCCAGGCCGAATCTAGCCCCCATGGCTGGGTACTATAAGAGGAAAAGTTTTTTATGGTGGTTCTAGAGGAACCCTGTGATAGTGGCTGTTGTTGCGTTGGTTGGTTGCTTTTATATAACCTTGCTTTCTAGCAAGGTTTAATCAAGCCCCCATGTGTGGGTACTATAAGATGATAGATTTTTATGGTGGTTGTATAAGGGCCCTGTGATAATGGCTAGCATGGCCACTCAGTGTAACTTTTATATACCCGGGGTAAGTGAAAGCCATACTCACAAATGAATAGTGCTATTTGGTTGCTTGTGGCTTGTGGTGCATCACTGACAAAAGCCAGGACCATGGGGGACTTCTGGTGCATTACTCATGAAAAGGCACTGTCTAATGGCGTGTGGAGTAATTAGACGTGGCTTGCTGTACATTATGCCCACCTTTGCTTGCAAATTTGGACCTAGTCAACACTTGGGACTTGGTGATTAAGGCTGTGTCATTTCACAGGAGAAAATTGACCCTTGGTGATATCTGTGCATGCATGCATAATGGTATTTGGTTGCTTTTGAATCTTAGTTCCCGCTGTATATAAAGTTTGGTAAGATGGGATTCATTATACCGCTTTTTGCACTCATAAAGAAAATTGAGGATTTTGAAAGCAAAAGTCAATTTTGCTGGCAAGAAGACATGGGCAGGCTTATGAGTTTCAGTTGGGAGGCATGAGTAATATATAGTAGTAATTGACCTTTCCTTTTATGGGCAATATTTTAGTGCTTGATATTTTGTTTTTAATTGATCTGTTGTTTTATTTTTATTTTTTTTTGTGTTTCAGGGGTCATCCAGCACTTGCTTTGAAACCAAGAGTAACAGTCCCGGCAAGGAAGGGCTCAAGCGAAAGAAATGCAGTAGCTATCCTATCATAAAGGGCACGTCTAAGAGCTTATTCCTTGCATCTTTAAGACCTCATAAGAAAAAGTCACGTAAAAAAACTAAGAGGCTCAAGAAAGATATCAAGAGCTCCACTCAGGATGACTTTGTGGGTGATGATGAAAGGAGGGAGACTTGCATGAACGCTGCTGAGAGAGATGAGAGAGGGCCACCAAACAGTGCAAATGGATCATGCCATAATGGAATGAAACAAAAGAGAGGTCTTGGCGTAGTGAATGATGCAAAATCTTCAAATGATAAGCATGTGAAGGTGAAAGACGGGGGAGTAGAGAGATTGCATCAGAAGAATGGTATGCTGGCCATGGAGCAAACAGACAATTCAAAGAAGAGAGGCTTGGTTCAGACTTCTTCTACCACCTTGCTAGCAACGGCACTCTCAGAAACCACTGGTGGGCTCTCTCTCTCTCTCTCTCTCTCTCTCTCTCTCTCTCTGTATATTTACTTACTTCCTCAATCTATGTGTAGTTGGCCGGTGGGATGGTGTAGAAACAGAGTCCCCTGAGATCGATAGAGTGATTGAAACACGGAAGACTGGCATTGGTTATATACTGGATGAATGGTAAGAACATAAAACATCATTTTACCTTTGCCTAAGATCTTTGTCAATTTAGATCTATGCTAAATTGAATTCATATTGATTTTTCTGAAGTTCTTAACATTTACTACGACTGCACTTTCACCTTAATTGGTAGGAAACCAATTTGTGCTAAATTGTGCTCTTATGAGTTGTTTTGAACTTGGGTAGCACACTAAGTTACTATACGTTTATCTCCATTGAGCTTCTATGAACTGTTAAATGAACGTCTTTAGAGAATAAGAGCGAAGAAAAACCGATTAAAACTTATTTCCGTGAGAGCCTTTCTAATGTTTGGGCTTATTTAGGGACGAGGAATATGATCGTGGTAAGAGGAAAAAGCTTAGGAATCGGGAACTCGGACTGGGAGAGAATGGTGCCAATCCATTCCAAGATTTGTATACAAAGAAAACACAGCCAAAGCCAACCAAATTGAGAAGGAACCGATCCGGGAACCAGCCTATGAGGATATGAAACTACGAAAGGCATGAATTGACACGATTTGTCCCTCTTAAGCAACAAAAAGCTTGGTGAATAGCTCAGTCGCCGGTAAGGGAGGGTCCGAATTTGTTATCGGTCGACTATCCTGTGATCTGTGTGGTGGGTTTCACTTAAGGTGGTCGGAAGAGTGTAACAGTAAGGTGGTCTTAGAATAATGGGTTGTGTATCAATTTTGCAGGTCCATGGAGACATTTGATATATTATTTATTGCATTTGCTGCATTTTATGGCAATGTTTATCAGCATGTAGGCCCTATTAAAAGTTAAAAACGCTGATTCAGTGTGTACTGGGGCAGTGCTAAGTTTTTTATTGGTATTATGGTGTATGGTTTACGAAACACTGAGCTTGCTTTGCTGGTTTGGACCAGAAATTTTACTTCTAGTTATGGTTCACTACTTGCTTCAGTCTTTGTTGAACGGCATGCTTTTCAGCAGGGTTTTGAAGTTCGCTGATCCGGATCGGAATGGCAGGATGATCGGCTTGATTGCTTCCCAAAATCGGGAATTGGCCCTGATCTCTCCAATTTACCAAAGACTGTTGATATGATTTAAACATTGAATACTCAAATAAACATGGAAATATTATACAACTTTTTTAAGATTATACAACTTTTTTATTAACAAAGAGCTTTTTTATTTTTCTTTTATCTTTTCATAATTTTTATGAATCGGAGAAAAGAGCACTCCAAACTCAAATACGATGGCGAAATGGTAAACTGAAGGAAACAGTACCACAAGGCAAAACCTACATGAAAAATGAATTTTGAGAAGTAGATCACTTGCTATGCATCAAAGTTGTGCTTTCATTCAATATGGTACAACAACATGGACCATCATTAAGCAAACATGTGGCGAGCACTTAACCAGTTGCAGCCCTATTCCCAGGAGACTCACCAACCCACCTAGTCTTCAATTCTGCCCAGCTCTTTGGTAATCACATATTGGAGTGCTTAAGAAACAGAGGATTTGAGACTCAAAAACAAAGAACAGAGGATTTGGGTCACTGCATCAAACATCCCACTTCATGCATGGCAACGGGAGACCTTCAAGCTTATTAGAGACAGGTTCATGCATGGCACCAATCTTATTAGAGACAGGTGCAGAAACTTATTGTCAACCCTGTGACGATCCATGAGCAAATGGGTAACAATTCATGCTCATTGTGACTGCATTAAAATTGTTCGACAAAATGCCTCTCCGAATAGGTCTCAGCAGAAGGCAAATCAAGGCCTAGCCAAACGGGCTTTCATTTAGAGCTGGACCATAGTAACGCACAGATGTAGGAAGAGAGCCCCTTGTAATGGCAAATCAACATTTCTACACCCCCATCTTTCACAACCCGACTGTCGATCTCCACTGATACTAGCTCGATTGCAATCAAGGATCTTAGCCCTTCGAACCATGGAATGTCCGAGTCCTTGATCAGTATGCTTTCGACAAGTGGTACAACCAATCCCGCAAGTAGGTAACTGAATGTCTGCAACTAGAGCATCATGTTACAATTCCCACTGTTTCCCATGACATTCGTGCCTGAGGTTGTTCAAAGAAAAAAAAGGAAAAAAATGTTGCAGGAGTTGCCATGGAGTCCACCTAGATTTTTCGTTGATTTAGAATGTAACACAAAACTTAAGTAAATGGAAATTTAGTTATGCTTTCGATCCATCTTTTAACAGCTTCAAAAATGGTGCAAATTGGAGCAAAAAAGTACCACTTCAAAATTTTAAATTTTATTTATCATTTCATATCTATGATGTCCATGCATCTTCCCCTAAAATTTTGGATCCAAAATCCATCCCTATCTTGGATTTTGGAGGACAGACGGACGAAAATGGGTGGTCAGCTGATGCACCTAACCTCACCAAAAGCACAGGCCTCGTCTTGGCCCAGCCGAGCAAGAAAATCTCATGCCGCATGACCTTTGATAGTGGCCCTAAATAGGGCTTGTAATGGGCCTGGCTTGACCTGGTCGGTGCGACCTAAAAAACTTGGGCTCGAGCTAAAAATATAATAACAAGGCCAAGCCTAGGCCTAGGCCTGTGCCAGAAACCACAACCAAAGTGTCCGGCCGGGCTGGCTCTGGGCTAGGGTCTTTGCCATGGTTATTTTTATCCTTCTTTTTTACCCTAAATTTCTACTAGGCTGAACTGTCCCAAGAGCCAAAGCTAGGACCCTATGCCTGCTGCAGGCCATGCCAAGCCTAGACTAGACTAGCTCTTTAAAGGTTTGAGCCGTTCTCAAGCCGGGGCTGACCCGTCATTGTCAGCCCTTAAATGCGGGACCAACCTAGCAAACAAGAGCAATAAATATACGTAAATTACAGCCCACCTTAATCCGTTTGTAAGTTTTTTAATGATTGCTAATTCTAATGTTGAGAAACCGGGATGCGTCATCTAAATGCAAACATGTATAAAGGAGAGCTTCTTTCTATAGCTTAAGTACTTGGACAACTCCCAAACAGTATATGTGTCGTTTTCCCTTCGTTTATAAAATGGAAAAAGTTTATATAAGGATGCTACTTTATAATGTAGAACTACGGATGTCCCTAAAAAATCCATAGGAAAGGTAGTTTTAATGTTGAAAAACTCTTTGATTGATCATCTCAACATCGAGATGTATGACTATGAAAAATAAAAAGATTTTAAGTCTTAGAAATAGTGCATTTTACAACATATTATCTACACCGTCAATTTTCAAGATTTTCGTATGTTTATAGATCTACTTGATTTTAACTATTTTTAAAATTTAAAATTTTATAATTAGATATAAAAATAGATTTTAAGAAAATCCTAAGAACATTTTACATCAAAATTATATATCACGATAGAATTTGAAGGTGCACCTTAACTCTATACCTACGGATGCATCCGTGCAAACTGCACCCTTATAAAATTGGGTGGGGTTTATATAAAATTAATATTGTACTTCTTTGCAACGTTCATTTTAATTGGACGGTGTAAATTTGATACATCTGTTAAAACAATATAAAGAGATAATGTTGAATCTACATTCTCTAAAAAGTCGAACGATGTAGATTGTTGCAACATTACTGCTGCAAATAAAGTTGCAACTTTATATAAACTTTGTTTTCTTAAATTGAACTTCTATCCAATTCTACAAAAAAAATTATTTCAAAGTCATCGATCCGGATCAGAAATCAAGATCGAGAGTTGTCCAATGACCAATTTCAGGACAGAATCAACGATTTATTATGATAATATATAATATATACTCTTCATGACAAAAAAGGTCTGATGGTGGCGTTAGGCCTTAGGCGGTTCTTGAGCTCAAGGTCGCGGTAAATTTTCTTAAGATATTCAAAAATATGTTTCTTATCACATTAAAAATATTAAATGCTTTATTCTCCTCTATTTTATCGTTTAAAGTTTATGCATACACAGAAGGATTGAACCCTGTCATGTAGAAAGCCAGAATGTCGTCCCAACAAAGCCATTCACGCCAAATAATATAAATTTTACGTTTTATATGATATACTAAATAATTAATTCTATTTTGCATGTTTTGGGACTGTCAATCGATCCAATCGATCTAGATAGAGATCAATATGAGAGGAATGAACAATAAAACACTACTAAAAAGCTTCAAAATTCAAAATTTGTAATAGTTAATAGGACTTCGTGAACCCCCTGACTGGTGCATATGCTTCAAAGTATGTCAAACTTAAGAGGACTTCAATACACCTCAGCTAGTGCGTCTCCATGCACAGTTATCTCCATCCAATATGCACAAAAAGAATATCCAAATAGGTAAGTTCTATTTCTGTATCACAGGCAAGTCTCTTTGCTAGAATCTCATTGTTCCAAGAGGCTTTTAAAAAATGTTGATTTTTGACAGAACCAGTCATAGATATGACTGGTTCAGTCAGAGAACTAGCCTATTGGGCCACACAATTTTTTTTTGTTCTTTTTTTATATGTTTACCTGCCAATTCACCCGCGCTAGATTGCCGATCCAAACTGTAGATCCGCAAATCCAAACCGACTTTAATCACCGATCTGTGTGTTTTAAAACATTGGTTCCATGATTCTCCTCTAATAATAAGCTAGCAGGGTCCTCAGGTACCCAAGCTTCTTCCACGTCATTTCAGCCACGAATAACAAGAGGGCCTGAATTACACCTAACAGAAAGAGTCCTGCTCTTCCCTAATAACGAGTGCAGTGAGCCCTCTCATAGCACCCTTTTAGAGTCATTGCTATAACATAAAATCCCCTTCTTTTTTTATTTGTTCATGTTTAATTGCTTGTTTTGGTATATTACAATGTTTAAAGTCCCATACAGCTTTTTCTTATATTTTCATTTTTCCTTTCAATATTTTCCTTCCTCTCCGATCCCAATTGATTAGCGATGTAACATGAGATTGGTGAGTGGATGATCTACTTCACAAATCCATTTTTAATCCACCCTACAACGCCATTTTTCTATGAGTTGTATATTATAGGACTATTGATTTTTGGTATATGGAGATCATGTTCACTTTTAGCCATTGGATTTGAAATCCAATAGATGAAAGTGTCACAGAATATTCAAAAAATTTTATTTTGGACTTTGTGCCCAAATAGTGACACATCCTTAACTATCCGATTTAAATCTAATGGTCAATAAAGATTGTGACCATCTTATATCAAATGGCAAGCAAGCCATTTGGGCTCGTATACGTTTGTCGACCTTCTTACATCCTCAACCACCCGATTCAAATCTAACTGTCAGTCCCTCGTATAGGTTTGTCGATGCCAATAAACTTGCAAGCAAGCCGGGCAGCTCAATAGGCCTCGCGGCCATGTGGGCTCAGGCTCCTAGCGCGAGGCAGATTTATGGACCTGGTGCTGGCATTGGTATTAAAGCCAGATGACCCCTTTTTAATATGTAAATTACTTATAAATGTACGTATTATAAGGTAAAGTACATAATCATTTAGGGAAAGGTTTCTATATTTCCCTTACAGTATATAAATTCTTTCCTTCCCCTACTATCCAACCGTCCAATTTTGATCAAGAGAGAGCTACTCACCGTTTGATCTTAGATCCGACGTCTCTAAGTATTTTATTTTTAGTTTTTTTTTTATACATATTATATGAATATGAAATTTGGTACATGCCATCTTCTCATTGGGGCGCACCTATAAAAAATATTAAAAATAATTTTTCGATAAAATATAATGACCAAAATACCCCATAAAACTTTCAAGGGTACTTTGATCATTTTATTTTATTGAAAATATTTTTTTATATTTTCGTTAGTGCCAGTTTAATAGAGGAATGAACGTCCAAAATTTGGTGTCAATTATAGAAATAAAATAGTGTAGAGATGTCACATTGTGATTGGGGCAATCTTAGTCCTCCATTCAGAATGAACGGTTGGATAAGGGGGAGGATGGAACTTATATGTTGTAGGGAAAGCATAGAAAGCTTGCCCTTTTTTTTTTTTTGAAAAAACTATCTATATTTCCCAGCCATAAATATTTTATATAATTTTCCTCCTATCTGGCCATTCAATTTAAATGGACAGTTTAGGTTACTTATCTCATAATGTCATAAGTGAGTCATTGATTATGTGATCTAGATCTGACGTTTTATAGTATTTTATTTTTATTTACTTTTACAAATCATATGAAGATGAAATTTGGTACATGTCATCTCCATGAGCAATACCTAAAAGTATTTAAAAATGTATTTATAAAAATAAATGATCAAATTACCCCTAATACTTTCAGGGGTATTTAGTCATTTTATTTTATAATAAATAATTTTTTATATTTTTGTAGGTGCGAGTTTAATAAAGGAGTGGACATCCCAATTCGGTGTAATAATGTTTTGTAAAAAAAATTAAAAATGAAACAGTGTAGAAGTGTGGCTCTGTGATTGACGCTATCTTAGCTCTTCATTCAGATAAGATGGCTAGGAGATGGGGAAGTATTTAAGATGTCTAACGCGGAGAAGTATAGAAAGTTTCTCAAAAAAAAAAATTTGCTTTTTTTTTTTTTTTTTAATGTTAAGAATGTGAGACTTTGTTGGCTTACGTGCGGACAATGTGATATTTTTCCACCGTTTGTTTAATCCCACTTGTGTTGATTCACGCACGTCTCTTACTTATTTGAAAGAAGTATTTATTAGTGTCAATTTTAAACAATAGAAATTCGGTGCACCTAAAAAATTAGAAAAAATTATTCGAATGTTGCAAAATCTTCTAATTTAATCAACTCGACCTGTATAGATAAGAAGTTTATAGATAAGAAGAAAAAATAATTTTAAATATTAAAATTTGTGCATAATGCAACAAATTATTTGGACGGCTATTTGCAAAAAATTTAAGTCTTTATTAATCTACGTCACTTTTGTCATTTTTGGTATTTTGAAGAAAAATAGATTTTCAAGCATTTTTGGTATTTTAAATATCACAAGTCATCATAAGGTTTTCAATACCAAAACTACATCATCAAGAGAATGAATTTAAAGGTGCCCTATTTATTTTCTTCAACTTTATTTCTTGTAGTCCATAGCAATGGATTTTATTATTTCTTTTAAATCCTAGTTGGGTTGCTCCATACACGTCTCTTATTTCTCTTCTTCACTTTTTATAGTTCTTTTATTTTGAGATTGCATACAATGAGACCATTTACTTTTAGTATAAAGAGGTCATAATTATTTATAACCATCCGATGTAAAATCTGACAGCTTTGGTGTGTCACAAAATTCGAAAAAATTACTTTTGAATTTTGAACTTGATCAATAAAATAAATGTCGCCACCCAATTTCACATCTAATGGTGAAGGATAATTGTGATCATTTTATAAAAAAAAGTAAATGATCTCATCATATACTTTCCCTTTTATTTTTCTTTTTATTGTTAACCCTTTAATCAATCAAATGCACTTTAAACTTTTCATTGTAACACTAGGGACATGGCTTCTATGCGGCCAACCCGCCTATTATAGAAATTTTAGAGAATATATAATCTTTAACATAGAAATCATGAATATGAAGATAAAATAAAATTAAAAACTATAAATAACAACTGTATTAAAAAAACATTTGGACCACCTATTTGCATCTATATTTTATACGTATGGGCCCCATGTAGAAATGTGGTCCTACCTTAAACAATTTTCCTAACCTTAGACGGGTCTGTACTTTCTCCAATCACGTCCAACCTTTTTTTTCCTTTTCTTCACATTTATTCTTGTAATCATGACGAGGAAGCCGTTTGCAATCATCATTAAAAAAAAAAAAAAACACACCAATAGTCTTCTGTTTGAGTAATTAAGTGGAGAAGACCGATCTTATCCATTTTTTCAAATAGTTTAAGAATTAGGTTTTTAAGATATTAAGTGGAGTAGCGACTGTAAGAATAGAAATCACAATGGGATAACTAGAGTGGTATTTTAAAAATTGAAGAATTTTGAAAATGAAAAGTTTGGAAACGACCAACCTCAAAAAAAAAAAAAAACAAAAGTTCATATATAAGGTTGCAACTTTAAAATGTAGAATTAAAGATGCACTTCAAAAATCTATCCGAAAATATTGATTTAATGTTGAAAAACGCTCGATCATCTCCACATCAAGTTATATGAATATGAAAAAAAGAAAATTTTGAGTTCCAAAATAGTACATCTTGCAATACATTATCTAAAGCATCTATTTTCAAGATTTTCATATGTTTATAAATCTAATTGATTTTAACTATTTTTGAAGTTTTAAATTTTAACATTCTGATAAAAAAACATATTTTTAGATAATTCTAAGAATGTTTTACACCAAAATTACGGGTTATGATAAAATTTGGAGATGCTATTGTTTAAGGAAACGCCACCAAAAAAATATATAATAAACGGAACTCATTGCGTGCATAAAAAAAGATGTATTTCTTTAGATGATCAAGGACATAAAATCCAATTTTTTCCTTTTAAATAATCATCTAACGGTTGATGGATCTGCTATTTTGCTAGAGGGAGTTTTGTATGCTATGATCCCGCGGGAGCATATGCTGGAGTGGATACGCTCCTAATAACGCCCACAATAATGATTATTTTAAAAAAAAAATTTCAAAAAATAACGCCTGCAAAATCAATGGCGCCATAAATTCCATAATGTCAGGGTGTCGTCGCTCCCTAAAACCAGTAAAACTAATCCCCAAACATGAAGAAAACCCTAGCTCCTCTCTCACTGTAATTCCAAGCGGAAATTTGCTAGGGTTTTTTCTTCCACTTTGGAAACCGTAGAAGGCAGCTTCTCATACCTTTGAACATTCACTGTAAATATTGACTTACAAAAGTGAAAAACAATGGAAAGAGGTTGAAGAACAAAAGGGGAACCAGCTTTTTGAGGCCTCCGCATATTTCGCCATGAGAATCGAATGCTTCTTTCTCTGCATTTAATTTCGCCATGAGAATCGAATGCTTCTTTCTCTGCATTTAATGTCGCCAGTGAATGCCGCCACTTTTGGAAACTATGATATGTTCTTGGATTTTGTATAATTCTTAAGCCTTGCATGAAGCCCTAATTTCCATTAACAGGTAAGTAATGTTCATTTGCAAAACCACTGAAACATTGCCCTCTATTTCTATTCTCTTTATTTTCCTTTATTGTTAGGCAGGTTCGACGTAAAAGCATGGTGAAAGGGATATTGAGATTGAAATTACTAGTGTGAAATCAAAATTGGGTTAATGATTGTTTGAGTGAATTTGGTCTAATTTATCGGATTTATTTTCAAAATATCCAACTTCACTGGAAATTTCTTCACCTTTTTCTTTTGTATATTCCGTAATGGGTAAATCACGCCTATTTCTGTTAAATTTCAGGGAAAAATCCCATGAAATCTTGCAAACTTGGAAATAATTCATTTAATCCTAAAATCAGCTCAGATTCACCTTATTTTCCTACTTTTAAAAATTAAAAAGTGGTTTGGAATTTTGCATAATGACTGCAAAACAAATATAGTGGGTGCTCTTAAAAGAAAAAGATCTTGGAAGATGTGATTTCATTTGAAATTCTTATATGCATATTCATTATTATAATTAATGTCTGCTGCTAATTACTAGATCAAGCTCGTATACATTTATTATGAAATCTTTGAGGGTTTCATGTATTTGTTCATCTTCTCCATAAAAACTGTTAATCTTTCATCCCCATCTGTCCCCATTCAATGTCTTTCCTGGTCTCATAATTATCCTCTTGTGTTGATAACTGAATCTATTGTAATTGAATATTGTGTCTTTTTACAGTTGTTTTACAAGCTTAAAAGCATGCCTTTGTCTTTGAGAGCAAAGGTACAAGGGCTCTGCTTCTTTGGAGAAACTAAGGTGCAATCTGAGAGTATTGCTCTTTACAAGAAGCAGATGAGAATGGCTGACTTTCTTGAGGAAAGCAATGGTTATAAGAGAGAGAGGGGCTTTTTCTCTGCTCCAACTTCGCCAAGACTTCTTCTTTCAAAATGGTTTGCTTCTTTTAAATCCGCAAAGCCAAAGAACAGTAAATTGTCTACTGGTTGGGTTGTTCATGGTTCAAACAGTAATGCAACTGAGATTCCCAAAAGGACTGCTACAGCTGAACATTTATCAAAAACTCCATGTCTAGATGTGGGTTTTGGAGGGAAATCACAGAATTTGAATTTGGGTAATGTGGCTTCACATGCTAGAATTGCAGAGGATCATGTTGTGGAGAATATGGGATTCTCAGGGTGTAGAGAGAGGGGAAGGAGCAACAAGAAGCGCAAATGTGTGAAGCTCTTGAAGACGAAGAAACAGAGGCGAGAAGAGGTAGGGATGAATGCTCTGTCTATTTCGGATGAGAGAGAAATTGTTTCTACTGAAACCATTTCAGGAATTTGTAAGGAGAGTAGGGGAGATGGTACTTTTGATGAGTATGGTACTTGCAGTGGCTCTGGGTTGGAGAGTTCTGACCAGTTACCAGTTTCTACAGCGAGTTTTTCAAAGTCTGAAGAGTTGGCCTCAGCCTCAGGTGAATCTCACTCTCTATCTCTCTCTCTCTCTCGCTCTCTCTCTCTCTCTCTCTCTGAAGAGAATCAGTAAGCATTGTTGTGTTTGTGGCCTTCATCTTGTTCTTTTCTACTTTTCTTTAAACTTTAATTTGTCTGCAGAAGTTTTTTGATTATATACCTTGTTGGGGGAGATTTCCAAGAGGCAAGGCAATTTTTTTCATAAACCTATCATAAGCAGATTTCAACAACCAGTTTTGGATCCTGTCGTGAAGCATTTTTGTGGGAGTTTAAGGTGCCTCTGCCCTTTTTTTATTGGAAATGGGTGATTATTTAATTACAGCTAAGTTATTTGGGAAGGACAATGGGTTCTACCACGTAGCCTAGTTGATATGGCGGTCCTCATCTCAAATCCGAGGTTTCAAATTGCAACCATAATGTACTTAACCACATAAAGATATATTTTCTTTATGGAACTCCAATGGTCAAGCCTTGCTGTATTTCTTTGGGTAAAGCTCCATCCTATGGAATATTTCCCTTGTCAATATCCCATGCATGCTTCCAAGATTTTGTGTTTTTCAATACGGAGAGTTCCTGCTATGGCCTTAAGTAAGCATGATGATTTGGAGCTTATTTGTTTCCATGATTGATTTATTGCGGTATAGAGGATAAAATATGCCTCAGCATTATACAATTTGGATGAATTGACTTGTACTTGGTAACTTTATGTTTTTTCATAAACTTCCACTCTTGATTTGTGTGCAAATAGACTAATACGTTATTTAGCAACTAGACTTTCTTCATTCTAATTGAGACTTATGTAGGAACCATGATTTTTTCTCGTTCTCATCATGACTATTTTGCATAGAATGAACATGTGAAACTGATTATCCGATCATTGGTTGTTATTTGCCTGTGTGAGTTTCAATTTTTACAATCAATCATTGCCACATAAATGAAATGAAAAGATACCATTATCTCTTATATATTTTTATAAGTTTTGAACCTTGTTTAGGTGCTTGGCTTGGATAACTTTGGATTATAACCACTTCAGAATGAATGAGTTCGAATTTTGGTGTCTGGCTTGGATAAATTTTGGGTTTAATCATTATCTCATACTCATCATGACTGTTTGCATAGAGTGGACATGTGAAACTGATTATCCAATCATTGGTTGTAATTTGCCGGTGTGAGTTTCAATTTTTACAATTTATCATTACAACACCAATGAAATGAAAAATACCATTATCTCTTATATATTTTTATGAGTTCATAGTTGTTGGAAACGCTTCGGAACCCGAATTGTTTTAGGAATCGGAATCGCGGAATCGCCGCCAGCTAGAAGATTCCTGTCTTAAGAATCGTTGTCCGTACAATAGGAATCGTGGGGAATGAGATTCTCAGTTTTTGATAATCATGTTTTGACTGAAATAGATCCAAGTTTCATCCACATATGGATTCAAGATTCTGTCCTCTTTGGAATCAAGATTACCATCCCCTTGGAATCAACACTCTAGGAGTCAAGATTCATTAATATGCAGAATCAAGTTTCCGACATCTATGGAATCGAGTTTTTGACATATGGTATGTTGAAGTTTCGAATCGTGATTCTAACATATTTGGAATCAAGTTTTTGAAGCTTATGGATCAGAGATTCATGCCAGTTTGAGATCGAGATTTACAATAATATAGACTATAGAATGCATTTGACGAACCCATACCAGAAATCAAGATTTCATTTTTATGGAGAAGGAAGCCCCAAGAACATCTTGAGCCTTATCAACTTTAGAACCTATATTGGATGTCTCTTATTAGAAGGTTTTCGAAATTTTAAAGTGATTGTGTTGACTATTGAACTTACTGTCATTATATAGAAAAGATAAGTATTTCGAAATTGTGATTTTGACTTCATTATTATAAAGACAAAATAGAATTATGTCTATGTCATGGTTTTACTTTCAATTGTATATGTTGTATTTATCAGTTATATTTTAAATTTAAAGTAAAATCCATCTAGGGTGGCACAGGTAAAATAATAAAAACCTGCAACCACTAGAAGCATTCGAAGGAAGATTTCTACTCCAATTTCCTTTAGGAAGTGCACAACCATCATAGACATTGGACATTACGTACTTTCAATTGGTTTTTTTTTTTTTTTTGATACTTTGAATATATTTAGTTTTGAATCAAGATTTAATCCTTGCTAGAATCCAGATTTGATATATTTTGGGAACGTCTACCTACAATTAATGGGTTCAAGTTTCTAAAGATGTGTTGGATCGAGATTCCGAAATTAAGGAATCGAGTTTCCTTGGTTTTGATAAATGGTTTCCAAAGATTTATTGAATCAAGATTCCGAAATTAAGGAATCGAGTTTCCTTGGTTCTAAAAAATGGTTTCTAAAGATGTTTTGAATTGAGATTCCGAAATTGAGGAATCGAGTTTCATTGGTTCCAAAAAACGGTTTCTGTGGAGATTCCTTAATGGAAACACGGAATCGGGTTTCGGAACCAGAATCGCGAGGTCGGTGGAGAGATTCCGGTGACTATGGTTTTGAACCTTGTTTAGGTGGCTGACTTGGATAAATTTGGATTATAACCACTTCAGAATGAATGAGTTCAAATCCCTTGCTTGCCAAATTATTTTGAACATCAAGGAATTAAACTTTCTTTTTGTGTGTAAATCCTTGAATTTACAGTAGTATCCAACACCATATCTGTTTGCTTATATTCTCAGAAATACTTGTCTTCATATCATATTTTTACTGATCAATCTTTCTCATTTATTGCTTACTATTCATTTTGGCTTCTCCAATCAAATAGAGAAACATCCCTCATTTTGTTTCTCTCTATATATTTACATGTGGAAGATATTTTTTTCTCTCCAGGAAAATCCCAGGGGGAGGTTTCTTTCAGCTTTGGGGTTGGAATTGGTCTGGCTTTCCTAATGTATATGTTTGACTTGCAAAGGCGAATGGAGAACATTCTTGAAGATATCAAAGAAGAGAGGAGGAGGGATGTGTTGTCTGAGCATCACAGAAAGCAAAGTGATATTGTATATTTTACTCCAGCTTACCAAGGAATCAATGATTCTGGTGACAAGTTATACCATAAATATCATATGTCAATGGGACAACTAGCTAATGCTAGTTGTGCTACACAGCTTGATAAGCTCCCTAACTATGTCAGAGGAAATGAGATGGCTCAACAGATGCAGAGGGATCAACTTGAAGCAGAGCTTGAAGCTGAATTGGAAGTTTTGCAACTTAACTTGGATACTGAATATTTTTCTCAGAAGAAAAACCACCAAAGAGAGGAGGTATAAAGCTGATTTCATCTATTCCTTGATCTTCAATTTACTCATTCCAAGTGATTCCATGTACTGTATGTGTCTTTCTTCGCTTGCTGTCCACCCTTTTATAGATTGATTTTGGCATTGCTTCCCATCACAGTTATTGCATATTTGTTCTTATGAAATATCCAATATCTGTTTTGAATAATAACACAAAAAACGAGTTGTTACTTGCACATTCCTTACGTACTTCATGCATATATTTTAGTTGATTCAGACCAACATGTTGTGATGTTTAATTCAGCAAAAAAACCATTATGTGACATTCATATTGAAGCTGTTACCTGCATGTCAAGTTGGAGTTCTGCTGGTGCTTGTGAAGTAGCTTGGGCCTTGCCTCAAAGGTGAAAGCAAATTTTTCTTAACATAAAATCCCCTTAAAAAATGACTGAACTTACACCCTCTTATGAGGCTTCTTAATTTATGTAATTGTGAGTTCAAAGTCCCTCCTTGTTGAACAATTTCTCTGCACGCTTGTTACTCTTTTTCTTCTCTTAATTTTTATGTTTATGTCGGGCAATTCTTGGATTTGATATGAACCTTACTCTTGTTTCCTTCTTCTTGTTTCAGTATTTTTGAAAGAGAAGTAGCTTGTAGACTGACTTCCCATTTCTCAAGCTTCTCTCCCATTTTTGGGTTGTAAGTGATCCATCTTTTATTGTTTTCAAAGATGAGCATATTATGTTGGGTAGATTTGTTTGTATTTGGTTGGTAGCTATTAGGGCCATGGGTGGGGTTTTCATCAGGGTAAGTATTTGGCTATAAAATACTTATGATAGAGACCATTATTTTGCTTAACTTTTTTAAATTTAGATTTAAGCTTCGACAACAATATTATTAAAATATTAGACATTTCTAAATTGTAATTGTCATGGCTATTAAGGAGAATTTAAAAAGAAAAAAGAAAAAAGAAAACCCTTATCGTGTCACTAAAAAAAAATTAAAATTAAAATTCCTTGCAGAGAAGATATTTTTAATGAATATTGCATTTAAGAAGGGTGATTTAGGAAGAAATTTGGATGCAGAAACACCCAAGCAAGCCCACATCTACTGATGTAGTATATCTTTCAGTAAAATCTGATACAGAATATGAGTGTTTGTCTATGTGGACAATGGAGGTCACCCAAGTGGTCTCATTCTTATGTGTGTGCACGAGCCCATATCTGTGTTCCTTTAAGATTTACCCCAGTTTGGACAGATCACTTGGCTTAAAGTTTTGCGTTTCTCTGCAATGCTTACTTGAAAGTTGAAACAGTCAAAAGGGACGTTCCGTGAGTATGTCCTTGTTCTCTGCCCAGACTACTTGAAAAGGATTGTTATCTCTACCCAGCCCAAATAGGGAAAGAAAGGGGACAAAAGAAGACTCATTTTCCCTATATCAAGCAAGCAGGGCATAGAGAGTGAAATATATTTCTTTATTTTATTTTTGCTAAGTAGAGAGACTGAAACTGACATATAGCAAATAACTTTCGTCCAAACTGGCCTTAGCTCTATTCACTGATGGGGTTTATTCATGAGATGGGTTACATGTTTTTTATTTTTGGAGTAGACTGGGCAGAGAAAATTCTCTGTTTTCTAATGGGGAGAAAAATGAAACTTACTCTTGAGTTATGGGACTTTCCACACAATGCCCTCTTATTTTCAAGAATGAAAGGTAAGGAACTTAACTCCTGAATAACTGGTATGCCCATGCCACGACTTAATTGAGGAGGTCATTTTTAGTTGCTTAGGCTATTGTAGATGAATCGTCTCCTTGTCAAAGCTCTCTCTTGAAATACGCTCCGTGCTTTAGCTTTGATGATTCTTGACAAATTGAATGTTAAGAACTGATTTGGTTTTCTTCCTTTAATTCTTACGGGAAATCCAGAGAATCTATGTTAATGAGAAAGTAACACTTAACCCTCCTAACCCATGTGTTAATGAGAAAGTAACACTAAACCTTCAGTCCTCTGTTTTCATCCATGTGCATGCTAACA
This sequence comes from Amborella trichopoda, assembly GCF_054954075.1. Taxonomy (NCBI): domain Eukaryota; kingdom Viridiplantae; phylum Streptophyta; class Magnoliopsida; order Amborellales; family Amborellaceae; genus Amborella; species Amborella trichopoda. Next base: position 42,056,417 of record NC_142347.1, read on the forward strand.
ATTAATTACCTTGGTTCATTAAACCTATATGTACAAACAAATTCAGAATTAATCAAGAATCCATTCCATGTCTAAAGAGTTATACTTCACAGACGGTTGTGGATGACTATTGTCGCCTGGATGGAAGTAATGAGTTGAGTGTAGAAGAGATTCCTCGTGAAGAGGTTATGAGCGAGTATTGTGGGGTATCGGCTAGTGAGCTTGAGCGCAGGCTACATGAACTTCTCGAGAAAAGGCAACAAGAAAGGATAACTGAACTTGAGAACGCTTTGGAATGCTCGGAGAGAAGGCTTTTGGAGAAAGAAACGGAAGTGTCTTGGTGGAGAGAGAATGCTAAACTTTTCTATCAAAAAAGATTGCAGAAATGATTATCCTTGATGATGGTAAAGCTTTGAGGCTGTATCCGAGCCGATAAATTTACTCTTTATTGCAGCATATCGGTATCGTTGTCTTTATCTTTTGTCCTCTTTGTGTATGTCTTTATTTTTGTCCTCTTTGTCATGGTAAGCTTGTTTTTCGTGGAACTTCGCTTAAAGCCAAAGAGTTTGCTGTTGATGAATAGAGTGACTCTAAACCGTTGGTCAGGTTTGCATTTTTTTGGGGCCCGGGAGAGAAGGGGTGGTGTGGTTTGTGAGGGGGGGGGGGGGGGGGGGGGAAGAGAGAGCAAATAACTAGATCTGTTTAGAGAAGAGCGATCATTTGACCCAGTCGTTTAAAAAACGGTCAAGTGGTCAGGATCGAGCACCTCGATAGATCGGCGATCCGGATTGAGAATCGGCCGAATCAGTCGGAGTAACTTTAAAACAAATTTAAAAAACTTATTAAAATTCATTATAAATGTTGTTTTTTAAGAATCCAATAAGAAATTGGGGTATTACATTATTAATTTTCATTTTTTTCACCAATATATGCATATTGAGATTTTTTTTTTCTATATGAACTAATTTTAACTATTAAATTACATCACACAAAATAAAATTCATGGAACTATCATGGATGAACTATATATGGACTACAATAAAGAATGGTTTTTTTATAAGAACCTTTTAATTTTTTTGACAAAAACCATTTCTTATTTTTTACAAGAAATGTTTGTCGTATTACAGTTTTTTTTGTTTTTAGTAAGAACCTTTCTTTTTGATAAGAACTTTTTTTTTTACAATAACTTTTTATTCCTTTTTATTTTTTTTGACAAAAACTTTTTATTTTTTTTGACAAAAAAAAAGAAATTTGACAAGAAAAATAATTGATAAGAACCTTTCATATTTTTTTATAAGAAACTTTTTATTTTATTGATAAGAAAAAAATTTGACAAAAAGCGAAATTGATAAAAAAAAAAACCTTTCATTTTTTTGATAAAAAAAAAATTTAACCGAAAAAAAAAAACAAAAAACAACGTTTCCTCCCTTGAGGGGGGATTTGAACCAACATCCTCCCCACACCGAATGTGTTTGATAACCGGTATGCTACATACAACTTTGTGATATTAAAAGTGTAAATAAAATATATAATATATTAATATTTTAATACTTTTTTACATTATCTCACATCGAAGAGGTAAAAGGAAGGAGACCCACGTGGCACGTCGGCAGAGTATGCGCACCTTAGGTTTTGATAATTTTTAAAAGAAAGAATCTATTTTTTTTTCATATTCATCATAAATAACATATTCTTTTAAAAAAAAGTAATTTTATTGAGAAACAAATTATTTTTAAGAACCCTAAAATCGAGCCAAAGAACACGAAAGCTTTAGAGACTTTCATTGTTTGAAAGAATTGAGAAATATGATAGATACTTCAATTACGATTACAATGCCCCAAGATCAATTTACTATTGAGCTCGTTCTGCAAAAAATGGCGGATAACAAAAATACGGCAAAAAAAATCATATAAATAAATATACTCAATGATAAATTAACATACTTGATGTAGGTATTCGATTGATGAAGCTTTGATGATCAAAATTAACTAATCAATTCAATAAAAAATGATCAATAAATCGATCAAAATAGAAAAAAGTTTAAGGCTTCAGTAATGAATAAGCCCTCCATTTTACAGTATCCGAAAATTGTTCTTCTTCGATTTTTGATTCAATAAACAATTATTTATAGAAAATTTCAGATGTATAAGTGCAATAATTTGCCAAAAAAAAAAGCTAGAAAATCGAATAAAAAAAAGGTTGCAAAACATGAATCATTTAAAATAATAACTGTGTCGTTATTTAATATGATACCGTTATGAATGTTATATCGCCAGTGATATCGGTAAACCGGACCGGAAACCAGCCGGTTTTGAATTCGATTTTGAATTAAAACCTCTGGTTCAACATCGAACCAATCGGTTACCACAAAACCTTAACCAGAATCGATACCTTGCGGGTACTGATCTAACCGGCCAGTTCCGATTCGGAGCGGCCGATTTTGCAAACACTGGACGGGACAAATAGTCTTAATTTCGTATTCAAGGCCAACAAATGAATCAAAGTTACAAGCTCTCAATTATGCCTGTATGGTTTCTTGTGTATTATTGTTTTCTTTTCTTCGCCATGTATGTATAACATCTTTGGCAAAGGGATGAAGTTTCTATAGATTCAAGCTTTCAGAAAACAAAATAAAGCCTCAACACAAAAATCTTCATGATGGCTCGAATTTTGATACCAACAATAAAATTTAAAACTAAAAAATTAGTATAGATCTTGGAAGTGGTGAAGGTCTGTGCAAGGAGCCTTCATGGAGGGGAAGCAATGGCATAGTAAAGGAACCCAGCTACTCTGATAGCCAACTATGCCGGATGGAGAAATTTTTTAGCATACCTTGGGCCTTGATCCCGGCAACTGTATTTACTCCTCTTACTCTTTGTGCTCTCTCTCTACCTGTATAGACTCCTAGGTTTGCTGCAAATGACTGGATTATGAGAACAAAGATAAGACCAATAAGCACCATCCATGGCAGCTGTTACACGCACCATCATACGTTATTTTTCTGGATCAAAACCCAAAAACTGAAAAAAAAACCCAAAATGAAAAGAAATGAAAAAGAATTTCATCTCTCATCCTTCCTCATACTTGTAACTCGCTCCCGCTTGAAGATCCGTCTCCACTCTAACAACAAATTGATTCAGTCCCAGTCCCACATAGAGAGAGAGAGAGAAATTACAGTTGCCTGATCAAGATAGGCTAGTGAGACAAGAAAACCATGCCCAACCATAAACTTTTTCCATCCTGCTTCGTAGAGAGAGAGAGAGAGAGAGATGTCAAATGACAGAATAAAAGTTAGAGGAGAAAAGGGGGGGATAGAGTTTTAGAGGAGAGAAAATTAAGTGCATACCTTTTGCTCTGGTGTGAGCTCGTTCCTTTATGTCAAGAGAGACTACACCATTGCTTCGCTTCCTTCACAAAAACAAAAAACATGGTTTTCTAGAAGTGAAGTGTGACTGAAATCTCTTTTATTTTTTTTTCTCTTTATTTTTTGATGTCTCTACCTACCTCCCAGGTTTCTCTACAGTGCAAATATTCCCTCCTTAAATCTATCCCATAATCTTAAATCTCTCCATCCCACCTTTCTCTCTGTGTTACAGTTATGATCATGCAAATATTCCCTCCTTAAATATCTCTCGAACTCTCCCTCCATATCTCTTTTCATCTCTATCTCCTTCAATCTCTCCATCAATCTATCCCTTTCTAAATCTCTCTTGCTTATCCTATGACCCTGTTCTTTCTTGACTATCGTATCATCCAGTTTATTGGAAATATTTTTCTAATAGAAACATAGAATGTATGCTATTTCTCGATCTATATACAATATATTTCGAGTTTGGTCTCATTCACTCTTATCTCTCTCTAATTGAACATAATTATTATTTTTGTTATTATTATTGTTCCTTTTTTATTGAATTATTTTCATTATTATTTATTTAAGTTATCAGGAGCTTATTTATTTATGTAATTTATCATCTAGCCTTGTCTTGCTATTTTTCAATGAATTATGTTTCTTTTGATTTCTCTATTTGGAAGTAATATTTTTATTTTTATTTTATAAGTTATTTTTATTTTATTAGGTAACGCCCATTGATAATGAGTATTAAAAAAAAAGATTATTTTTTCTTTTTGATTTTTATGTTAAATGATGTGTCGATTTGTTTTCATCTCAATTTTACTTTTTATACGTGTTTATAATTTTTATATTTTAAAGTTTTTATGAATATTTGAATATTACATTGCTTTTGTAATTACAACATCATATTTTTAATTAAAAATATGCGATGAAGTATATATAAGATTTAATTCTTTTTTTTTAGTTACTTGAATAATTTTTATTTTTTAAGTACGAATTTTTATTGCATCTCCTCTATCTTTGTCTCACTACTTTTCATTTACACTATGTTTCTCTTGATTCCTCTATTTAAAATAACATTTCAAATTTTTTGGTCTCCCTCTGGTCTTATTTTAACACAAATGGTATATCTAAATTATTTCTTTCTTTTATGGTTTTAAAGAAATTCTATTCTTCTCAAGTTGTTACAAATATTATATAAAAATAATATTTAATATCAAATTTATTATTATTTAATAAAATTATTCAATTGTGGGGATAAATTGAATGATATGTAAGATTATGTTTTATTAAAATTGTCTTTCAATAATACATATGTTTCAGTGATTAATATTAAACATATAATGCATATGCATTATATATTAGAGGGGAGAGCAAGTAAACGGTATAGGTGCCTTGTCCCACCCTTCTATTTTCTCCTTTTATCTCTGCGGCTCTCTCTCTCTCTCTCTCTCTCTCTCTTTCTCTATCGTCCCCAAGCATCGCCAGTTTCTCTCTACAGGGAATGAAGGCAAGCAGACAGGATAATTACTTCACTCTAAGTCCAAATAAGTTCGACTACTGGTTGAATTAGTTTGTTTGGATTTTAAAAAATATTAAAAATTATATAAATAAAGGGAAAGGTTTATATAGAGCCGAGGCTCTAAACAATCGTATTAGAGTTTACCTCTAAAAATTTCACTAGAAGAGGTTGTTTTGTTGCCCAAATTTCCTCAAATTGATCATCTTGACATCAAGATGTATGTACATGCGAAAAAAATGGATTTCATGTTTTGGATATAGTGTATTTTGTAACACATTTTTGAACCTTCAATTTTCAAAATTTTCAAGTTTTCATAGATCTAGCGATCTACACTATTTTTGAAGCTTTAAAATTATAAACAAAGATTGAAAAATATTTTAGGCGATCATAAAGATTTTCAGTATCGAAACCACATTTCTCAATACTATTTGAAGGTAGGCTCTAATTTGATCGTTTAGAGCATAGGCTCTATACAAACTGTAACCCATAAATAAATCTTTAAAATGTATAATATATTAAAAAGTTGCCTACTTTATTTTACCATTTCAACCGGTATAAACTAGTTGATTACAAAGTTAAAACTAGTCAAATTATTGACTAAAAATAATCAAAATCTTGATTTTGATTAATATTTTATCATATTTAAATTTTATCTAAATCTGACCCGACCAAGACACCAATTCACAATACAACAAATGGAAGTGTAGATTCAATCTGATCGCGATACCATGCATCGCATTTCTCTCCATAATGTGAGACTTTTTTTTCATTCTCTATCTCTAAATGCATCTCATGGTGCGTTTTCTAATGAACGAGGTCGGTTTAACGTCGCAACCCCTTAGCCTACTTCTCAAGGTTTTATACCTACTTCATTTCAAGCCGTTTCCGATGGTCTCCTGCGTTTCCTCGGAGAAATTAGTTTAATTTTCTGAATTATTTTTAACCATATTCATGAAAAATTTTCATTCAATTTTTTGTATTTAAAAATAGTTTTGTATATTTTTTATTTTGGCTTTTAGTTCCAATTTTTAATTCTTTTTCCAAATTACCTTTGATTTGGACATGTGATGACCAAACAAGAAAGGAAAAGTATAGAATGAAATCATTTACATTTGATACAAGGTGGTTACAATTAATTTTGACCATTGGATTTGAAATTAGATAGTTGTATTTATTCCATTGATCAAGCTCAAACTTCAAAAGAAATTTTCTTGAATTTTGTGACACACGCAAGCAATCAAATTCACATAAGAAGGTTGTAAGTAATTGTGACCACCTTGTATCAAAGGTAAATGGTCTTATTGTATATAATCCCAACAACAAATATGATTAGTTTGAACCAAACTTTTGCAGCAGTTAAGAAATTTGATGACCGAATTGATCTTTCATTGAAAAAAAAAAGATCAAATGGCTAGGTTCTTATATTCATTGTCTGAACACCCCTCAACTTAAAGGTTTTTTTAGCAAAGACCGGTTTGGACATCTAATATCCAATCGGCCATTCACTTAAACGAAATAACAAGTACAAAGATTTGGGACCTTGAATGTCCATACTGGTCTTTAACTAGAAAAAGACAAGTGGTCAGGCTTAGACATTGAATGTCAAAACCTTGGCACTTGTTTTTTTTTTTTTAATTAAAAAATTGGTTTCGAATTGGTTTTTTTTTTCCTTTTTAATTGAAAGATTGGCTTGAAAATTGGATTTCCTAACCACAAAAAACCGTCCTGACATCCAATGGCCAAACCAATCTTTAGCCGAAAGAAAAAAGACAAAAAAAAAAAGGACTCGATTTGGACATTGGATAGTTTAACACCAAGGGTTATTTGGGAATAAATGAAAAAGTGGTATTTAAGAGCGTAATAGACAATATATGAGTCTACTTTTCAATATCTATAAAATTTTGAGAAAATCCTTTAATATGAATTTTTTAAACATTTTACCCGCCAATACTTTTATAGTAAACTCTAAATCCAATCACTGTTTTTTCTTGCTTTTACCCCCAATGTAAAAGTAAATCTAAATGACTAAACTATCATTCCCCTATCTCTCTGTCTCTACCTGTCATCTCGCTCTCTTCCTGCCCTCTCTACCTGTATGCCTATTCTCTCTCTACCCGCCATCTCTCTTTCTCTCTACTTGCTATCTTTCTCTACCCGCTCTCTCTCTCTCTACTTGTCCTCTCTCTCTATCTCTCATTGGACTTAGCTTCAGAAGTCCCATAAGACAGTTCGGCACACTTTTGTGCCGGACTACAAAAAAATTTCAGTGCAGCATAAAATTGTGTCAGACTAGTCACAAGCTCTTGGACATCCAGATGCCCCATAAGACGGTCCGACACAGGTTTGTGTGGGACCGAATTTGTTCGGTCTAGCATAAAATTGTGCTAGATTGCCTTACGGGGCTTCTGGATATCCCCCTATGACTAGTTTGACACATTTTGTGCTGGACCGAAAAAATTCTCATGCTTTTGGAAATCTAGAAGCCCCATAAGGCGGTCTGGCACAGTTTTATGCCGAATCGAAATAAAAATTTTGGTCCGGCACAAAACTATGCCAAACACTCTTATGAGGCTTATGGATTTCCAGGAGCTTATGACTGGACCAAATTTTTTTTGTGGTCCTTCACAAAAGTGTGCTGGACCGAATTTTTTTGGTGGTCTGGCACAAAAGTGTGCCGGACCGTCTTATGTGACTTTTGAAGCTAAGTCCATAGAGAAAGAGAGGGTGGGTAGAGAGAGAGAGGATGAGTAGAGAAAAAGAGGGAGAAAGGTGGGAAAAAAGAGAGGGAAGGTGGGTAGAGAGAGACAGAGAGAGAAAGAGAGAGGAGAATGGTAGTTTAGTCTTTAAATAGTTTACATTTTTATTGTGGGAAGGTGGGTTAAAAGTAAGAAAGAGCAGACACTTCGTTTAGAATGTGATACAAAAAATCTTGAAAGATAGAATGTCTACAAAGTTCATTATGAGGAGGGTATAATAATTTTCCCTAAAATTTTCGTAAACTTTTTTCTTATTATGTTACAAACTGAAAATACCATTTCCTCTTCCAATACGCAAATGGTGATTTTATTTGTGTATTTTATAATAGAGTTCACATGCAATAATTCCATACAGGTGATGCAGATCTAGGAACTTGTAATTACATGCAACAATTCCATACATGTCATGCAGGTCTAGGAACTTGTAATTATTAAAAGAAGTTTCATTTCTTCTTTCCTTTTTGTTTTCTTTCATTAAGAATTTTACACACAAGTGTTATACCTATGATGTGTGATTAACAAAACTTAATTTCAAACACTCAATCAGGATTTGTAAGGCACACCAGACAGTCTTCATAATAATTTATCATTCCTTTTTTTCTTGCATTCTAAGAGCAATAAGTACCTCCTTGGCTTCTTTAATCAATGAAAACTGAGGGTGGTGCATGCCTTTCACTGTTACATATGATTAGTTTCTAACTTGTATCTTACACTTTGGGGAAGGGAGGAAGACAAGAAAAGGTCTCTTACTTGAAATAACTTAGATTGTTTAGGTGATGGAGGTGGTGTCAATGAGGAGAGAGAGAGAGAAAGAAATTGTCAAGGTGATGAAGGTGCTGTGTGATGAGGAGAGAGAGAGATTATATGTTGGACATAGTAAAATCATTGCCAACAGAGTCATTCATCAACATGCTAAATCAATAGAAGTATACTTTTCCTAACTATTAAACCAATTCATTTAAGGATGTGGTTTCTACAAGGATGAGGCCCCAAACAATCAAAGTAGTGCGCACCTTCAAATAGTGTTGAAATATGTTATTCTTTTATCAGAAATCTTTGTAACAGCCTGAAAATTTATTTTCAAATCTAATCATAAAAATTAAAACTTCAAAAATAGAGTAAGCATCGAAACAACCTCTTCTAATGAATTTTTTAGGTTTGCCATAATTTGATTGTTTAGGGCATCTACCTTGTATAACCTTTTTTTCTTCAGTTAATGATCAAGAAAAAAAAAACTAATACGCCACACATCCTTATGAACACATGAGATATGTGGTCATGTGCAGCATTTGCTCGAGGGAAATATATTGTGATCCTTATGACCACAAGAGATACGTGGTCATGAGATTGGTTGCAGGAGAATTAATTAGTTTGAAGGTGATCAATGGGTGGAACCCTCCAAATATTGACATGAATTGGATGGTGGGTCCCACTTTTTCTCCACCGTCAACCAATCAATTCTACTGTGATGGCTCTCATGACCACATATTCTTTATGGTCATTCCTCGGTGGTAAAATTTATCAAATTATCCATGAAAGATGAAAAAATTTAACACTTTATACATATCATGCTATTTAATTTGAATATTGCAAGTGGACACGATACTAAATATTTCATCAGACCGATATTTTGATAAATTTCTCTTTGAAAACCTTAAGCCTTTTCTCACAAAATCGTCAAAGCGGTAAAAAAAATTTGGAGACGAAAGGAGCAATGTCAAACGTGCATGTGACGATGTGTGGGACCCATTTAAATAGCAGAATTCGTGTGTACGGGGCTGTCTTAGCGGAATACACGATTACGATCCAAGCTAGCGTCATGGATTCGGAAAATCCTAGCCGTCCAGTCAGACGATACCATGATTTACGCCTCCCGTGCATGGTGCGTAATGAGAATTGTTTTGCGATTTGATGCTTAGGATTTGTCATTTTAGTGCAATGGTCATGTAAACTACAAAAATTAGAAAGAGAGAGAGAGAGGACCACGGATTTGTCATTTTAGTGCAATGGTTATGTAAACTACAAACATGACAGAGAGAGAGAGAGGACCACAGCCTTGGCCGAAATATGACGCGACTTTACAGAGGGGTGTGGTTTGTAGAAGGCCTAGCCCTAAACAATCAAAGTGGGCCGCACATTCAAATAGTGTACAAAGATATTGTTTCTATATCAGATTTCTTTATAATAGCCTGAAAATTTATTTTTATCTCTAATTATAAAATTTAAAGTTAGAAAATAGTGTAGATCGAGCAAATCTATGATCACTTGAAAATCTAAAAAATTGACGGTCTAGATAATATACTACAAGATGCATTATTTCTAATACTTGAAATCTATTTTTTCTCATGTCTATATATCTTAAAGTCGAGATGATTGAATTCAGGGTTTTCCAGCATTGAAACATCTTTTTTAATGAATCTTTGATGTGTGCCTTAATTTGATTGTTTAGGGCCTCACCTTTATACAAAATTATTTCGTAAGGGCTTGTTTGTTTGGCTAAAAGATATCTTTTAGGAAGAAAAACTTTCCTATTTCTTCTAGAATGTTTAAATAAGTTTTGGGTATACTGTGTTTGAAAACAAATATATATTGACAATATAAATATATAATATATATAACATAACATAATATAATATATAATATAATATATTTTATATAGATTTTATTAATATATATTTGTATTATATATAATATATAATCAATATATTATATAATACAAATTATATTAATAAAATAAATATAAATATATAGTATATATAACAATCTAATATATAATAAAATGTATTATATATATTAATATATTGTATTGATATATAGTTGTATTATATATAATGTAATATAATATATATTATATAGTATATAATATAATATAATATGATATTATATAATAATATTATATTATATCGTGTTCATAATACTATATTATGCATATATTATCTAATATTATATACTATAGTATAACACAAAATATTATAGGATTTATATAAAATATTATTTATTTATTAAGATTATATATTATTGATATATAAATATAAATAAAATATTATTTTGTAAATAGTTAATAGTGAATCTACAAAAACGATATGAAAGATTAAGTTCCTACCTCAAGAACTTAAATTTTCATATTTTAACAAAAAAATGGAAACTTTATTGAAAAATATCTTTCACAAAGAAATAAAGGTTATTGTGCATCGAATGTAGAACTTTTAGCAATTGGAAAGATTTCTCAGCCAAACAAACACGCCCTTAAAGAGCGATATGACTATTGTTTGAAATGCAGTTTTCACGACCCATGAAGAAATGAGTCATCTATTAAAAGTTTATTTTTGAAATGGATTTTTGGACCCAATTTTTAAAAATATGTAATATCTAACATGGAGATCATGAATACAGAAAAATAAATAAATTTCAAAAAATAAAAATAATAACTTTAAGAAGAAAATATTTGGACTGTTAATATCAATTGTTTTTAGATAAATAACCCGTTTACATCCATCATATTACTCACGAGAAGTAAATGTAGAAACGCGTCCCGGGACGCATAAAACAATTTTCAGCATTAAAACAACCTTTCCCGGATTTAAAATTGAAACCTCATGTAAACTGTTTCTTGGTTGAAAATACATGTTTTGACTTTGAAGTTGCAGAGAGAGGACGACTTACCCGAGCATATTTATTATTCTACATAGTAAAAGACAATCAAGAAGACAGAGAGGACGATTCATAATAAGGGAGAGGGAGAGGGAGAGGGAGAGGGAGAGGGAGAGGGAGAGTGGACCATTGCCCTGGGCATACAGGTAATTTGACTTAGAAACAAGGAAAAATACAATCCCCATGTTCAAACAAGACTTCCACATTCTTCTTCATCTTATGTTCAGTGAATAATGAATCCGATTCACCTATCTCCAGTCCTCCCCAATAACCCCCCAAACTTTAAAGAAAACAGTAAAAAAAAGGATATGATAAAATAAGTTTGAATAAGCTTATAGTTGCAGCAAGAATGAATGATCGTTTAATCATTATATTTACGCCGCTTTCTCTCTGTCTCTCTCTCTCCATAAATCAATGGCCTTTGAAGACTTCCATCTCCCCACCATTTATGAAAACCACCTTCTGAGCTTTGTGTCTTGTGCTTAAATTCCCTCTCTCTTTCTGTCTGCAAATCCAGAAAGCGCGTTGAGATTTTAATGGAGCTTTGTAGATGGGTAGGTGCTTCTGCTTCTCTCTAATACCTCATGGAGAAATGGGTCTCTGCACTCCACTTTCTCTCTCTCTCTCTACAAATGCTTCGAAACCAGACAAGGTGAGTTCACGTTTTTCTGACTACCAGATGTCAGAGACAACCCCAAAACCACTCTACTGTTAGAGAGAGGTTTCACCTCTGGATTTGCGGTAATGAGTGGTTCTCATTAATTTGGAGAAGGCTCTGTATTTTTACTTGCTCATTGACTCGTTTGAACCTCTCTCTCAAATGGGTTTCTCTGTTCTTAATCTTTGACTGAGTTTGAACCTCTCTCTAAAATGGGTTTCTGTGTTTTCAATGTGTTACTGGTCTTTGCCTTAGTTTTAGGGAACTCTCTCTCTCAAGACCTTAACTCAGATGGGGCTTTCATTTCTGACTTCCTGAGAGAAATGGGGGTCCCAGAAGGCGATTTCAACTTTGCTGCTCCTTTTTGTTCCTGGAGAGGAGTCTTTTGTGATACCCAAAAGGAAAATGTGCTCAAATTAGAGCTCTCGGGCTCTGGTCTCTCTGGTGTGTTGCCTGAAAACACCTTTGCTAAGCTCAAAAAGCTTCAATCTATGGATCTGAGCAACAATTCCATCACTGGTTTTTCCTCTGATTTCTGGGGCTTAGGTGGTACTCTCTTGAGTCTCAACCTTTCTTCAAATCGATTTTTCGGAATCCTTCCTAGTAATATTGGGAATTTTGGGTTCTTGAAAAGCTTTGATCTTTCCTTTAATAATTTTTCAGGAGAGATACCGGCAAGTTTAAGCTCTCTCTTATCTCTGCAAGTTCTCGCCCTAGGTAGCAATTCTTTTGAGGGGAACATTCCTGTGCAAATATTGAGCTTGAAATTTCTGGTTGCTGTTGATCTTTCTTTAAACAGGCTTGTTGGGGAAATCCCGCAAAATTTCTCGGCTTCTTTAACAGGACTCAAAGCTCTCAATCTTGCAGGAAATGGAATTCAGGGTAGGATTTCTGATTTCTCAGGCCTGATATCTTTGGAGTCTCTCAATATTTCTGGTAATTTTTTTGAGGGTCCAGTATTGGGTCTATTTCAGGAATCATTGAAGGTCTTAGACATTAGCAAAAACCAGTTTCAGGGCCATATTTCACAGATAAGCTTCAATTCGAATTGGCCTAATCTGGTTTTCCTCGATATGTCATTGAACCAACTCAGTGGAGAGATTTTCACTGATTTGAACAAAGCCCACTCTCTAAAGCACCTCAACCTTGCTCATAATCGTTTCTCTCTCCAAAAATTCCCTCTCATAAATGACCTCAAGTCCCTCGAGCGTCTAAACCTATCGGACACTGGACTCACAGGCCCAATCCCTCAAGAAATCTCAGAACTCAAGAGTTTACATCTCCTTGATCTCTCTCTAAACTTTCTCACTGGTACGGTTCCCAGTCTAACCACTCTGGACCATCTCGATCTCTCTTACAACAATCTCAGTGGAGAAATTCCTTCACCATTGTTAGAATCTCTACCTTCAATGGAGAAATTTAACTTTTCCTATAACAATTTGACAATTTGTTACAAGAATTCACTTCCTCAAACTTTCCCATTATCCTTCTTGGGATCCACTAACGGCTGCCCAATAGCAGCTGATCCAAACCTTTTCCAAAGAACCCGAACAAGAAACCGACACATGAGGCTTGAGCTTGCAATAACTATTGCCACTGTTTGTTTCCTAGCTGGTTTGGTTTGTTTAGCCTTTGGTTGTCGACGAAGAACCAGGCTGTGGGCAGAGAAACAAGTTCCTTACAAGGAAGAACAGAACATTTCAGGACCATTTTCATTTCAAACTGATTCAACAACTTGGGTTGCTGATGTAAAGCTTGCTACCTCAGTACCAGTGACCATGTTTGAGAAGCCATTAATGAACATTACATTTGCTGATCTTTTAGCCGCTACTTCTCATTTCGATAGAGGAACTTTGTTGGCAGAAGGGAGATATGGCCCTGTTTATAGAGGAGTTTTACCAGGAGGAATCCATGTAGCTGTGAAAGTTTTGATAAATTCTTCCTCCATTAATGACCAAGAAGCAGCTTCAGCGCTCGAACACTTAGGTAAAATCAAGCACCCCAACCTTGTTCCATTAACTGGTTATTGTTTAGCTGGGGATCAAAGAATAGCCATCTATAAATACATGGAACACGGAAATCTGCAAAATATGCTCCATGATTTGCCGATTGGTGGCCAAATTACAGAGGATTGGAGCACTGATACATGGGAAGAAGAATACGGCGGCGAAACTCAAGAGAAACAAAGTTTAATTTCATGGAGATTTCGCCATAGAATTACACTGGGAACTGCAAGAGCTATAGCATTTTTGCACCATGGTTGCTCACCGCCTATAATTCACAGAGATGTTAAAGCAAGTAGCATATATTTGGACGCCCAATTTGAACCAAGGTTATCAGATTTTGGACTAGCAAAAATCGCAGGAATTGAGCCTGAAAATGAGAGGTTTTTGGGCTCTCCCGAATATAAACCACCAGAATTTGATCAAAATCCAGCGAGTTTAGTGAGTGAGAAGAGTGACGTTTATGCATTTGGGGTTGTGTTAATTGAGGTGATTACTGGTAAAAAGCCATTAGGTGATGAATATGGAGAAGGAGAAGTGAGTCTTGTTAGTTGGGTTAGAGGATTGGTAAGGAAGAAGATTGGGTGGAAAGCCATTGATCAAAAGATTATAGGGACTGGTTCTCAAGAACAAATGGAGGAGGGATTGAGGATTGGATATCTTTGCACTGCTGAGTCACCATTGAAGAGGCCTGATATGCATCAGATTGTGGGGCTCCTAAAGGATATTGAGCCAGTTGGGGATCAATGAGTGGGGGAGGAGAGAAGTGCTCTCTCTCTCTGTCTCTCTCTCTACAGTATAAGTTATACACTGTACAGAGATTTTTTGGCAAGAGAATTTTTTTTTTTTTTGCTGGTTTTGTCACCTTCTTTGTTTTAATCCAAACAAAAGATATCCTCTGTTCTTTTCTTTCTACCTGTTTCCTTTTTACTGGATTATTTTTGTTACTAATATTAGTTGTTCTTCGGTCTATGTTGTTGAAACTTGTAATTGTTTATACAGCCGTCCCACTTTAAAATACCTTTACATCACCCTCATTCCACATTTTCGCTCCCTGTTTTCAAGCTTCATCCATGGTTGTTGGATGGGTAGGTTCTAGCCCTCTCTCTCTTATCACGGTGTTTTAAAACCCGGAATGGGGTCTCGGATCCCCTAGCCACTGTGGTGATCCAAATTGATTAAATGACAACAATTGGTAAAAAAATATTAATAGTAAAAGAGAATTTAGAGATTTAGGGGAGCACGCCCACCCACCGTATCCGATCTGGATTGGCAATTCCAATTAGCATAGCTTTGATTGGAGCAAAATAGAATATAAGAATTAGATGAAATAGAGAGAAATAAAATAAAATAAAAGAACCTCTCAAAGGTCAAGGTAGCACAAAAGTGGGCTTTGGAAGTTCCCTTTCGACCTTTCTTTTCACAATTTTTTCCTACATATTTCACTTTCAAGCTTCAACTTTGCTTCAACTTTATGAATGAGAATTCATGGTGACGTGCTTCAACAGAAACCTCTAAACGCTAGAGGTCAAATCCACATTTTAGGGTTTTTAACTTAGCTGTAATTGGATTCCCATTTTGCACCCTGCTGCGATCACAGCCTTAAATCTCTATGTAATTATCATCATTGTGCTTTAGACGATGGCTAAATTAAAAAAAAAAAAAAAAAAAGTAATATGTCACATAGGCCATACTAATGTTATGCATGTGATATAGTTATAATTGGATAAATTTTTATTCTTGAAATAAACAGTTGAAAAAATGCATCATTCAATTATTAAAGAAGAGAGAGGGTGTTTGATTAATCCAAATCTACGTAATTTCTTCAATTCGATACTAACTAGAGCTAAACAAATTCAAATAAACTTTGAGTATATTCCAAAAAGGCGTCATTCAATTATTAACGAAGAGAGAGAGAGAGAGAGAGAGAGAGAGAGTTTGATTAATCCAAATCTACATAATTTTTTCTATTCAATACTAATTAGAGCTAAACAAATTCAAATAAACTTTTGAGTATATTCCAAAAGGTTGAGGTTTGTATAGAGCTTAGCCTCTAAACAATCAAATTAGAGCCTACCTTCAAATAGTGTCGAGAAATGTGGTTTCACTACTGGATAGCCAGTAGTCCTGAAAATGGTCCTGAAATCTTTGTGATAGCCATAAAATATACTTTTATCTTTATTTATAAAATTTAAAGCTTCAAAAAAAATAGTGTAGATCAATAGATCTATGAAAACTTGAAAATCTTGAAAATTGACCGTCCAAAAATATGTGACAAAATACACCATTTTCAAAACTTGAAATCTATTATTTTCTCATATCCATGCATCTTGATGTCGAGATGATCGATTTGAGGATATTTGAGCATCAAAACAACCTCTCCTAATGATATTTTTGAGGTAGGCTCTAGTTCGATTGTTTAGAGCCTCGGCTCTATATAAATTTTTCCTATTCTAAAAAAAGAAGAGAGAGGGAATTTGATTAATCCAAATCTACGTAATTTCTTCTATTCAATACTAATTAGAGCTAAACAAATTCAAATAAACTTTCAGTATATTCCAAAACGTTATAATGGATTATAGCGAGGTAGAAAGGAGTTAGATTAGAACCATAGGAAAATATATTCACCATCACTCTAAAGAGAGAAGAATTTTCATATTGCCATGAAAAAGTATGAAAAGAAAAAACATATATTAATTGTCTAAGTTGAGGTTCCTCGGAATAATATGGGATGGCTGTGGCAAAGATTGCAAAACCAAGTTACGTTGAATATGAGTTATTAATCGAAGCCTTAATTCCAAAAGCATACTCTTTGTTGTTTAAATTCTTCAATTTATCTTCCACCATCTTGTTGTTTAGTACCTGAAATAAAAATATGAAAAATTAGTTTTTGACATCAATGTTAAAGTTTTGTGGAAATACTAAAAAAGTAAGTAGTATGTTATTTAACATTATATATAAGAAAAATATTCATAATTCAATATTTTTCATATAAACTACCTCTCAACAATGAAAGAAGGTGGTTGTTTGTTGCATTTTTCACATAGATAATTCCCATATGCTATTATTTTTCACTTTTTATTGCATGTTTTGCAGGTGCTATTCCAAATATTTGAATGTGTATCTATACTTGTTATAAGACCTTGAAAGCGATGATATTGAACTTCATCCTAGCAAGAAACTATTTTATTGTATTATGAAGAAATAAATCATGAATAAATAAGAACTTGTTAGACAAAGTTTTCTAACAAAATGATATTTCCTTTTTGAGGTTGGGGATGTGCAGCTCATTTATTTCTTGTATTGTTGTTATTTGGCACCGACAATACAATATTCTTATATATATTAGGCATGATGATGATTGGGCTTCTCACGCCTTTGTTCAATTCAGACCTGTAAAAAAGAATGAAAATTTTCATATAGTACTTTGTGAATTTATGAATTTTTAATAATACTATCAATTTATATAAATGTGACTTATTTGTAACTGCATACCAATCACATAGTTTTTGGAATTCTTCATTATATGAATTCATAATTATTTGAATTTGTTTTATTGTTGATGTTTGAATGATTTCTGCAATATAAAGATGCAATGTTAGTATAAAGAACACAAATCATTTTATTTTTTACAAAAGTAAATTTAAATACAATTACCTCTAAATTTAGAAACTCATATGTTGGTAATAATTACAACTTTAGTAGATGAGGACGATTGAGCACGATCAACACCTAAGTTTCCTCAAATTGTTAAGAGGCACTGGTTTTTCCTGTTTAAATAATGGACAATAATAAATAACTTTTATAGTATAAATTTATAGTAAGTACATAATATAAATCTCCATAGTCGTTTTCCATTAGAACAATATCCCTCTTTGAGGGATCTTCTTCTTTCATTTTTTTAGACATGGTTCCCTTAGGAACGTCGTCCATCCAAAATTCCAACAAATATCTATATGAAAAAAAAAATGTTATATATCTATAAACAAATAGTATGTAATTAACTGATTCTTAAAAATTCTAAATGATACCTGGATAGGGAATATGTTGTATGTAGTTCTGCATCCTTGAAATTTTGATGAAGTTGTAATTTTTTTTGGAAAACTGTCATCGTCCTTATCTCATACTTGCATCCAAGCACCGGATATGCTGGCAATGTATTATTTACTTTAAAGTTTGATACATGATAAATTCTACCATGGACTAATTCTCATCAAATATTTCGAGGACCTCATTGAATAATGTGCCTTCAAAATCTTGTGCCTGAACAATTCAATTTGTCACATAAATATATATATATATATATATATATATGGAAAACACTACGCAACGCCTATAGGTAAAAATAAACAAAGATTTCGCCTTTTCCCATCATCGACCAAAGTTCATCACGCGGTCACGATTGTCTGGTAGTGTTTCATTTTTCATTCTTTTTCTATAAATCGGAATGATCTGAAATTTGGAGCGTGTATTCATCAAAAATAGGGAAATCTTTGCAATTTTTTTTAAAAATATTTTACATGAAAAAATTGACCAAAATACCCCCGAAAAGTTTTTGAGGTATTTTGATCAATCTAATTTTTACGGATAATTTTTTTTATATTTTTATTAGATGCCCCTCAGTAAGATGTACATATCTATAAATTTCAGGTCATTTCGATTAGTAGAAAAAAAATGAAAAATAAAATATTACCGGACCATCGTGACCACGCGATGAACTTTAGACGGTGATGAGGGTAGGCAAAAATGAACAGTGATTTCTCCTACCCTCATCACCATCCGAATTTCATCGTGTGGTCACGATTGTCCGGTAGTTTTTTATTTTTCATTTTTTTCTACTAATCGGAATAACTTGAAATTTGGAACGTGTGTACATCTTAGTGAGATGCACCTAATAAAAATATGAAAAAAATAATTCATGAAAAAAATAATCAAAATACCCTCATAAATTTGAAGGGGCATTTTACTCATGTTATATTTTACAAATTATTTTTTTTATATTTTTCTTAGATTCTACTATTTTTTATGAACGCACGTTCCAAATTTCAGATCATTTCAATTTGTAGAAAAAAAAATAAAAAATAAAACACCACCGGACAACTGTGATCGTGCAATGAACTTTGGATGGTAATAAACATAGGCGAAATCACTGTTCATTTTCACGTATAGGCATTGCATAGTATTTTCCTACATATATATATATATATATATATATATATATATATATATATATATATATATATATATATATATATATATATATATATATATATATATATATATATATATGGGTACGGCTTGTATAGAGCCTAGGCTCTAAACAATCAAATCAGGGCCTACCTTCAAATAGTGTCGAGAAATATGGTTTTAATATTAGATATCTTTGTGATAGCCTTAAAATATATTTTTATATTTATTTATAAAGTTTAAAGCTTTAAAAATAGTATAGGTCGACTGATCTATGAAAACTTGAAAATCTTAAAAATTGAGGGTCCAAAAATGTGTTACAAAATATGTTATTTCCAAAACTTGAAATCCATTTTGTTCTCATGTCCATGCATATCGATATCGATATCGATATGATCGATTTGAAGATATTTGAGCATCAAGACAACCTTTTCTAGTAAAATTTTTGATGTAAACTCAAATTTGATTATTTAGAGCCTCGGCTCTACATAAAATTTTCCATATTATATATATATATATATATATATATATATATATATATATATATATATATATATATATATATATATATATATATATATATATATATATATATATATGTTTGGAAAAAGCTTGGGTAAGCCCACTAGCTCAAAAGAAAAAATGAGGCCAACTGCTCAGATTGAATCTGGGCCGATCTGACGATCAAAGATGTCAGGTAGTATTTGAATTTTAATTTTTTTTTACAAATCTAAATCATTTGAAATTTTAAGCGTGTATTCTTCTCATCAAGCCACACTTAATAAAAATATAAAAAATAATAATTCACAAAAAATAAATTGGCTAAAATCCCCCCAAAGCATTTCAAGGGTATTTTGCTGAATTTATTTCATGTAAAATATTTTTTTGATATTTTTCGAAGATTCACCTATTTTCAATGTACATACGCTTCAAATTTCAAGTGATTTCAATTTGTAGAAAAACATTAAAATTCAAACACTATCGGATATCCGTGATCGTCAGAATGAAAAGAATGAAAAAGTAAGTAGCAAAAAAGAAAAATGTTTCTATGTGACCCCAACAACATATAAGTTATATGTGACCGCACTTCTTAGCCAGATCGAACAGCTACGATTGTCACATCACATACTATTTTATTTTTCATTTTTTTCTATAAAATATTTTTTAATGAAATTTCTATTTTATTTTTTATTTTTTTCTAAAAAATATTTTTGAATGAAAATTTGGACATGTGCCTCTGTCAGATATATGCATGCCCAAATTTTGCTTCAAAATTATTTTCAGAATAAAAAATATGCAAAACTACTGAAAATCCAAAAAATCAGACTTGCTATTCAGATCTGATGGTTGAACCGGGGGTCATATATAACATATATGTGGGTGGGGGCTGTGGTCATAAACGAAGGAACATGTGGAGGAAGATTGAAAAGGAACAACGGGAAAGTTCGGATAAAGATATTAGATTTGGAGAAGAGTAGAATAACGAATAGGTATCTAATTCTATTAAAGAGATGTCTTTAAGAAGTGTCTCTCTAAAAATACTTTAAATTTGGGATCCTTCTTATATTGGGACCCGAAATTCAAAAATTTACAACGAAAAAAATAAAATATGGTTAGAGCTATTTAGAGAATCTCTCTGCCGGTTCCAAATGTCTTCATAATTTAAATTGATTGGTTTCTTTTTTAAGGACAGAGTTTTATTGGTATAAAATTTTCACAATCTTCATTCTCAGAAAGTTGAAATGATATTTGAGAATATACAGTAACAAAAGAGACTATACAATAACAAAAGAGAATGGGAAATGAACGTACATATATAAGATTCACAGGTGCATAAATGGATTTGCAAGGATTTGAGATATGTTTTTTATCCAAAATTCCTTGAAACTTAACCGACCATATACTTTTCCCTTAATAACTCTGCCCAGTTCACCTTAATAAATCTCCATGTCATAAAAGATTTTCTTTATTGTTCATGATCCTCTTCTTTTTCTTTTTTTTGGATATTAATTGTTCATGTGGTTATTTTAATATCTTCCATTAGTATTCCATCTTCCAACCATTCAAATTCCAACTCTACGTGGAATTTTCGTACTATTGTGAGTTGGATTAACTTAAGTTGGATCTCATGAATCCACCATGTGCATGAAATTTCTCATATTCTTATTTTAGTTGATTACAATTATGATAAAATCGACCTGAAGGCCCACACTCCACATAAATATAGTTGGAAACTATGAAATTTCAACTCCCCATTTGGTCCCAAGTGGGGAGAAGAAACTTTGCACTTTCGATTTTCACCAAACTTTGACTATTATTTTTTAGTTTCAAATAGATTTATTAACACATTTATACCAAAATAAATAATTACAACAATAAACTAGAACATGAAAGCAAAATAAATTACCTGAGAGCTTGTAGAGACTAGAAAGAAAACAAAATAAATAAATGAAATAAATTACTCATTTTAAGTGGGAAAGACTAGAAGTCCCACTATTGGACCACAAGACAAGAGGTTTCACATTGGTCCAAATTTTAGTTTTTAAATAAAAATATTCTATGCTCTTGTGAGAGCATATTGTCTATCTAATCCTTTGGGTAAAACCCAATTAATGAGTACTTTTAGGACACAAATTTTAGGGTTGTAACATATCTAACCTAGTGACTAATGTACAAAAAAAAAGAAAAAAAAAATAAAACTAAGAGAAATTTATCAAAATACGCATAAGAGATCTTGTATTTAGTATTTTACCCATATTTTTCATTTAATTTTAAAATACCTATTAAATACACATGATCATGAGTTTGAATAGTTGAGAAAGGGTAAAATATTAAATTGTAGAAAAGCTAGGTGTATTTTAATAAAATTTCCCTAGAATATTAAATTGTAGAAAAGCTAGATGTATTTTAATAAATTTTCCCTAAAAATAAAAACAAAAATAGTCAAATGGCATCATGTATGTGCCTGAATGAAATAACATCCCAAAATTAG
This sequence comes from Amborella trichopoda, assembly GCF_054954075.1. Classification (NCBI taxonomy): domain Eukaryota; kingdom Viridiplantae; phylum Streptophyta; class Magnoliopsida; order Amborellales; family Amborellaceae; genus Amborella; species Amborella trichopoda. The sequence goes on from NC_142347.1 coordinate 42,078,517, forward strand.
AGATCATCCAATTTTGGATGGTGACATCTAAGTGTTGAAAAACTCAAAATCCAAATTTTCTTTTTTGGGAAACAATCATTTGAGCATTTTTTAGGTGGACCCCAAAATTCAAGATTGAAAAATTCTCCCAAGTAATTCTTTCACCCAAGTTAGTACATGTACAGAATGCTCTAGCAGGAGTTAATATGCACCCAACGTCCATCTTAAAGAGGGAAAGTTCGTTCAACATCACGCTGACTCACCAATGCACCCAACGTCCATCTTAAAGATGGAAGTTCATTCAAGATCCCGCTGACTCACCAACTTCCATCTTTAAGATGGACGTTGTAAAAAACTAAAAAGGTGTAAGTTTTTTTTTAAAAAATCGCATTCTATATATCAAAAATTTTATTTATTTATCATGTTCATGATCTTCTTTACCTAGATCATGAATCTCTAAAATTTTAGATTATAACTCCATTTTTTAGATAGTTTAATGGGGGGCCCGCATATGTACAGTATGAGTCGGCTCATTCAAATAACCCATCATTCTTCTTCTTTCCCTTTTTTTTTTTTTTTTTTATGGGTAAATCAATTCGGTTGGGGAAAAAATCCTTCCACGCATTTTTCATTAATAACATGCTATCATTTTACCAATAAATTGACCACTCTACATGTTGGGGGAAAAGGGCCTCCACCCATCTTTCATTAATAACATGCTATCATTTTACCAATAAATTGACCACTTATAATGTACATGACAGGGCAAACTTGAATGCCGTTGAAAAATAGGCTTGTTGCACTTCCACGTAAAAGGCCTTTGTGGGTTGTACACATTACTTTCCGACCAACACCTGAGGCCACACTTTCCATGTGCTACTTTGAGCGTCCATGAGCATAACACATAAATAAATGAGATAGCACCTATTCATACATGGAAAAAGTTTATATGAGTATGCGACCTTATAATGTAGAGCTACTGATGCTCTTAAAAAATCCATCGGAAAAGGTAGTTTTAATATTGAAGAACCTTTTGATTGATCATCTCGATATCGAGATGAATGATTATGAAAAATAAAAAGATTTTAAGTCTCAGAAATTGTGGATTTTACAACATATTATCTTCACCGTCCATTTTTAAGATTTTCATATATTTATAGATCTACTTGATTTTAACCATTTTTAAAATTTAAAATTTTATAATTAGATATAAAAATAGATTTTGAGATAATCCTAAGAACATTTTACATCAAAATTATATATCATGATAAAATTTGAAGGTGCACCTTACCTCTACATCTACGGATGCATCCGTATGCTAACTGCACCCTTCATATATATATATATATATATATACAGCCATTGACTTTTCTACAATCATTTGCTTGGTGTGATGAAAATGATGAAAATTAGTTAATCTAGTTAAAAATCAGCACAGCATTTCACCTAAAATGGTTAGACAAGTTTTATCTTGGGAATTACCATTTTACCTGTCATTTCTTTTTGGATGGGTCTAGGATTTGAAGTTGAGATTTTGTTTAGAACATTTATCAAATATTGTTACCAACTATTTAACATTTTATCCATTTTTAACTGCTCTAACTTACGATCCATCTTGATGGATTTTTTAAATTAATTCAAAATATTTTTTCTTATCAAAAAATTAATTTAAAATAAATAATCAAAATGTTACATAGTTCATCTCTTAGGTGTATTTCGATAAATTTTCCTTTTATCCAATTTTTTGGTATTATTGATTCATGAACAAAAATTTTCATGGAAGGATTTTCTAAATCAACATGTGGGTTGTTTTTTTAAGGTAAACCCCTAAATGGGGGTGGCAATGGACCTGGAGACCTGGGTACAGGTCAAAAAATCGGACCCTGCAGGTCATCTATGGGTCCATGTAGACTTGACCCGAAAGTGTTGATTTTTCAATAATATTTAATATAGGATATTGAAATAATATTTAAATAAATATAATTATATTTTTTAAGTTATAATATTTAAATAACGCATATATATATATATATATATATATATATATATATATATATATATAATAAATTTATAAAATATATTTAAAAATATAGATATTTTGATTTTTGGATTGTGTCTGATCGAGTCTGGCCGGTCCGAGCCCCACATTATCCAGGTCCAATGACTTTGGGTCCAATTGGGTCAAGCCCGAGTTTGGGTGCAATAACATATTTTCGAAACTAACAGGTTCCAATCCTGACCCGACCCGTTGCCACCCCTACTGCCATAAAAAGCCTTGTTGCATTAATAAACAAGATATCCATGAGACTAACAAAAGGTATATGGACATGGCCACAGTATAACTCAATCACCTGTAGATTTGTACATAAATGATATAAGCACTTAAACACGTGCATGCCCCATTTAAGGTACATGCATCCGTGCATAACCTGTTTGTACATGTTTTAATAAGGTCGAACGGGAAAATTTACGCATCCATTAATAGCTTTGCATTTGCACTATTGCATATATAGTACATTTGCATAATTGCTATGTACACACCCAATCCTTCTGACCCGGGGCTATCGATATTTTCACTTTGCAAATATTAAGTATCATTTAAATGGTAGTGCATGTAGCATAATTTTAACAACAACTTACCTATAGAATAAGTGTAGTTGAGATGATGATGTTGAGATTGACGGGTAGCAAGTCAAGATGGGATAGGATTTGAAATTAATACACTCGAAAGAATTCAAGTGTGACATTAATAAGTGCTAAAATGAGAAAAAGTAGATTTAAGTAGGCTGGTCATGTACGGTGCAAATCCAGTACAACATTTATTAGGAGGTGCGAGTTAGTTCAAGTAGAATACTGAAAAAAAGACAAGAAGTAGGCCTAAAAGGACATAGTTAGAAATAGTGAGAAAATATATCAAGACTTATGACTTCATTGAGGGTAAGTGAAGGTATGGCCATTAGTAGACCAGAATGACATATCAGAATTCGTGTAGCTGACCCCAATTAGTTGGAAAAAGACTATGACGATGACGATGATGATGATGATTTAACATGATTTTTCTTGAGTACATGGTACATTAACTCTGTCAAGCAAAAGAGCTACTTGGGAAATATTTCTTATTTGAATTTTGGGCTCAGTCTATGAATCACTAGATGACTATTTTCATTAAGAAAATTTTGGCTTTTGAGTTTTTCTCCACTTAGATTTTGCCCTCCAAATATGGACAGTCTATGTTCAATCTTGGGAACTTATTTTCCTAAGCACTTAGAGAGTGTAACTTGAATTTTTATGTTTGTGAGGTTAGTATCTAGGTTCAAGATGTTACATCTTTGAAATTTAAGGTACTAAAAATACTCCTAACTTGGGTCTTACCTTGAGAGTAAATAGATGGCAGGATCCACAAATAACTTTAGATATTTCAAGAAATAGTGAAGAACATTGTTAAGGTAATGTTGTTTAAGTTATTGCAGGATCCAGTGGAACACCGGACCAAACTGTAAATTGGAACACACTGAGAGAAAAACCATGTTAAGGAAATTTTATACCTCAAATAGCTTAAGACATTCTCATTCATCACGAACATCATTATAAAGAATAAATGATTAGGTGCTAAAAAGTTGCTTCAAATCCGTGATGTACTTAAGAGTGTCTATTCTTGGATGTCCAAAATTAGGGTTTAAGAGCTCTGTTTTTTGTTGGGTAGTTGATTTCGACTTGAATCAAAGACGAAAACAACAAAATCCCCTGATTAAAATGCATTGCCTTTGCAACCAAATGTATAGTTTTGATCATGCAGGACCACTATACACTTGCCCCATTAAAATTATGCTCTCAAATTTGATAATGTCCCTAGTCAAATATTCGGTGGAGGTGCACTTAATGCAAGAATATCAATTGTTTGGTTGATGCCCACTAAGGCACTAACTCCACGTTACCTAAGCTTTTGAACACATTAATTAATATTTATCTCTCTTGACAAAAAGTAAGCTCTCTCTCTCTCTTGACTTGAGCAAAAACGGTTGTATGTATGATGGTGCCGGTGGGAATGACGAAGAACCTGATGCATCTCTCTTTTTTTTCGGGAATTTTTTATTTTTTTTACATTAAGTTTTATTGAGTCTCTTCGGACACCTCCGATAAATAGGAATGATATAGAGAAGATTAGCATGCTCCTGTGCAATGATAACTTGCACAAATCGAGAAATAGTCCAAATTTTTTGTAAGGCGTCGTGGTCTATCCATATCATAGTTACTAATTGCCGGTATAAGGTCAACAACCAAATATGATTTCTATCTCATATCTATCGTGAGGCCAATATGGTGGCTGACTCGCTTGTCAAAAAAGCTACAATTTTATCTGCTGCAAATGTTTGGTGTGCTAGATCGCTAAATTTTCTTAATTTCCCTTTACTTCTTTCTGTCTCACAAGTTCTTTATAGTGGGGCTGTTAAAATATGAGTTGTATTTTGTCTTATTCTTGTCAATGAAAAATGGGTTGTGCACCACTGACGTATCCAAAAAAAAGTAAGTTTTACTTAAATAATGAAGAAGTACAATAGCAGTATAGTAAGTAAGAAAGAAAAGATAGGAATAGAAAGACAAGGAAAAAAAACAAAAAGGTAAAGAAGAGGAGAGGACTGGGAGGAAGAGAGATAGTGGAGGGGCTACAAGATGGCCCTAAGAGAAGATTATAAAACTAAAACACAGTAGCCTCTTTAGCCAGTGTGTCGGCCTCTCCACTGCGATCCTTGTGAACATGATAGAAGCTTGTGAACACGATAGAAGCTTGTGAACACGATAGAAGAGCACCTCTGTCCCATGAAGACAAATTAAAATTTCATCCAAAATTGTGCTCCAAAAAATAGGGGTACTAGCAGGGTCTTTGAACTATGAAATTACATTAATTGAATCCCCTTCGATAATCAGGTGCAAATGGCTAGGGTCTAGGTTGGACACACCAATCTTTAAAGCCCACAACTCTACTTTATTAATACCACATTGATGCAATCGACCTTTATATGACCATTGGGTGAGTCCATTAGAGTCCCACAATAGCCCTCATATCCCAATACTTGATCCTGCCCTAGAACACTTCCATCGAAATTTCGTTTCACCCATTCTTCTAAAGGTGGTAACCAGGCATTTGATCACTTGGGTCTTCTCTACTGAAAGTATAAGAGCTCCTTAATAAAGATTGGGAGTCTTTTTATAATCTAATAACCACACGACAGCTCTTATTGTGTTTGGTATCTTACACTTCCAATACCTTCATGAAGGCTCTTATTCTGTTTGGTATCTTACACTTCCAGATCTTGGTCATTGTTTTACTAACCTCTTATTCTGTTTGGTATCTTACACTTCCATTACTTGTTTACTGCTTTACGGTCCTCTTGTTTATTGTTTTACTGTCCTCTTATTCTGTTTGGTATCTTACACTTCCAGAACTTGTTTACTGTTTTACTGTCCTCTTATTCTGTTTGGTATCTTACACTTCCAGAACTTGTTTATTGTTTTACTGTCCTCTTATTCTGTTTGGTATCTTACACTTCCAGAACTTGTTTATTCTTTTACTGTCCTCTTATTCTGTTTGGTATCTTACACTTCCAGAACTTGTTTATTGTTTTATTGTCCTCTTATTTTGTTTGGTATCTTACACTTCCAGAACTTGTTATTGTTTTACTGTCCTCTATGTAATGGTCTCTATATATGTGTTCATATAATGACTTGAGTTGACGGTGAAAGTACCACTGGTATCATTTTTAGGATCATTATTCAGGGTTTGAAATCATTAATGAGTCGTTTAGATCTCTACTTACACAAAGTCAGATTTTGGCTCAAATCATGATTTTGGAAAATGTATATTTTACCAAAATTGTTTTTTTGCTTAATGTTGTTTGGATAGGTCTTGAATCGAACCATGTTTATACAATTCTACTGGCTCACTTGTTTTTTTAGAAACTTTGTTTTGCAGCTTATTATCAGGGCAATTAAATAAAGGAAAACGTTTATATAAGGTTGCGACTTTTAAATGTAAAAATACGGATGCACCTCAAAAATCCTTTGGAGAAGGTCGTTTTAATGTTGAAAAACCCTCTAGTTGTTCATCTCGACATAAAGATGCATGAATATTTCAAAAAAAAAGATTTTGAGTCTCGGAAATAATTCATTTTACAACACATTATCTAGACCGTCCATTTTCAAGATTTTCATATATTTATAGATCTACTTGATTTTGACCATTTTGGGAGCTTAAATTTTTATAATTAGATAAAAAAATAGATTTTCAGATAATCCTAATAATTTTTTACACCAAAATTATATATTATGATAAAATTTGGAGGTGCGCCTTAATTGGATTGTTTAAGGTTGCAACCTTAAGGTTGCAACCTTATAGAAACCGCACCTTTAAATAAATATTTTCCTTTTCTCCCTTAATGTTGTACTAGTTAGGAAGGGGAATCGATATTTATAACTTTTTGATGAAGAGAAAAATTATCATAACTTCTACTGTTTATTGCATATAATCCACTTGAAAAAAGGGCAAATTATAGAAAAATAAATGAATGAAAATCATGTCTCCAAAGTATCTCATTATAGAGCATTCAAACCCCTCCCTCTCTCTCTCTCTCTTTCTCTCTCTCAATCTGTATAAGCCAACAAACGACATCGTCAATAATTTCCTCCCATAAAATATAAATATATATTAACCCAACTACAATGATAACAACGATGAAATTGGATAATGGAAGTCCAGTCGTAAAAGAGTTTCGATTTATATCTCTATGCAATCTCATAAATCATGAAAAGACACACTCATGTCTTTTGGTTGATTCTCTCCAATAGTCTGTCCATCGGCCTTGCTATATCTGAAAAGTGTTGTGCGCGAAAGCTTTATAAACCTAATGAGTTGATTTTTAGCAAATAAAGTATGAGAAATAAAACAGCAATAGTGGAAGCTCTAAACCAGATGAGTTAATTTTTGAGAAATAAAATACGAGAAATAAAACATGAAACACACACTTCAATAATACAAAGATTTATATGGCTCACCTCCAAAAGGCTACATCCACGGGCACGACAAACTGAAATCCACTGTACCAATGAAAACTACATCAAAGATTTTGGAACAAATAGTTACCTCTCTAAACCTTGACAAAAAACTAAGTCGAGCAAACCCTTTTAAACTTAATCTCCCAAACCGCACCACTCATCTCTATTCCATAACTAGACCAATGTCTAAGAAGAGACCATATTTCCATAACTAGACCACCGTCTAGGAAGAGACCATACTTCCATAACTAGACCACTATCTAGGATGAAACCATACTTCCAGATCTAGACCACTGTCTAGGAAGAGACCATACTTCTATAACTAGATCACTTTCTAGGAAGAGACCATAACTAGAGTAAATAATACTTTATCTCACTAAAAGAGGAAAGGTTGGATTTGGTGCTATCTAAAATCACCAACATAAGGAAATCTCATATTTTGTGGGATTGAGATATTCTTATATTTTGTAGAATTGAGATTTATATTGATAAATTTCCTAAAAAAAATAAAAATCCAAAAAAATTAGGACTCTTGGATTCATCTCGTGGTTTTGAGATATATGTAGCATCAATAGGAAGTTTCATATTTACTATGGACTCTTAATCTTAAGTTTCATATTTACTATGGACTCCTAATCTTAAGTGTATAGAATTCGTGTGCCCTATTTGGGTTACCATATGGGAATGGTGGTTCCTCAAGAGAGAGAGGGATATAGAGCCTACTGTGCATAAGATATAATTTCCTCTTAGAGAGAATAGAGCTTCCTATGGAGAGAAACATTGATGATGCCTCCTGAAGACTCCTACTGAGTAAAATGTTGGGTCCATGTACAGATGCGGTTCCCATAAAGATTTTGGGTTATTTCACTTTTAGTAAGAGAGAAAGTCAATTTCTTGTTGTTCTCGTGTTTCTATCAGGTATTGTCGATATTGCCAAAATAAAGAGAATGAATGGATAATACTTTAAAAGGGTTTGCTCGACTTGAGTTTTTTGTCAAAGTTTGTTCTAAAAATGTTTGATGTAAATTTTATTGGTATATTGGATTTATGTTTGTCGTGCCCATAGATGTAGCCTTTTGAGGTGAACTACATAAATATTGTGTTTTATGCTTTATTTCTCATACTTTATTTGCTAAATATTAACCCATCGAGTTTATTCTCATACTTTATTGCGAAATATTAACTCATCGAGTTTATTCTCATACTTTATTGCCAAATATTAACCCATCGAGTTTAGAGCTTTCGTGCACAACATGAACCACCCAAAATCTTCATAGTGGTCTAGGAAGATATCATAACTAAAGCATATAAGACTTTATCTCACTAAAAGGGGAACCACTCAAAATATCCATGGGAACCGTTTCTTTATAAGAAAAAGGCTCTCAATTTTTGGGAGTCTACAAGAGGTACCATCACAATGTTTCTCTTTATAGAAAGCTATTTTCTCTCTAAGATGAAGCCTTACCTTGCATCTTATCCATAGGAGTCATTTGCCTCGCTCTCATTAGAGGAACCACCAGTCCCATATGGTGACCTAAATAAGGCACACAAATTATCTAAACTTTCATCTCATATATATCAAGTTAGGATTTTACACTAAATACAAAACTTCCTATTTATGTTACATATATCTAAAAAGGCCAAAAGATATATCCAAGAGCCATAATCCTTTTTGGATTTGTATTTCATTTAAGAAACTTATCAAATATCAATATCAATATCTCATAGTAAGGAAATATCTCAATCCCACATAATATAAGGATACCTCAATCCCATATTGTAGACACCTCATTTTAAATCTGGCAAATTCTATGGTTTTCTAAACTATTAGGACCACATTATCCTAGTAGACCCAATTTAATTATCCAAAACTATCCAAATCCTATCACAATTTGACGTAGAGCTAAAAAGCTTTCTAACGGTCCAAGAATCGTCTGAATCGGACTTATGGATAAAAAGATATAACAAATGATAATTTAGTCCCTGTGGGACCCAATTGTCGGGTTGCGGGCCGATCTATAACAGACCCGATAGGCCCAGACGCCGGCTAATAACACAGTCAACGCATATGATGATGCAGTAAATTTGTTTTATTTAATTAGATAAGGCTAAAACTTCACGATAAATCCACAAAAATTCTAAAAAAAACTCCAAATTTCTTTAGTAAATATCACCAATGGAATCATATAAATACCCCCTCTCCCTAACCCAAAAGGAGAGAGAAAAAGAGACAAAAAAAAAAAAACTTTAGAAATTCTCAAAATTTAGAAAACTACCAAAAAAATTATAAAAATAGGAAAAACCCTTAGAAAATTCTTAAAAATTTAGAAAAAATCTCAAAAATTCAAAAAAATTAAAGAAAAGCTCAGAATTCATATTGAGATCATAAAACCCTTAGAAAACTAAAGCAATTCTCCTCTAGACCCCGAGAAAGACCGACAACTTTAAAAAAATCTCTAGATTGAAAACCCTAGAGAAGATAGAAACTGTAGTCTCCTGAAGTCCTAACCCCCAAGACTGAGAAAATCTAGACTTAGGGCACAAAAACCTTATATTAAAACAAGAATTAAGGTACAACAATCCTAGATTTAATAACACTTTACACCAAAGATCTTATGGTCAACATTCGCATCAGAGAGGCAACGAGGACCGGGTCTAATACGGGCGAGCCCTCGAAGGCTCGTAAATCTCGGGCCATCGGGCCCGTTTTGTATTATTTTTTCCTCTCTCTTTCTTCTTCCTTTTACTGTTTTGTTTATTTTATTTATTTTTTATATGTTAACTTGTCTTAAACATGGTATTTTAATGCTCTGGATCATGCTGGCTCTGCCACAAATCTAAGAGTAGATCTGCTTGTTTCCGGGCAAATCTGGTAGTCGATCTGAATTCTATCTGTCTTACTTTCTCTACCACTTTATTTGGATATTTTTAATTAGTTTAAGTTGTTAAAATTCGAGAGATCTTCATCGGAAGATCTGTCAGATTTTCATCGTAAATAGTTTGACGCCCACCGTGTGGCTATTTCGAGCTTGATCCAAGCTTCAAAATATGATTTTTATTCATTGTTTTTTACTGTTTTTAGTCACAAAATGTCCCAAAAGTCGGCTGTAACCAGAATATAGGGTTTTGGTGCTCCAAAACCCTGCTTTTTCTAGGCGACACTCCCAGTGTCGCTTAAATTCAAAGGTCTTAGAAACCTCTGGAACTTTGTGGATCTGTTCTAGGGCCCCTTTTGTGACTGCAAAAAAAACTTCAAATCAAAATAAAATTTTTAAAAATACAAAAAAATATTTTTCAGTTCAATCTAAGCTTTTCTATTTTACTTTATTTTAGTTTATTTCATCATAAATATTTTTATTTTCTGCTTCTTCCAAGTTTAAAGTAGTCTTAGTTGATCAAGGTTAACAAGATAAAAATATATAAAAAAATATTTTTTGGGCAATACCAGCCTTGTTGCCCACCCTGCAAGGGCGACACCACTAGTGCCGCCTGGGCGACACCACCCGTCGCCCAACTGCAAGTGCCTCAGAAAATTCTAGGACCCACAGGGCCATTCCAAGGATTTTTGGCTCCTTGTTAACCAATTTTTTTACCTAAAATAAAAATATAAAAAAATATTTTGCTTCAAATAGATCTGTTTTGTTTCTGCCATTTTTATTTTATTTTATTTTAGTTTGTTAATTTGGACTGAAATCATATTTCTCCTGCTTTCACAATATTTAGTTTAACTATGTCTCATCAAAATTAAAAATATAAAAAAATAAAAAAATAAACATTAGGGTTGCTTACCCCTCCAAACCTAGACCCACTCTTGGTCTGAGCCGAGACTCGTTCACCATCTAGTCTAAATCTTAGTCTAGGTTCTAGCATAGGTCTAAGCTTAAGACTTGCCTCTAGAGCTAGACTAGGCTTACCCTAGTTCAGGGTCTTAACCAAAATCCATTGAGTCTAGTAAGTCTAGGTTCCAGTCTAGTCTTAGCTTAGGTCATATCTAAGGTTTTGCCCCTAGTGTCAGGCTAGGTTTGCCCTAGGTCGTCGAGTTTAGATTTTACCTAAGTCTAGATTTTAGAATCCAACCAAAAGCAATCACCATGTCAGTCACTCAAGGCGACCATGATGACTGCTCCACAGCCGACTCTAAGCCTAACCTGCCCAAACCTAAAGACCAGTATGCAACAATTCCTTGGAGTTATCGACAGACATCAAGATAATCCATTATCCAATGCCCAAGTCTTCAATTAGAGGTAGAGTCCCAAGCATCCACTCCTAATCCTGAGATCTATGTAGCTCGAAAAGTCGGCTCCGCCCAAAAAACCTTGAATAGTTAGGGATTCCGACCAGGAGTCGTCCTACAGGGGATTTTAGGCAACCAAAGTAGAAGTCGAGTGAGGGAAAAAATTCATGCAACATCTAAAGCCAATTCCCGCAACTCAAACCAAGATAACTTTGAGGTGCAATGATCTCAAAACCAAGACCCACTTAGGTCTAGGGGATCTAACCAAACCTTGAGCCACCATAGTATAGCTCATGATGTCCTGAAACACCGTACGAAGCAGAGGTGTGAACTCGAACCAACCCTTAGGTGAGATAGGCGTCCAAGCTGCCCTCAAAAGTCTAGTTGACTTAGGTTACACTGTTCATGCCCCAGCTTACGGGTTGATCGTAAACCAAGTTAGTGGTATAGGTCAACCCTTAACACAGCCGAGTCAGCTGATTCTTCAATCGGTCCCTCTGGTTCATCCGGTCCAACAAACTGTGCAATTTTCGCAACCAATGGCGACACCTATGGGTCAGTACGCCCCTCAAGTACCAATATATCAAACTGCCTCGGTGACTGCGGCTCATCAATCTCAGACCCATGCAGGCCAACATAAACCTCAAGTTTCAACTTATCAGTCTACGCTTGGGAACCCACCAACCAGTGGACCTACTGCCATGCCAAATACTCAACAAGAGGGCACCTTAAAAGCAATGCAGGATATGCTTGTAAGAATGGGCATGCATGAAATTCTACTCCCGAAGGCCTATGTTCATGAGACTCTTTGAGGCATGGAAGACCTTCTCCTGGGATTTGTCATCCCAGAATTTAGAAACGAGTTCAATGGGAAGAGCGATCCAGATACTCATGTCAACACGTACCTCCTATCCGTTCGAGCTTTGCAAGACAAGCCTAACCACCTGAAGGCCATCATTTCACAAACATTGACTGATGAGGGCTTTAATTGGCATCGAAGAACAATGTTCGCTCGATCACACATCACTCTAGACGAAATGTTCAACCTATTTGTCTCTCAGTACCGTCGGTCGACACCAAGACCTCTCTCCCTGAGCGAACTCAGTGCAACAAAACAAAACTTAGGAGAATCATTCGAGAATTTCATTGATCGATTCTTCGACGCGGCAATGCGGGTCATAGAATGTCTACTTACAGACCCAGCCAAGATCTCCATAGTCTTAGAGAATGCTGCTCCCAAGTACAGGACCTTCTTCAGCTAAGGTCTTATCCCCCACTCTTTGGACTCCATGATCGAGAGGGTAACGCAACATGAAAGGGCTAGAGGGACACCCTCAGCACCAAGCCCGACAACAAGTCGATAATAGCTCTCCAAAATAAGAACAAAAACAAGGGGAATGCTTTCGGACAGGTTAATGAGATCGTCGTTAACGGATCGGCCTAAGGTTCAGTTGCTCAATGCAACAATCGATATCAAAACCGAAGGGGTCAGTCTAGAGCCAACACTCAAAATAATAACTAAATGCAAGAGGATAATTTCACCTATGTCAAAGACCCATTAGAAAAAGTGTTGGAATTACTCTTGGCTAAGAATATGGTTTATATCCTGCCACCATCTAAACCATCATTACAAGTCACGGATAAGAGCAGGTGGTGCAAATAGCATCAAAACCATGCTCATGATACTCAAAACTGCATATATTTGAAATGGGTGATTCAAGGGTTAATCAATAGGGGAGGCATCACGGTCGCACCTAGAAATCAACATGTCGAAGATCCTTATCAAAAGATGGGTATCTTCACAAATCCTCTCCCTAAAAATATGGTCACAACGATAGAAGAAATGATGGGGGATGATCGTTCAACCTATTCGTTCTACCCTGTTTTTCAACACTGGCACCTCGATGCTTTCATCGATGGGTCTGATCAGAACGATTGGGTTGGGTCTTCGTCTGCTCCCACCTGACTTGTATTTGTAGGGCGAGCAAGTAAACTTCCCGGGGGACCCTACCCTCCATCGATAGCTGATTCTCTCAAGAACCTTAACATGAACCCTTGGGTAGAGTGGCTCACATCTCTATTGGTACTACCAGCAGAGGTTCCTCCTTCAATCTCGACGACGGTAGGACCAGACATAAATGACAGAAAGATTCATTCACATGATTGAGTGTGGAGACAAAGAAGATGATCACAGTCAATTCATATTGGCTTGTGATAATCACTTTCAATAACCCGAAGAAGATCTTTTGAGCCTTCTAAGAGGAAGCCATTCATTTCCAAACCTTGATAACCTTCCAAAATGGGAACGATATGATAAAGATGACACACTAGAGATTGATATGGTCAAGACCAATGAAAAGGCGTCATCTTTCAAACAAGGGGCCAACACCCTAAAGTCTCCCATTACTCTTGCTAGGGCTGACCCTATCGAGCTTCAGGCTGACGAGGTCGACTCCTTATCCTAAAGAGGCCGAGTGTTCAAACCCATTTAATTGATGGCTGATACTCTCGATGAAAGAATGAGAAATACCTTAAAAACCAAATAACCAGTGGGGGTCGTAGATCACGAGCCAAATAAGGAACTTCAAGGATCTACAACCACCTACGATCTACCAACTCATCTCGAAAAGATCTAGGCTCAAATCTCCATCTTGGAGCTACTTGCCAATTCACCAGCACATAGAGCCCAGATCGAGAAGGTCATGGCCAAGACACACATCCCGAGCAACACACAGCTGGATGAGTTGTGCGGAATGATCAACTAGCTGATGGCACCAACACCAATCATGTTCATAGATGATGACATCCCAGCCAACGTTCATTGATTTCACATCCAACCTCTGCACATCATTGTCTTCATACAAGGATATGAGATACGAAGAGTGCTTGTTGATAATGGGGCATCCTTAAACATATGCCTTATGAAAACAGTGAAGTAGATAGAAAAAGCCCGGATGACTACGAGCCATGTCAACTAACTATCGTTGCATACGACAGAACCAAAAGACAAACTGAAGGCATACTGCCTCTCAAACTCAAGGTCGGCCCTATCGTCCAAGTGATAAAGTTTTGTCTTGAACATAAAACCTTCTTTCAACATGTTGTTAGGAAGACTGTGGCTGCATGAAAACCTCGTGGTCGCCTCTACACTCCATCAATGCCTCAAATTTTCAACTAAAAACGACGTCGCAAAGGTATGTGCTGAACCCCTTGCTTTTCTTAATCCTAATATACATAACGGGAAGTTAGTTGTCGTAGTCAAGCTCAGAGAAATTCTGCTCGCTTCCTTCGAGCAGGCCGATTGTGCCACTTTACGCCTAGAGGTCGACGACCCTGTTCATCAAATTTTGCAAACTTCTGCATCGATGGATGACATTATCCAATGTCAACATCAATACGGTTTTGGGTCCCTCGAAGCTTGGCATATGCTCCTCTCCGAAGGCTTCCAACCAGGCCAAGGCTTGGGTAGTCAAGGGCAAGGCGTAACAGAGGCAATTTCTGAATCATTCGAAGCCAAAACTGAAAACAAAGATCAAAGAGGTCTCAGGTGTTCTCTTACTTATTGCAAAGTTGGATGAAACCTTCAAGCTATCCGGGCTTTGTATCTGGAAGCAGTCAAAGCCTCAATCCTCTCGATGCCCATCCTTCAAAACGGCCTAAGGTGATCCTTGAATCCCCAAAGGGGAATAACTCTTCTTCCACATCTCAGTACACACAATAAATGGGAATTGAAGACCTTTTTGCTTACCTGGATTTGAAGGTATACACAATCGGCTCTAACACAACCAAGCGTGCTTATCCACCGATTCAAACCTAGGAACGAAATTGGTTGATTACTCCCCTATCTCGAGAATCGCTGGAAGCATACCAGCGGAACCTTCAAGTCCCGATGCCAAAAAATGGATAAGCGCAGGGTGGCCATCTAACCACCCTACGAGTTCAGTCCCCAACATGTCTCTCGCGAGTCCCATAAGGAACACCTCTTGTGTTATTAAAAAATCATTGAAAAATCAAAACATGATAAAACTGATAATAGTAAAAAAGAATTTTCAAAAATGGAAAACACTCAAGATAGCTCGATAACAGTGCACAATACCCAAGATGAATTGGATGACCAAGACGAAGATCAAGAGAGCCAAGAGTCTGAAGAAATCCCTCAACCTGAGGAACTCACTTCCCATGTTGAGCAATTCAAGAAGAGGTTTGATGGTGACCCAACTGCTATCATCGAAGAGACGATCGACATAAACCTAGGAACTGAGAAGGACCCATGGTTAACCAAGATTGGAACCTCCCTATCTCATGAGAAGGGAGAAATATGATTTCCTTTCTCAAGGTATATCGCGATGTCTTCGCCTGGTCATACGATGATATGCCAGGGCTAGATCCCACATTGGTATAACATCACCTAATATTTAATGAATGGGTCAAGCCTATAGGGCAAAAACTCTGACGTCAGAAGACCCACCTTGAGCTCAAAATTAAAGAAGCAATCGACAAGCTGCTCAAAGCAAAGTTCATTACCCCCATCAATTACTCAGAATGGTTGGCAACATAGTGGTCATACCCAAAAAAGACGGGAGGATCCGAGTGTGTGTTGACTATAGAGACCTCAACAATGCATGCCCAAAGGATAATTTTCCATTACCAAACATAGATGCCTTGGTCGACGACACTGTCGGGCATGAGATGTTGTCATTCATGGACGACTTCTCAGGTTACAAACAGATCTTCATTAAAGAAGAAGACCAGACCAAGACTTCGTTCATAATGTAATGGGAACTTACCGCTGTAAAGTCATGCCCTTCGACCTAAAAAATGCAGGGGCAACTTATCAACGGGCAATGACTAGCATCTTCCACGACTTAATGCACACCATCATGGAAGACTATGTCGACAACATTCTGGTCAAGTCAAAGACTAGGCCTGACCATCTCACCAACTTGAGAATCATTTTCAAAAGGTACCAGAAACATCAACTCAAACTCAATCCGAAAAAATGTGCATTTGGAGTTGAATCCTGCAAATTACTTGGTTTAAGCCAAAGAGGCATTGAGGTGGACCCATTCAAAATACGAGCCATCACTGAAATACCCTCTACCCGGAATGTCAGAAAAATTCGTGGGCTGCAAGGTCGTATACATGCCATAAGGCGTTTCATCTCACAACTAGCAGACAAGTGCGCGCTGTTTAATAGACTACTCAATAAAGATTCCCCATTCATATGAGTTAATGAGTGCCAAGAAGCGTTTGATCAAATCAAGGAGTACCTCACGAAACCTCCCATCCTTAGTCCTCCTAATCCAAACAAACCCTTGTTCATATACATATCAGTGATAGACAAGACCATGGGGGCAATGTTAGGACAATACAATGAGCATAGAAAAGAACAAACGATATGCTACATCAGCAAGACTATTGTGGATTATGAGACAAGATACACGGATGTGGAGAAGCATTGCTTGACGCTTGTGTGGGCCATGCAGAAGTTAAGAGACTATGTCTTATCTTATTCAGTCAAGCTCATCTCAAAAATAGACTCACTTAAATACTTATTGGAGAGACCAGTCCTGAACGGACGTTTGGCGAAGTGGAGAATGCTATTGAGCAAGTTCGAGATCAAATATGTTACTAAAAAATTGATCAAATGACAAGCCATTGCTGACCACTTAGCTGAACACGCATTGCCAGATAACACTCCCGTCAACACGTATATCCCTGATGAGAACTTCTTCACAATTGAGGAATCAATTTGAGAGCTATACTTCGATGGTGTAAGGAATGAATACGGGTTAGGTATAATAATCATATTATGCTCACCGGAGAAGACAGCCATCAGATTGAATTTCTCATGTACCAATAACGTTGTTGAATTGAAGCCTTGATAGTCGGCCTCGAGAACGTCATGGAAATGAAAATCCAACAAATACGAGTAATTGGTGACTTCTTACTCGTTATAAACCAAGTTCAAGGGATTTGGAAGGTGAAAGAAGAAAAGTTCAATCCTTATCAAGAAAAGGTGGAAAAGATAATCCCATATTTCAAGAAAATTACCTCTCAGCATGTAACGAGGGAAAATAATCGGTTCGCCGATGCCCTTGCGACCTTTGCTTCAATGGTTGATATTCCTCTAGAAATCACTATGCTGCCATTCTATATCAGGAACAAACATCCTTCCCCACCAAGGATCGAAGAAGAAATAAGCAAGAAAATGAGAACGATGGGGGAAGTGTCTCTCATGGCTTCAGATGTGCTAATTAAGTCAAAACCATGGTTCCACAATGTTTTGTCTTCGCTGAAAGATGAGTTATACCCTGAAAGAGCCACCAAAAAGGATAAAGAAGCCCTTCAAAGGTTTTCTTTGGGATTCTTAATAAGAGGTGACCTTCTGCTAAAAAAGTTTTGATCAGCCAGAAATTTGCCAAGTACTGACAGAGTTACACAATGAAGGAGGTCATTTTGGCTCAATCGCCTTAGCTCAAAAAATCAGGTTCCAAGGCTATTACTGGACCACCATGGCTGAAGATTGTAGAAAGTTCGTAAAGAGGTGTCCCAAATGTTAGCTTTATGGAGACCTCATCCATGCACCGTCTGTACCACTCAACTCAACACCACCTGTATGACCCTTTGCCAAGTGGGGCCTTGATATCATCAGGATGATCTCACCAAAAGCCTCAAATGGCCACTGTTTTATATTAATGACTACAAAATACTTCACTAAATTGGTAGAGGCCGCATCATTTGTCAAAATTACGGGACAACATGTTTGCCCGTTTCATAAAGAATAATATTGTATTCAGGTTCGGTGTTCCTGAATCAATCATTATCGATAAAGGATCCAATCTAAAAAATGAAAAGCTCTGTAAGGTGTGCAAAAAGTTTGAGATAACGCAAAAATTCTCCACACCTTACTACCCTCAAAGAAATGGACAAGCAGATGCTACAAACAAAGGACTTTTCAAAAGTATAGACAGAATAATAGAAGGTGGCAAAGATTGGCATGAAAAGCTAAATGACGTACTATGGGCCTACCGGACAATTGAGAAGACTCCTACTGGTATGACCCCGTACTCATTGATGTATGGTATGGAAGCAGTGTTACCTATTGAAGTTGAGATACCGTCTCTCTGAGTGCTTATTCATAAAGATTTAGATGAGGAACAAAAGATCGAAGCATGAATCGCTGCCCTCGTTAATTTGGATGAAAAACAACTACGAGCAACACAAGATATTGTTGCTTACCAGCGTAAAATCGAGAGGGCATACCAAAGTAAAGTTGTTCCTCGACAGTTTAGAGAAGGGGACATGGTACTCAAGAAAATCTTTCACACTCTTGCAAGCCCATACCCTTTGGGCAAGTTCAAACCTAATTGGGAGGGGGCATTCATAGTCACCCGAGTGCATGCAGGCAATTCTTACAAGATCAAGAATCAGGAGGGGTGAGAGCTCAAAGACCCCATGAATGCGATATCTTAGAAAATAATACCCGTAACGAGCTTAAAAGAGTGGTGAAACCTAAAAAGGCATAAAAAAAAAAAAAAAAAAAAAAATTGACTTGGTAAAAACCTGAAAGGGCATTACGGGTAAAAAAAAAAAATCTCCAAGAAGGAGCTTCTGATTAAAAAAAACTGAAGCAAAAATAAATACTTGTAAGTTCCAACAATATGGCACAAGCAGACCCTGAGGACGAAGACTCCTCCGAAACCCTGCGGGTTTCCAACAGAACCAACTCAAAGAGACACGAGAGCGTGAGATGAATGGAAAACCAAAATGACTTCGACAAATCTTGGAAGAACATCGGGACCTCTCCAAGATGGAAGCCAAGCAAGAATCCATAGAACTCTTCATGGACCCACGAAGCACAGGATGAAAGCTCCAAAGGTAAAAAGACAACTTCGAGACTTTTAAGTTCTCACGATCCTACAAGGAAATCCTTTCATCATCTTTGGGTAAAATATAATAAAGAAAATGACCACCAAAGGGGCCACATGTGGCAAAACTGTAAGACTTGTCCATTTTAAAAGCATTTTTTCAATCTGATTGTTAAAACCCTCAATTTCCAAAAACTCTTTTAGAAAGGACTTCCTCCATCACTAAAAAAGGTTAAACTATTAGTCGATCTGGCCTCGTTCTCAAAGCCAACTTCCTATGCCTATTATGAAGGCTTGAAACTAGTCAGGCACTCCATGCTTGTATGAGTATAACTATCAACTACCACATATCAGAGATGGGTGAACTTCGCCAATGACAATATTGGCTAGTTTGTGAGAGCGTTTTTCTCTCAACTGGATCCCCTGAGGCGAAAGGAGGCAAGCTCATCCCCGTGTGTGCATACGATGTCCCAAAGTCTAATTCAAAAAATGTCAAACCTGTGCGATGTAAAAGAGCCGAGACATGATAAACGTCAAACTCGTGCAACGTAAAAGAGCCGATACATGATAAGCGTCAAACTCGTGCGATGTTAAAGAGTTGAGACAGGATAAATATCAAACTCGTGTGACGTAAAAGAGCAGAGACAGAATAAGTGTCAAACTCGTGCGACATTAAAAACCCGAGACAGGAAAAAAAACGTCAAACTCATACAACATTAAAGAGTCGAGACAGGAAAAACATGAAACTCGTGAGACGTTAAAGAGTGGAGACAAGAAAGACGTCAAACGCGTGCGATGTAAAAGAGCCGAGACAGATATCATCTACCTCCATATGACGTGAAAGGTCAGGTGTATTTAAAGCACAACCACCCTGTTTCAATGGAAAGACTTCAAACTCGTGCAACGTAAAAGAGCCGAGGCAGATATCGTCTACTGCCGTATGACGTGAAAGGTCGGGTGTATTCAGGGCACAACCACCCATGTTTCAATGGAAAGACGTCAAACTCATGCAACATAAAAGAGCCGGGGCAGGTACCGTCTATCCCCGTATGACGTGAAAGGTTGATTGTATTCAGGGCACAACTACAATGTTTAATGGAAAGACGTCAAACTCGTGCGACGTAAAAAAGCCGAGACAGGTACTGTCTATTCCCGTATGACATGAAAAGTTGGGTGTATCCAGGGCATAACCACCTTGTTTCAATAGAAAAATATCAAACTCGTGCAACATAAAAGAGCTGAGGCAGGTATCGTCTATCCCCGTATGACGTGAAAGGTCGGGTGTATTCAGAGCACAACCACCCTGTTTCAATGGAAAAATTTCAAACTTGTGCGACGTAAAAGAGCCGAGGCAGGTACAGTTTATCCCCGTATGACGTAAAAGATCGGGTGTATCTAGGGTACAACCACCATGTTCTTCAAAGAACAGGGAACGCCAAAGTATCTACTTCTTTGCCACTCTCCTGTCCCTCAAAGGGCAGGGAGTGTCAAAGAGGGGCAACAGTAGACACCCCATTTTAAATCTGACAAATTCTATGGTTTTTTTAACCCTTGGGACCACATTATCCTAGTATACCCAATTTAATTACCCCAAAACTATCCAAATCGTATCCTAATTTGAAGTAGAGCCTAAGAGCTTTCCAATGGAATCGCCTGAATCAGATCTACAAACAAAAAGATATGGTAAATGACAATTTAGTCCCTGTGAGACCCAACTGTCGGCTGGGGCCCGGTTGTAACGAGCCCAACAGGCCCAGACGAGGGCTGATAAAGCAGTCAATGCATATGATGATGCAGTAAACGCATTTTCTTTAATTAGATAAAGCTAAACTTCAAGATAAATCCAAAAAATTTCGAAATACTTCAAAAAATTTAGGAAAAATCACCCCTTGAATCATATGAATACCCCCTCTCCCTAACCCAAAAGGAGAGACAAAAGAGACAAAAAAAAACTAAGAAATTCTCGAAATTAGGAAAACTACCCAAAAATAGGAAAAACCCTTAGAAAATTCCTAAAAATTTAGGAAAAATCCCTAAAAGTTAGAGAAATCTCAGAATTCATATTGATATCACAAAACCCGGAGAAAACTAAGGAAATTCTCCTTCATACCTCGATAAAGATGGACAACTTTAGAAAAATCTCTAGATTGAAAACCTTAGAAAAGATAAAAGCCCTAGTCTCCTAAAGTCCTAACCTTCAAGATTGAGAAAACCTAGACCCACAAAAACCCTAGATTAAAACTAGAATTAGGGCATAACAACCCTAGATCTAACTATTTACACTGGAGATCTGTTGGTCAACATCTGAATCAGAGAGGCAAAGAGGACCACTTCTGATACCGGCGAGCCCTCGAAGACTCGGGAGTCTGGGGCCATCCGGCTGGGTTTGGTATTATTTATTTCTCTCTCTTTCTTCTTCTTTTTACTACTTTGCTTCTTTTATTTATGTTTGATTTGTTAACTTGTCTTAAAAATCTTATTTTAATGTTCTGGATCATATTGGCTTTGCCACAGATCTGATAGTAGATCTGCTCGTTTCCAGGCAAATCTGGCCTCAAATCTGAATTCGATCTGTCCCACTTTCTCTACCACTTTATTTACATCTTTTTAATTTGTTTAAAGTATTAAAATTCGAGATATCTTCATCAGAAGATCTGTTAGATTTTCATCGCAAACACATATGTAATTTCTTGGATAACACCAAAATCCAACAAAAAAAAAAAAAAAAAAAAAAAATGCATAGGGGTAAACTTACGTTCAAGATATTGGAAGTCCATCTGTGTGCAAGTATTTCATTCCTTTTTTTTTTTTTAATGCATCATAGCATGTTTATGTTAACCAGGCCATTTTTGTTCTATTTGATGAGTTACATTGGCATCTTTCATAGAGATACAGGTTTTGCAAATTAATCTTCCCACATTTGTCTCACAATAGCATTCCTGAAGTTCTCCGGCGCATCTCACTCCCTTTGAAAAGTTGGCAATCCATGTACGTTAAGGGTATCCGGCGGAGACTGTCTTTTGCTCATCCCCAATATAACCATTAGCCTCATTATCATGGTCTTCAAACTCAGTCCTACCGTCACCTTCTATCATCCTCAGTCTCCTCAATCTCCTCATCCTCCTCCTCTTCAACCTCAATGTTCTGTATTCCATCCACTTCCAAAATGAAATTATGAAGGATGCAGCATGGGACAACAATTTTCACTTGTGTTTCCATGGGGCAAGTGGTTGCCGTTTTCAAATAAAGAATCGTGCTTTAATGACACCGAAAGCACATTCTATTGCATTGTATGATGATGAATGTCGATGGTTAAATAACTCTTTAGCAGTGTTAATACGGGATCCCATGGGGAAATTCCTTTAGATTATAGCGAGTGTTGCGATACGGGAAGAGATACATGGAGTATTTGGATACCTAGCATCCACGTGGGAGAATTTTCCTACATGAATAAATTTTAGATATAAATTCCTTTTTATGTTGTCTATGGAACTCTGTGTGTTAAGGATTAACTGACTGCTAAGATGGTATACGATGACATAATTCAAAAGAAACATAAATTACCTTAAAATAATCCCTAAATAATTCATGGCGGCTAATTTCAAGTGGGTTTCTCCAGTGATTGCGATCTTATGAATTCATGATAGAGACGTGTGACTACATTCAACACTTATATTGAAATGTCGGCTTATCATATCTCTAGTGAATGACCAAATTTGTGACCTATTTTGCAATTTTTCAAGCTGTGACTACTAGTATGTAAAAATAAAACTAGTTAGTTACTTCAATGACACTCTAATAATATTGTATAAGCTTCTTCTATCTCTCTTAAAATGCTTCTCAATTGGAAGAAGCCCTCTGACTCATGAGGATTCGATTAAGGCAATCGACCTTAGTGGTGTTGATTACCGATTCACGGAATATTCATCCACCAACAGAGTACTTGTTGCGAGGTCGTCTGTCTCTCGACAGTGGACATCGCTGCAATGGTTGCAGCATGTGCAAGCAACACTACGGCTGCCATTTTCTACTCGAGTTTAGCAGCTGTGGTATCAATTGGAGGCATGTTCTCATATGGAACCCAAAAATATTCTAAAGAATACCGACATGATAACTCTCGAGTGTTTCAAGATACCCACATTCTACCAGTTGATCAACCGAAAAATCGCAATAAAAAGATTGATTATAATCGATGACAATAGGTTTAAAATGAAATATATCAGGGCTACAAAATTACCCAAATAATCATCAAAAGAAAGTCAAAAAATAAAGGACACAAATTAAATAGTTCTGACCAGCATATTGGATATGCTCCCATGGGAGCAGCAATGTTCTCAGGATCGGACTAGTACGGTTGGACCGGCCGAAGGATCGGTCTAGGAAAATAAATAATTAATTAAAAGTAGTCAAATGAGGAAAATTTGGGGGGGAAAAAAAAAAAATGAAAAATCTAATTTTTTTTTTTTAAAGTATTATAAACATATATAACTCTTCATCCAATAAAGAAAGGGTGTGGTTTATATAAGGTTGCAACCTTAAACAATCCAATTAAGGCATACCTCTAATTTCTATCATAACATGTAATTTTGGTGTAAAAAATTACTAGGATTATCTGAAAATCTATTTTCATATCTAATTATAAAATTTTAAGCCCCAAAAATAGTTAAAATGAAGTAGATCTATAAACATATGAAAATCTAGAAAATGGACGATCTAGATAATATATTGCAAGATGCAATATTTATGCGACTCAAAATCTTTTTTTTTTATGTATATATATTCATACATCTTGAGGTCGAGATGATCAATTAGAGGGTTTTTCAACATTAAAACAACATTTTCTGATGGATTTTTGATGTGCATCTTTAAATCTATACTTTAAAGTTGCATCATTATATAAACTTTTTCCATAAAGAAATACTCATTAATAATACAATAACTCAAATTTATAAAAAAGACCCAAAATAAAAGTTCATAACTTTTCGTTCTTTGAATTTTCTGCTTTTTTTTTAGACCATTCAAAATGAAAAGAACAGAAAATTAAAATAAAAAAAAAAAAACAATAAAAAAAATAGAAAACTCAAAAAAAAAGAAATTTTCTATCTTTTGTTTTTTTATTTCTGCTTTTCTTTTTTATTTATGTTTTTCCAAGTTGGTCCAAGGGGGTATCAAAATACTCATGATTCTAAACTGTGTACAAATTCAAAACCTTTTTCTTTCTAACTACATTCCTGATTTTAAAGTGGATCTTAAAATTTTAAATTGAAAAATACTACTAATAAGTCTTTCACCAAAAGAAAAAGTTTATTTGAGGCTCTAACTTTATGGTTTATACTATAGAAGTAAGTGCACCTCAAAAATCTAGTAAAAAAGAGCATTTTGAAGTTCAAAAACATTCTAATTGATCATCTCCTCCTAGAAATGTGTGGATACAAAAAAAAAAAAAAAGAGTTTTAAGTCCTAAAAATAGTGTATCTAGAAGCAAGTTATATGAATTGTCTATTTTCAAGACTTTCAAGTGTTTGCAAATCCATTCGATCTGTTTTAGAATTCATAATTTTATAATTCAGGTTAAACATAGATTTTCAAGCCATCATAAAAGTTTCAATGCGGAAACAAAATATTCTAGAAAAATTTAAAGGTACATTGTACTTGTATAATATACACGCACCTTATACAAATCTCACCCTTTACAAAAATGAGTAAATTTAATGTGGTTAGTACACTATACACATAAATAACATGGGAACAATTTATGGCCGCGGTTGCATGCTAGAATGACCAAAATGCTCCTCATCTCTCTAGAGAGAGAGAGAGAGAGAGAGATTTGTGAGGCTTATATTTGTGAGTAAGGATTCCCATCTTGTTGAGAAGAGATAGGATTGGATGATGAGGAAGGATTTCTCCCCTTCAGGTAGGGGATCCTATCACTTTGCTACTTTGGGCAAAGCCTAGCTGACCCATTTCCACAATGGGACTCATGGTCAAACCAGGTCTTCAAAAGCAAAAGGAAAGAAAGGCATATATCCTAAAGACCTAAAATTCGATGCCCAAAATGAGCAGCCATACAAAGATAACTTTAAAATCCCTCTTGTTAACCAACATCATTTTTTTCCAAATTCAAATAATTCATAACAAGCCATTGCCTAACCGTATTTTCCCTATTTTTCTTCTTCTGATCCCTTTATATGAGAAGCATATAAAAGGGATCATTGACTTTTAATACAAGGATGCCACATTCATTCATGTATGTTAGATTTCAAATTGAGTGGTTGTGAATGCATTATTGATTGGTCTCAAAATTCAAATTTTTTTTTTCAAACTTTGTACGACACCCCAAGCCATCCAATTTAATATTAATAGCAATTTCGACCTCCATATAACAAGGATAAATGGTCTCATAGTACACAATCACCCCTTTAAATACCCATTGCTCCAATGTCACAAACTCAAAATAGACCAATTATTAACATGTGGAGAAGAGTGAAAGAAATATGAATGTGAAAATGCAAACTCCTTTACTACAATGACCAATAGGGGTGGCAATGAACCCAGACCTAACTTTGGACCCAAGGGGTAGACCCAATCCAGGTCCAAGTATAGGTCCAAAAATTGGATCTGGCGGGTCGGGTCGGTCTGAGTCCGGGTCTAATAATAATTTTTGGTCCTAATGTATGAAATATATGAAATATCTTCAAATGTAGTTTTATATATATATATATATATATAATTTTCGGGTCGGGTCTATCTGGTTCGGCACTATATTTTTAGTATCGAGTCCGGGTCCAGGTCCAGCCAGACTGGACCGACCAGTTCCCAACCTAATGACCAATGAAAACCGATACCTCACAACTTCATAATTGATAATGACCATTATAGTGTCAGTGTCCTCTAATGAGAAAAAAACAGCTTGGTTATATACCTTTATCTCAAAGAAAAAAATTGCTGGATCCCGCCATTTTTACTTTTGGAAAAACATTGAAAGTTGCTTGGTGGAAACTCAATGCCTTGGGCGAAAGAGGGAAAATAATGGTTCTGCAGGTCCAAATTGCACATTTGGTCCCACAACCACAACGGTTGCATTTTTGCGATTTAAACTTCTCCGAGAACTTTTTGATGCATCCGAAGCTCGGGTTGTTTAGAAAATTACGCTTGAGTTTCCCTCAAATGGATATTGTAGATTAAGACTTCAGCATAGTTTGATTTGGATTTTAGAGCACTCTTTGAGCTCCAAGTTCTAACGTGTTTTACATTGATCAAAGCTTTAAAAGCATGGTTCGATGATTGGGATCGCCCCTCCAAAAACCCTTTCGGATCAGCGGTTCAGATTGGCGATCCAGCCTACTAAATCAATGAATAAAAGATAAAATAAAAATTTAAGGAACAAAAAAATGATTTCTTAAAAATAAAATAAAATGGGACCTGTTCTCCGACATAACAGGTTGGTTTTACCAGAGAAATGGGAACCAGCTAGTTCATGATATTTAGGACTTGCCTTTGATTCTTAGTCCAAATTAGATAATTATTATCCAGTTTGCTGATTTTTAAAACCTTCTAAATTAGCTAATTGTTATCCAGTTTGCTGATTTTTAAAACCTTGAATTGATCTAAGATGATACGATAATCTTAAGTTCATCCCGTTTCTAAGCTAGGTTTTGAATTGCGGACCAATAGAACTTTTGGTCACGCTGGACCACTAAAAGAAAAGATATATAAAAGGAGCTCAAGAGCGCGCCATCGATATATGTATAAATGACTTGGGGCTTTTTGGTCATTCAATCAAAGAACATAACGTAGGATAAGAATAAGCATTGTCCCTTGCCAACCATGCTTTTCCAATACATGATCTCCACCGTCCAAGCCGGTGGCGCATCGAACGGTTCTCAACCCTTCTACTAAACCATGGTTAGTTTCTCACTCTAGTCTAGAGAGAGAGAGAGCAGGATGGGAAGATTGGAACCCTAGGACGGTCTCTCCTATTTTTGGGAAGATGCGTGATAAATATTAACTCCTCTCTCGCTCTACAATTTTGTGCCTCCCTTGTTTGGTAGTTTCAGTGGAGAGAGAGAGAGAGAGAGAGAGAGAGAGAGGGGGGGTGCGAGAAAGAGAGAGTGAGTTAGTGAGAGAGAGGGAAGAGAGAGAAAGTTAAAGGGGTCGTTGCAGTCATGTCTGATGAGGAGCACCACTTCGAGCCGAGGGCCGACGCAGGTGCCTCTAAGACCTACCCCCAACAAGCTGGAACCATTCGTAAGAATGGGTACATAGTCATCAAGAACAGGCCATGCAAGGTATTTCTCTCTCTCTAGGTCTTTCTCTCTCCTCATCTAGAAGTATGGTATTCTGTTTATCCTTACTGGATGGCTTCTTCTCTGTCTCTTCAGTATAAAGGATGGATTTTTAATTTATGTTATCGATATTTGGTTGCCTTTCAATATTGGGGTTTTGGTTCCTTTTTCAATATTTGGGTTTTTGGTTCCTTTTTCAATATTGGGTTTGGGTGGCGAGATTATCTCCTTGCATTTATTGAGTTTAGGGTTTTTGGTTCCTTCTTCAATATGGGTTTTCTGTTGATGGCGAGATCATCTTTTTTCATTGATTGGGTTTTCAGATCATTTTACTTTCTTTTTTTTATTTGCTTAAGATCATGGGGCTAATGAAGTGATGTGTACGATCTTGGGTGTTGGTTTGGCTTTTAAGTTTTATTGTTACACTTTGCAGTTGTATTTATTTTTTCCTAAATCAGAATTTCTGTTTTACTTTTTCCAATTGTTTTTGAGATCAAAGTGTTTGGTTGTGTGTTGCTCTGTGACAATCTAATTCCTTATGTATCAAAGGGCTCATAGTTTCATTGTTTTTGAGATCAAATTGTTTGGCTTTTGTGCTGATCTGTGACAATCTATGTATCTAACGGATCAGAGTTTCCTCTTAGGTTTTTTAATTTACTTCTCTTTCTGCTCTTGCAATAATATGACGTCATTATAATACTATCTATCTTTTAATATTTTAGATAGATTTCTGTTATTTGTTTGTCTTGTTTACTTTTGTATTTCATGTTGTAGAGATGTCACTAGTTGGGACAATTCTACACTTCTCTTCCTCCTTTTATGGTGATATGACTGTCAGGTTATTTTTTTATGTTTTTTGCTGATCACTTATTTGCCATTGCTTTGATACTGTGAAGTTATGAATTTGGTACCTAAGGATAAAGAGGTTTAAGAGTTATTCCTTGTTGAAATTCTGTTGTATGATATGCTTCTTTGTGTGCTCTCTCTTTCTGATGGCAGTTTGTATTCATGGCAGGGGTAATCGATTTTGAATCTTCTCTCTTACGCTGTTATGTATTGTGTCGTATCATAAGGATCCAGGATGAAAAGTTACCTTTATTTTATCTGTGTAGAAATTGATCGTATTTGAAGATGTTCAAGGAACAATTTTCTTTGTGATCTCTGTTTTGTTTTTTTTTTTATATGATTCATACTTTCTTATCCCCTTGCTCCAGTGCCTTAACATCTGAATTTCCTTTTTGAGAATTTTTTCTTGAGTATTTTGCCATGTTATAATGTAGGTATTGTCTGCTTTTCAGCCATAGTAATGTTCTTTTATGTTCTGTTGTGTGCTAGCAAAAGTAATACACTTTGTGAAAGTATTGAGGTGATATTGGACTTCCTTTTTTTATCTTCTTCTGTGCTTATTGATGGACATAATCTGATTGTTCATTACGTTTCCTGAGTATTCATTATGTTCTCTTGAGCAGGTTGTTGAGGTTTCCACCTCTAAAACTGGAAAGCATGGTCATGCAAAGTGTCACTTTGTTGGAATTGATATATTTAACGGTAAAAAGCTTGAGGATATTGTGCCGTCATCACACAACTGCGATGTAAGTAATTCCTTTTATTTATTCACGTTCTTGTTTTTTTTTTTTCTTTTTTCTGTGGATAATTTTTGTTTACTTATGGCCTCATACAATTTAGTGGGTCCATCTTTCCTGCTCTTCTTTCTTTATTTCTTTTTCTAAGTCATATTTCGAGCTCTCTGTTCAATTCTTTTTGGCTTGCAGGTTCCCCATGTTAATCGCACTGACTATCAGCTGATTGACATCTCTGAAGATGGATTTGTAAGTTGAATTCCACATTAAACGTAGTTTTTGTGATCCATTGGTGCTGTCTTCGTGCGCTTTTTTTGATAAGTAATTAAATATAAAAGTCGTAAATGCTTTTTTCTTCTTGGCTTATTGTGAATTTGGTTCAGGCGAGTCTTTTGACTGAAAATGGGAATACCAAGGATGATCTCAGGCTCCCCACCGATGAATCTCTCCATACTCAGGTTAGTGGCAAGTTATTTCCAATGCTGATGGAATGCACTTTCATTTTGAAATTGTGATTTTGTTGATGGGCCTGAATGTTAGCACATGATATGGATCTATTTTTTCATGGGATCATATGATTTGATCTTAGATGTATGAATGCCTCAATGTAGTTGTGTCCTAGATGTCAGGTGTCGTTTTATATCATATAAAAAAAAGCATGTTCCATTTCAAGAAAAAAAGGATGTTTTAGCTGTGTCGGCAAGGGCCATGATTTGTAAAGGAGGGATTTCAGAAGGAGTGGAGGAGGGAGGGAAGGGTTCTTGTAAAGCATGATGTAGTGTACTTGTAGTTTTGTACAATTTACTTCTGAGACATCTTGACATTAGTTCAAAAAGCACCCTTTCAAAATACTCTTGAAGGTTGTCTCTCTTTACTTCTTGTACCCCTATGTGATGAGATGTTTTCCATTGCTAAAACCAATGGTGGATGTCGGGGATTTAACTATATGAAGTTGTTGGATAAGGTTGTGATGAAGAGATGGAATTGGTTGTTGGATGCAATGTTGGAAAGATCGATCCAGGTCGAGTACTCGGTCCAGGCCAGGCCAGGCCGAGTACTTGGCCTGAGTTCGAGTAACTTGTCCCGAGTTGGGTCAATTCTGGTGAAGCCAAAAAGTGTTAGAAGATAACAAAATACCAAAAAAATCCCAAAGAATAGGATAAATATGTTTAAAAGCAAAATTAATCAAAGCACATCTAAAGGAGGTTAAAAAAGTATTGAAATTTTGGATTTTGAAAATATCAATTTTTTTCTGGGATTATTTTAGAAATAATTCAAAAGGAGGGAAAATGTAAAAACAAGAATTAGAAAGAATTAGAAAACCCCTTTTTTAGAAAGAATTACTAAGATAATTTTGTCGGGGATTATCTTCGTCTTTTCTTGGGTAAACCGTACCCAGTTTCTCTCCTGTTCGTCTAGAAAGAATTAGAAAACCCCTTTTTTGGCATTGTTGAACTGAATCATAATGGTTATGTACAGCTAAAGTAGTTGTACTGCCTTATATAATTTTGTCCTTGCAGTGTCATGGGTGTCAAGTTGGCCCGTTCTCCGTCTTATTTATCTGCAAGTTGTCGTGTTCTATGTTTATAGATTTGACATGTTCATACATTTTCAGTGATTTTACCCATGACTTGCAACTAGTGTATCAAAGATCATTTTCACTGCACATGAAGTGTATTACCCGCAACTGATTGTTTCACTCCATGGGTTCTCATAATTATGATGTAATATTTGTACTGATCAAAACATAAATTATACTGCCCTATTTGTGAGTGCTTATGTTTAGTGGAACATGGATTTTTCATGCTCGGTTGCATTGAACTATGTATGACTAGTGATTCAAATATGTTTTTTTTTTATATATTCCAATTGTTCCACTCCACGAGTTATCATAATTATGATATAATTTTTGTACTGATCAAAACAAAAATTATACTACCCTATTTGTGAATGGTTATGTTTAGTGAAAAATGGGTTTTTAATGCTCGATGACATTGAACTGTGTAATTTTTGCCAAGTGATTCGAACCATTTTTTTATTATATATTCCCCAGATTAGAGATGGTTTTGGTGAAGGCAAGGACTTGGTTGTGACTGTTATGAGTGCCATGGGAGAGGAGCAGATCTGCGCTCTGAAGGACATTGGCCCTAAATAAGCACCATCTGTTTGTGTTAAATGGGATCATATTGTGGTAAAAACCCTAATTTTATGTTTGGTTGCTTCTGATATAAATTGTGAGGCCTTAGGGTTTTTTTATATGTGTAACACGAACAGCTGGCACACCATGAGCATCATGAGCTTGCTCTATTATGCCAAGGTTATGGGTTTGTTAGGACCCTTGATGTGCGGATTCTTGGAAGGAACTAAGCCCTTGATTTGATGTGGTGATAGGGTTTTGTTTCTTTCTGCTATGGCTTTGGTATGTTGGGGATCTTGTCTTTGAGCTTCCTTTTGCCACTATGAACTAGAGAACTTATATTCATATGAGATGATACTTGTTTACTTTTCCTAAGGAAAAAGTTTATATAAGGTTGCAACCTTAAAATGTAGAATTAAAGTTGCACCGCAGAAAAGTTTTTTTTAATGTTAAACCCGCTCTAATTGATCATCTCGACATTGAGATGTATGAATATGAAAAAAAAAAAGAGAGATTTTGAGTTCCAGAAATAGTGCATCTGACAACATATTTTCTTAGACCATCTATTTTCAAGATTTTCAAATGGTTACAAATGTTCTGGATTTTAACTATTTTTGGAGTTTAAAATTTTATAAGTAGAAATGAAAATGGATTTTAAGATGATCCTAACAAAAATTTGCGCTAAAATTAGGTGTTATGATAAAATTTGGAGGTGCACCTTGGATTGTTTATGGTTGCACCCTTATAAAAACTACACCCTTTTAAAAATTTTGGGTTTTCCTTTTGTGGGTGTGGTTGAGTGCGTAGTGGTCTCAATTGATTCGGATTTTGGATTCCTTGTCCATGTTTTCTTTGGATTTTTGCCGTCAATGGATTGCGTTGTCCATATTTTTATTTCATTCTGTTTTGGTTATGGCATAGTTCGACCTTGGCGCCTTGCCCTCCCCCACTCTCTCTCAATCCATTGTCCATATTTTGATTTTATTCTGTTTTTGGTTACAGTATAGTTTGACCTAGGTCTTTTTTTGGTTGCAGCATAGCTTGACCTAGGTCTTTCTCTCTCTAATATTGCTTTGTTAGATAATTATCGAGGTCTTGAATAAAATTTAGAGGGTTGAGGCTTGTATAAGGTGCTTACCTTATGCCGTACAAGTAAGGCGCACCTCTAAATTTTGATGAAGGATAGTAGTTCTGGTGTCTTAAGATGGCTTTAAAAAGCTCTTATCAACCCTAATTATAAAATTTAAAACTTTAAAAAAGATGTAAATATAAGTACTTCAAAATCTTGAAAATAGATATCTAGGTAATTTATTTCAAGATGCATTGTTTTTAGTACTTTTTTTTTTGTTGTTCTACTATACATGGATCTAGAGGCCGAAATTATCAAATGGCAGACTTTGAAACCCTTTTCTATTAAATTTCTAAGGTGTGCCTTATATAGTACTGGCTGAATTATGTACGTGGCATGTAGAGTAATTGAAATTTTATCAAATAGCATAAAAAATGTGCAAATTCAAAAAATTAAAATTTTTTTGAAATGTGCAAATTCAAAAATTAAAAAAATTTTGAATTGTTTCCTCCACTAAATTTTCTATGAAATTTAGAGTTTCCAAGAGTTGCACTATTCTCTCTTACTACTAATTGTTTGTCTAAAAAAATTCAAAAAAAACAACGCCTCTCTGTCTTTCCAAAGCCACTTTCTAAAACCACATTGAACTCAACCCAAGCCACCTCTCTCGCACACAAAAACTCCACCTACCGAAAAAAAACGCATATCTGTCTTTCTAAAACCACATTGAACTCAACCCAAGCCACTTCTCTCTCACACAGAAACACCACCTACAAATTCTTTGCAGGAAAAAGAATACCTGTTTGGAGGCTCGAGTACAATTGAGTTTCAAGCGGCTAACCATAAATAAAACAAAGGAAAAATATTAATAACAAAAAGCCATAAAAACAAAGAAACAATGATGCATAAAACCATTAATAGTAGTGGATCAAGGAGGAAAAAAGCAAAGCAAAGCGAAAAAAAAAGACGCAGAAAATTAATGTACCTCTTGGATGAGAAATAAGTGTTAGGAAGTACATGATGTGTATAATATACTTTTTCTTAAAACCTATTTTAAGGAGTTTCATGAAAGAAATGGTGAAACCACCAACTATGGTTGGTACAGACCACCTTTTGCCAGTGGTTGGTATACACCACCTTTTGCCAGTGGGTCAGCTTCCATATTAGCATTGGTACACAACATCTTTCGCTCAAAGGATCAACCGGTGAAGATAAAAAGACTTCCATATTAGCATTGGTACACAGCATCTTTCGCTCAAAGGATCAACCGGTGAAGATAAAAAGAATTGTCAATGGGTCAGCTTCCATATTAACCTTGGTACACACCACCTTTTGCTTAAAGGATCAACCGGTGAAGATGAAAAGAATTTCATCAAAGAAGCTGCATAATCTCTAAGGTAGCATCATTTCTCTTTTTGCCCAAACAATGAGAATCAAGAATTTTATTAGCTTTAAGCCTTCTAATAGAGCTCTTCCATCTTAAGGGGGCTTGGATTCCCATTCAAGCTTCTATCGAAGTTTAGCACATCTCTCTCTCTCATGAAAAGGAAAACCAAATGGTGAAATTAAAATGTAGGTTTTTACTGATATATTAACCAATTAAAAATAATGAGTCATTTGAAATGAAAGAGTCATGTAAATATAAAAATACACCTTCTCTTCCCGAATGATTCACCCAAAAAAAAAGAGAAAACTTCTCTCTCATTAAACCGAACCGAATATGGGTGCTTGAGGTGTAAGCTCGCATCAGCACGTGAGTTGCCCATACGCAAGGCTATGGCTGTTGGACACCACTCAAAAATATAAACCTAACTAATAGGTTTGGATATTTGCAGCAGCTAAGCTATAAAAAAATATATTGTTTTAAAATACGATAACCTCATTGTATGAAATTCATTTTAGAATTCAAAGGCATATACTTTTGATACGAAAATTCCATAAAATCCTTATGAGCTGCCCTGCCCTGCCCTCTAACCATGTGAAATTAAAAAGAATGTCAAACTAACCATGTGAAATGAGAGAGGAAAGAGAAATCGTAGAGAAAGAGAGGAAAAAGAGAAAATGAAAGGGCCAACCTTGAACGTTGAGCCCAAAGCAACATGCCATGAAACTTTGAAAAAAGTGAATGAAACATTCATCCTGTTTTGCCTGAGCTTTCTTCATCATCTTTAATGAACATCCCCACACCCTTTTCTCTCTCTCTATACCCTTTGCTTCCCCACATCAAAACACAAAGAAACAACTGTTCCTTTGTTCCCTCAAGTTTGAGTGCTCATGTTCCCTAAGCTTGAGGGATCAAATTAATAATCAAAAGAAATATATTAACATATATAAATATCTTATATTATATAATATTTATAATAATAGATATATACATATCTTATATTATATCATAATAAATATTATATTATATGTTATATATAGTACAAATATAGGTTAATAAAATATATAAAATACATTTTATTATATATATTATATATTTATATTTATATTGTTCATATATATAATATTATTGTATTAAATATATAATATATAATATTATTATATATGATATATATATTTATTATATTATAAGCAAATTAGTAACACAACTTTTTTAGATAATATTATTACTTTTGAGATAAAAAATATAAATATTATAATTACTAATTATATACATCATATATATTTATTATATTATAAGCAAATTAGTAACCCAACTTTTTTAGATAATATTATTACTTTTGAGATAAAAAATATAAATATTATAATTACTAATTATATATATGATATATATTTATGGGAAAATTGCTTTCTAATATATTGCATGACTCAATAGAACATAAAATAACTAAATATACAAATATTATATAATATTGCATAAATATTAAAATAATAACAATACATGATATAATAAATCTATACTATATAGGATTATATTGAATCAGCAGAAGTATTTCAAATACTGTCTATATGTTTATTATATTTGAATCATACTACAAAATTAATTGTAATAAAATATTATATCTTATTACTTACGCAAAATAATTATAACTATTTAAAATTATAACTAAAAATTATAGCTCTCTCCAAAATTAGCACGCACAAATTTTAGGAGGCAGCTCCTAAAATTAGAATGCACAAACTTTAGGGGGCTTCTTGTAGCGCCTAAGACATCTATTGGAATAGAGGAATAGATTATCATAAAGGAAGATGTAATTTTTATTTAAAATTAAAAAGAACATACCCATTTAAGAAAGATAAATATTCAATTATCTCTCTCTCTTTGATTTTCTCTCTATCTCATTCTCTCATGTACTCATATCTCTCTCTTCCCAAAATATGGAAATCTATTTTTATCCTCGATTTTTTCTATCTATCTTTATATTATAATTTCCTCCCTGTGTACTCTCTCCCTTTCTCCATATTCTCCTCGCAGCAGGGGCCTTTGGAAGATGATTTTCCTCCCTATTCAATATCTTTTTGGTGCCATCACTTTCTTATACTTCATTCCCATTCTATTTTCCAATCTTCCTCCTAGGTTGCTTCATCTCCTCCTCTCCCTTTTCACTGCTCAAAGACTCTGCTCTCCAAAAGGTGCTGAGAAATTTTCGGATGCGGCGAACAAGAGTGAAGGGGTAAACAGAACCCTCAGAAAGAAAAAAAGTGTAACGGAAATCGGAGCGATGAACCGCTGAGGCCAAGGCTGGTTTGGAAGATGATCTGTTGTGACTGCAATGCTTTCTAATAGGTTTTGAGAAACAGTCGGATGGGGCCCCGGAAAATAGAAATTTGATCTTTGATCCACTAGCCATTGCCAAGGTTCTATGTAGTCATGTCGAAAATAGAAATTTGATAATTGATCCACTAGCCATTGCCAAGGTTCATAGTTATGTTGAAGCTAATGTACTGTGGTTTCAAAGGTTTCAAAGAGGTGTTGAGGTGTTATCAGATTGGGCCAATAGTGAAAGTTTAAATGATAAATTGAAGGTTAAGCGACTAGCCATGATTGAATACAGTGTGGATTCAATGAGATCAAATATGGAGGTTCTTGTTAATGTCTTTCAGAATCTCGAAGCGCAAGGTTCTCCGATGGATGATCAGATATCTATCTTTTTTTCTCATATCGAGAATTTTAGTATGGAATGAATGTAACAGGATTCACCAAGTCATCTATGGTGTTGGAGCTCCTTCCTTTTGTGAGAAATACACTGAAAGCGTTGAGTTATGCCCAATTTGCTATGAAGAAACAAATGAGAATGAGAAACGCTTCAAGTTTATGCTGCGATGCCCGACATGTCGGTCCTCAAATTGCAAACCAGCCCTATGCCAAATTCGCTGATTATCTGGTAGCGATTTATGTGTCGAACTCTTCCAATGAACTCATATTTTTTTTTTTTATAAAGAGATCATTTCCCTTAAACGATTCAAACCCTCGTTTATTAGTTGAGATGTTGTGCAATGAGTTCCTGCCTTTTGCAATGCCATCACGGTATTTTAAGTGCCGTGGTGCCTCGGAAACATTAGGACCATCATGGCATCTATTCTACTATGATGTATTATAGTAAATGTCATCACGGTATTTTAAGTGCCATGATGCTTGTAAATAAAACATTAAGACCATCACGGTATTAAATCTATCATGATGTTGTTAAGTCTACTATGATGCATTTACTGTAATATGATTACCGTAAAGTTTATTTTGGTTCATGAAGGCTATTTTGGTTTTAAAAAAATAAGAAAGTGAAAAAAATGGGTATGGACGAGATTTTGGAAAATATGTGATTTATTTTTAATAAGCAAAAAATTAAGGTATATTTTTTATAATTTCCCTATATCTTTTAATCCCCAAGACCAACTTTACTTTATTTGACCCCACATTTTATCCCAAACAAAAGTCAAAAAAAAAAAAAAAAATCATTTTCTATTCTTTTCTAACCCTCTCACCCTCTATCTTCTAGATTTTTCTTCTTCTTCTTTTTTACTTATTTTGCGGAGTTTTATTTTGGGGAGATTAGAAAAGAATAGCAAATAATGTTTTCTACTTTTTTACTTATTTTGCGGAGTTTTATTTTGGGGAGATTAGAAAAGAATAGCAAATAATGTTTTCTACTTTTATTTGAGCAAAAAATGTGAGTTAAAAAAGGATAAATTTGGTCTAGGGGGCCAGCAAGAAATCTCTATACTGCCATATTTGAGAAATAGATCCTAAAAAGAAATATATGGTGATATTTTCCCTTGAAATAATCTCTTTGAAAATTTGAACGTTACATTCATAATTGTTTTTTATGTTATTTTGTTTTTATCAAAATTATCCTTACTTTGGATTGCCAAATTTGAAATTTCCACATAAAATTCATTGCCTCCAGCAAGCAAGGCCACACTGCAAGCCTGTAGGCTTTGTAGAATTTGTTTGACCCTAAAAGTCGCGCACACTCCCTATTTATCCTAATAATCATTCTAAAAAACTAAAATTCAATTTGCACTTTAGATATAGTCAAAATGAATCCCTTGCAACAATAAATCTAGACATCCATTTGGTAAAATTTCAAGATATAGAATTTAAGGAATTCAAAATCATTTATTTCTTTCTCAACCTTGTTCATCTAATATAAAACTTATCTAAGAAATTTGGAAAAGAAAAAAGTTTTAATAAGGCTTAGGCATCTCAATTGATCAAAATACCCCTAACAATTTATAGGGTTATTTTGGTCAATTTATATTTTTCGAAATTTTTTTTTTATATTTTTATTAGGTGTGCCTCACTAAGATGTATATATATATATATATATATATATATATATATATATATATATATATATGAAAAAGTTGGGGTTAGCCCACTAGCTCATATGAACATATGAGCCCAACGGCATCTGAGCCGATTTGACGATCACGGATGTCTGGTAGTGCTTGAATTTTATTTATTTTTTTACAAATCCAAATCACTTGAAAATTTAAGCTTGTGTTCATAAAAAATAGGTGAAACTTCAAAAAATATCAAAAAAATATTTTACATGAAATAAATTGACCAAACTACCCCCAAAAAGCTTCGGGGAGGTATTTTGATCATTTTTTTTCGTAAATAATTATTTTTATATTTTTATTAAGTGTGCCTTGATGAGAAGAATACACGCCTAATATTTCAAGTAATTTGAATTTATAAAAAATAAAATAAAATTCAAACACTACAAGACATCTGAGATCATCAGATCGGCCCAGATTCAATCTGGACCGTTGGACTCATATGTTCATATGAGCTAGTGGGCTAACCCCAGCTTTTTCTACACACACACACACATACACACACACATATATATATATATATATATATATATATATATATATATATATATATATATATATATATATATATGTATATATGAGCCCAACGGCTCTGATTGAATCTGGGCCGATCTGATGATCATGGATGTCCAGTAGTATTTGAATTTTTTTTTTTTTTTACAAATCCAAATCACTTGAAATTTTATGCGTGTATTTATCAAAAATAGGTGAATTTTTTAAAACTATCAAAAAAATATTTTACATGAAATAAATTGACCAAAATACCCCTGAAAAGTTTCAGGGGTATTTTGGTTCTTTTAATTTTCACGAATAAATTTTTTTTTATATTTTTATTAGGTGCACCTTGATGAGGGTAGGTGAAATCACGAATAATTTTTTTTATATTTCTATTAGGTGCGCCTTTATAATTTTTTTATATTTTACTTTTCATGAATAAAATTTTTTTTCTACAAATATGAATGATTTGAAATTTGGACCGTATGTACATCTTAGTGAGGCGCAACTAATAAAAATATATAAAAAATAATTCGTAAAAAATATATTGATCAAAATACCCCTAAAACATTTCGGGGGTATTTTGATCGATTTATTTCATGTAAAATATTTTTTTGATATTTTCCGTAGATTCTTCTATTTTTTATGAACACACATTCCAAATTTAAGATCATTTCAATTTGTAGAAAAAAAAATGAAAAATAAAATACTACCAGACAATCATGACCATGCAATGAACTTTGGGCAATGATGAGGATAAGCGAAATCATGTTTCATTTTCACCTATGCATTTTGTAGTATCTTATATATATATATATATGGGAAAATATCTTGTCAGCCCACGGGCTGATAGCTACAGTGTCAACCAATGACCCATATTGAATCTGGATCGATCTAATGGTCACGACCTCATTTTATGTTTGAATTTTTATTTATTTTTCTATATATCCAAATCACTTGAAATTTGAAGAATCTATTCTTCAAAAATAGAAGAATCTAATAAAAATATAAAAATAAAACTTCAAAAAATATAAATTGACCAAAATATAAAAAAAACTTAAGAGACTCTAAGTTTTCTCTAGGTTTTGCCTAGAGTGAATAACCTATCAAAATACAAAGGTTAATGTTAGAATGAATTGTATTGAGTGTATTTATAAAAACATCATTAAATTTTGTTTAAAAATTATTTTAACAGATAACTTAATTATTAAGTAATGACAAATTTGAAATTTTCGTAAAAATACAACACTATTTTAGAAATGGAAAAAGTTTATATAAGGTTGCAAGCTTAAAATGTAGAATTGCATATGCACCTCAAAAATTCGTCGAAAAATATTATTTTAATGTTGAGAAAAACCTCTAATTGATCATCTCGACATCGAGATATATGAATAGAAAAAACAAAAAGATTTTGAGTCTAAAAAATAGTGCATCTTGCAATACATTATCTAGATTATCTATTTTCAAGATTTTCATATATTTATAGATCTACTTGATTTTAACCAATTTTGGAGTTTAAAGTTTTATAATTAGATTTGAAAATAGATTTTGAGATAATCTTAATTATATTCTACATCAAAATTATACATTGTGATAAAATTTGAAAGTACGTCTTAAATGGATTGTTTTAGGTTGTAACTTTATGGAAACAACGCCTTTATAAAATTAAATAAAATGATATTTTTAAAATATTAAATTGTTAATCTCTCGTGAGTAATTGGATGATTTTTTTTTTTATATTTTTTAGATCAATTCAAGCGTATCTAGATTGCATGTCCAACAATCCCATTATAAGAGATCCGCCCTAGGCTTTGAAACACATGTAAATTGGAGGGACGGTGTCTCGTAGCAAATGGCAGCACATGTAAATTGGAGGGAGGGCAGCGTCTCGTTGTAAATCGCAAATGAAGCGTGGAATCAAACCGAAGCGTGGCGCACGTGAAAACTTGTTGCGTTTGCGGTACGATCTCTCTCAACTGTGAGACCTGCAGTCTCAGGTCGTTTTTTAGAGAGAGAGAGAACGAAGTCTTTTTAGAGAGAGAAAAAGAGAATCGCAGAGAGACAAAAATAAGCTGCCCTGAATAGGAAACGCAGCAGGCTTTCCCACGAAGGAACCTGCAAATGTATAGTTGTCTCTGTAGCTCTTAAATGGAACTGGGATTGAGCCTCCATAAAAGTATTTGTATTGAACCCAAAACCCATTTCTTTACTCGAACCTCCGTTTCCAGGATGCCCAAATTTATGGCCCCTTCTTGGGCTCCAATTTTGAACCACACTTCATCACTGCGCTTGCAACCCCTTCCCCCCTCTGCCGTTTCCATGGATTCTTCAAGGTATGGTGATTCTTTTGCGCTGAATACCGATGGGGTTCTGGTACTTTTGTGGGTTTCGTTTGTAGGTGCTTCTTGGTTTGTGGTCTGGTTTCATTATCACTGATAAAATTTCTGGGTCTTTTTGGTCCCTCTGTTTTTTTTTGCGGATTTGGTAATTCGTCTTGTTTTTTCTATTTTCTATCGATTCTTCACTGAGAAGTAAGAGTTGGGTTTTTGTTTGTCTGATTTTTTTTTTGTGGTGTTTTCTGTATATTCATCCCGATAGATGGTATGTATTCATTCAGATGGATGGTATGTATTCAATTTTCTTGGTAACATTTTATTAAGGTTTTATACTCTTATTGCTGATTTTTTCTTTTCTCAATTTCTGAGAATATGAATTACTTGTGTCTTTTCTTGTTTTTGGGCTTCTTTTGTCCATGGAATGCCTTCAAATTGGATGATTTATGGACAATAACTGAAATCTTAAACCTGATTTGTTACGGTTTCATGCTTTTCTCGGTGTTTTTGTTGCCTTCTGTTTGCCAGTTCTTCTTCTTGATTGTTATTAAGGCATCAGAGTGGACTGTTTTACTTCTTTGCTGACTTCGGGTTCTTTCCTTCCATTCATGGAATATCTTAAAGATTAGAGAATGAGAGGTTGGACCTCAGCAAAACATTGACTTTAGACAGTATAAGGGAGTCCTTGATTCGGCAAGAAGATAGCATAATCTACAACCTCATTGAGAGAGCACAATATTCATACAATGCTCCAACTTATGACCCAGAATCATTTCAGTTGCCTGGTTTCAATGGCTCGTTGGTAGAGTACATGCTTAAGGAGACAGAGGTTCTACACTCCAAGGCAAAGTCTCAAGTTTCTCACTTTTTCTTTAATTTATTTCTAACAGTGATTGGTTATACTTTCCTGGCCTTTTTTGAATTGAGAGACATGATTTAATGTTTGACAATCAAAAAGAAAAAGACATGGGTGTTTTTTCTCTTAGCTATTTTAGTCGCTGTACATAATTTTTGCAACTTAAATTGACTGGTTTGAAATCTGGTAGGATGGGCATCCCTTGCAATGCAAGGTGCCTAGCTTGAAAACTCTATTAGGTGATTACTAGGACATAATCATTTTTTGGGGGGATTTCTTATTTGGTTCACGAAGATGAATAATATTCAGAATAAGGAATTAAGGTTTCTTTAGGTCGTAGTAACCCATGCTTGTGCCATATGAGGCTTGTAATTAAGGTTGTCTCTCTATTCTCTGTCGCAAAAATTGTAATTATGATCACTGTAGCCCCTGAAGCATTTAATGTTGGGGTATTGTTGATGCTTGTAACATAATCTTGAAATGCTTTCTATCCACCAATATCTTCACTTCATGTATTACACTGATCGATTGAACTCAGGAATGTATTTTTGGTTGATTAAGAATTTCCATTCATCGCTTCAGTAACTATGATGTGATCTACATAAAGCAATTATGAGATAATCCTGAAATCTTGAAACTTATATAAATTGAACTGAGGTAATTATCTTGTTCAAGAGGGTTTCCAAATTTTGCAAACTATTTCATTGGAACCACAATTGTCCACAAGTTACTCTTCGCCTTTTGCGACAATAAAATTCTATTATCCACCCACTTTTTGTATAGAGATCAGTACAGAAATCTCATTTTCGTAAGTGTGTAGCATGCTCAACCTGTGGGACATCATACCTCTCTCTTGTCATGTTTTGGAATTTTAATGTTGTCCTTGACTTTCTCCCCTCCCAAAAAAAAAAAAACGTAAAAAGAAAATCCAAAAAAGCCTGATTAAATTCTATAAAGGATGTTTTTCTGTAGGGGTCAATGAGCTCCCTCCGAGCATAACCAATCAATTTCTATATCTACCTCAGCGTTTATAAGAAATGCTCTGAGAGTATCTTTACATTGTGTTAGTGTGTTACAATATGCAACAATTTTCATTCTCTAGACTGGGTCTTTATAATATTATTTTGAATATACAAGTTTCAGATTTTTCTTTGTACTGCTGATGCAAACCTAGATAATAATTTTTTGTTGGATGGGTGTGCTCGAGATTCAGGTCTATACCTTAGGGTTGTGATCAAGAGCTCCATACAACTAGGCTAAACAATAATATAAAATGGGAGATATGGAAGGCATGTAATGAAGTTGTCTTCTAGTTCGAAAATATCTTGCTTTATTGATTCAATGCCTAATATAGGTTCACACTGCAGAGTAGAAAAAAAAAGTTCTTTTAGGGTTGGTGAAAGAGTGATGATGATATGAAATACATGCATTTAGTAGTGATGGATGGGAAAATTAGATTCGAATTGGACAATTTATGGCCAATATGACAATCTTTTAAACCAAAATGTGGCAAACATCATTTGAAGCATTGCTACATTTAGCTGTCTACAAACATGAGCTGCAGGTCCGTCTGGAATTGCTTTCACTCTGTTCATGGGGGCTCTAAAACCATATGAATTGGATTAGGATTGGGGCAAATTTATGGTATATAACTAATAGTACAGGCTTTTTAACCCAAACATAGCAAAAACCATTTGAAGCATAGCAACAGCTCCATCTGGCAATATTGCTGTCTCTCTTTGCACTGGGGCTATAAAACCACATGAGTTGAAGTTTAAATCCAGCTCTTCATCCTCAAAGTGCATCTTGGCCATAAAGTGCTGCGCTTTGGTGTTTGGTTTTGTGCACATAGCAATTTTATTGTCAAAGGCATTATTTTGCTCCATGTTGCTATAAGTGAAATTGTCACTTTCTTGCAAATAGAGAATATTTATCTGCTATAAAGCATGGATACCTCCCACTATTGATACATGATCAATAAATCGATTAAGTGTATGATGTTAAACTATTCGTTGCCTTCCATTTCTATATCGCAACTCCAGTTCATAAAATGTACAATTCATTAAATACTCACTCCATCCTCATAATTCAGGTGGGCAGATACAAAAGCCCTGATGAGCAACCCTTCTTTCCAAATGATCTACCGGAGCCATTATTGCCACCTCTCAATTACCCACAGGTGAACTTAGTAGTCATTAATTTAACTATGTTTATGCATGTTATTTTTTAGTCTAACTCATTTCTTGTCACCGCATCATAGGTATTACATCCTGCAGCTGCCTCAATTAATATAAACGACACCATTTGGAAGATGTATTATGATGAACTTCTCCCAAGATTTGCTGCTGAGGGAGATGATGGCAACTATGGCTCTGCTGCTCTCTGTGATGCCTTGTCCTTGCAAGTAATAAGTCACAACTTCTCAGGGAAAATATACTAGGATGCAATGGATCTTGGAAAACTATAGTCCGTTGGATTACAATATACTTGGTTTTCCCAGTTTTTTTATCTCCATGTGCTTTGTCATTTTGGATACCAATAATTCTCTGTAGAATAAGTAGATGTCATGACACCTGGCAGGCACTCTCTAAAAGAATTCACTATGGCAAGTTTGTGGCAGAAGCCAAGTTTAGAGACTCCCCACAAGAATACACTCCTGCAATTCGTGCTCAGGTATGATTTGTTGCTTCTCAAGATTGATCGGATAAGCTTGAAAGCAAGTGTACCAGAACCCAATGGACTTAAAAATATCGTCACTTTTCTATGAAATAATGGGTGATGAATTACAAAGAGTGGAGCCCAACATTGGGGTCATGCCCTGTTTTCATGGGCGTCATTTTCTCTCTTTCACACTCCACTTCAATGAGCGGAGATGGCCTTATTGATTGTTGTTTTTCCATATCCCATCGTACTACTGTAAAATTCCCTTTATTTAGAAAAGGGCCTATCTGATTGTGATTTTGTGCCTTTCAGGATAAGGATGCACTTATGAAGATTTTAACATTCGAAGCTGTGGAAGCCATGGTTCTGCGAAGAGTGGAGCAAAAGGCTATGGTATTTGGGCAGGAAGTAAGCCTTGATGGCAAGGGTAGTGAAGCAGT
The DNA here is from genome assembly GCF_054954075.1 of Amborella trichopoda. Taxonomy (NCBI): domain Eukaryota; kingdom Viridiplantae; phylum Streptophyta; class Magnoliopsida; order Amborellales; family Amborellaceae; genus Amborella; species Amborella trichopoda. Next base: position 42,123,291 of record NC_142347.1, read on the forward strand.
CTACAAGATCAAACCATCAGTGGTTGCTCGACTCTATGGTGAGTGGGTCATGCCGCTTACAAAACAAGTTCAAGTTGAATATCTGCTTCGCCGGCTTGATTGAGACTTAGATGTCTTGTTGAAATAAATCCCCTGAATTGAAAGGCGCATCTGCAGTGCTCCTATATATTTTCTAGGATGGGATAGTATCTCTATCTTTGACCTTTTTTAATGATGTACCTTGGGTTCATTGTGGATCTGTTATCTGGTCCTGGATACAACTTGTTGTCATGGATTATGGAATTTGCTTTCATAATGGTTACGTGTCTGTCATTGTTCTGCAACATGATACCGATTGTATAAGGTAAGGGGCACTCTTAGTTAGCTGGGAATTGTAACAAAGAAAAGTCTACGTTTTCCTTGTAGAAGTGTCACACACACACACAGGTGTTCTTCAGCGTTTCTGTGTTTCCTTGTCTTCTTTTGTGGACCCTGGACCATGAGAGAAGTGTTCTCCAGCTTTTCTGTGTTTCCTTGTCTTCTTTTGTGGACCATGATACAGAGAGAGAGAGAGAGAGGTTCTCAGCTTCTCCGTGTTTCTTCCGTGGAAAATGATTGAAAACTTCGCTTTACCTCAATACAAGAAGTAAACATTCTAAAAAAAAATGATTCAAAAAATCTTTTTACTTCATGGCAAGCAAGAGGCCAAAATGTACGAGTGTCATAAAATTCTTGAATTAGATGTAGAAAAACTGGATGATAGATGTTGGTTTTGACATTAAAAGCTGTGAAAAACGGACGCCATTGCTAAAATTTGTACCAAAGCTGATGCCTATTAAAAACAGTCAAAATGTGTTAACAAAAGGCATCTAATAAATCTTTGAATGTAAAAGAAACTTGTATTGGACACTTGAGGAAGACAAAGATGAATTGTCACGCCCCAAGAATTTACAATATTGTTATTTTTGAGATGTGACAGGCAAAACATATATACATCTATTGATAAGACAAATTTACAATGGCGAGATCTTACATAGTAAATAAAGAAAGCTAGCACAACAACAGTATCTTCCAAGGTTGATCTTGACTAGCACTCAAAATGAATCCGTAGTTATCCTGAAAAAATGTTTACCATAGTTTGATGAGTTTGGCTACTCAGTAAGTGATCATCATAATCCTAAAAATAATCATGATTGAAAGATATCAATATTTTTCAAAATGAGATCTCTTAACAGAAATGCATCAACAGTTTCACTTTCAATAATTGCATAATTAAGTATAATTAGAGTAATTGAAATGCTTATAACACTTTTAACGGCAGTACATAATTCAAAGGATTTCACAAAATACCCTACTGGCGTCCCAAGTAGGTCACCTATATACTCCATCAGCGTCCTGATGGGTCCACTTAATCCCTATCGGCGTCCCAGATAGGTCTACTTAATCCCTGCAGGTCCACTTATACCTCACCGGCGTACCGGATCAGTCCACTTAATCCCTACCGGTGTCCCAGATAAGTCCACTTATACCTCACCGGCGAACCGGATGAGTCCACTTGCATACTTAAATTATTTCTAAATCTCTTTAAACATTCGAAAGCAGCAATATCATGTACTCAACATATCACTAAAATCATTAATATGAATTTCACTTAAACCATTAATAACAATCACTCTATATAACATTTCAAAAATAACCAATCAAATATTTTGGGCTCAAATTTAGAAAGGTAGCAGTTTGTAAAGGCATTCTAGCATAATTGTCAATTTAATATGTATAGAAAAACTCTTATAAAAATTCAAGAATACGGAATTATCACAATTTATGGGATATCAATCCACAAATAAAACATTTCACAACAATACTATAATCAATTGCAAAAATGTCAATTTTTTTAAATAATAAGGCAGTCATTTGCACATGAATTTTACAATGTCTAAATATTCAAAACAGTAGAAAGAAATATCACAATTTTACTAAATGCAGAAATATCACATTTATTTCTAACAATAAACAAGAAAATAATTATTTTTCTAATTTACTGCCTTCAAAATTTCTAACATAGATAAAATATCACAATTTTTATTAAATTGATTATTTTTTCAAGATAATGAGGTCACGTGCGCATAAAATTTATCGCGCCTAAAATTCATGATAATAAGCAGAAATAATTATTTCATTTCATTTTTAAAAAGAACGGATTATTTTTCGAGACAATGAGGTCACTTACACATAAAACTGATAAAATAAAGATCCTAGACGAAAATATCACTATTTATTAGAAATAGACTATTTTTCAGGAAGACGATGTCACTTACACACAAAACTTATAAAATAAATATCCTGAACGAAAATATCACTATTTATTAAAAACAGACTATTTTTCAGAAAGACGATGTCACTTACACACAAAACTGATAAAATAAAGATCCTAGACGGAAATATCACTATTTATTAAAAATAGACTATTTTTCAAGAAGACGAGGTCACTTACACACAAAACTTATAAAAATAAAGATCTAGACGGAAATATCACTATTTATTAAAAACATACTATTTTTCAGGAAGACGATATCACTTACACACAACTTACAAAATAAAGATCCTAGACGGAAATATCACTATTTATTAAAAACATATTATTTTTCAGGAAGACGATATCACTTACACACAAAACTTATAAAATAAAGATCCTAGACAAAAATATCACTATTTATTAAAAACATACTATTTTTCAGGAAGACGATATCACTTACCCACAATTATTTGAGAGGGAGCTTCCGATAAAAAAATTCGGTTCGAGAGAGAAGTTCACTGTGTTTCGACCAGAGAGAGAGATCTTAAAATTTTCTAGAGTGGGAGTGCCCACCTCCCCTATTTAAATTCTTATAACGTATTATTATAATATTTTGTTACGCTCTACCTCATACCTGAGGTGTCGTGTTAAGCGTCTGCTTTTAACATACGAAAACCACGTCCGTTAAAAGGCATTACCAACTGCAAGCAGCAAGCAAAAGCAAGCAAGCAAAATGAGGCAAGCAAAAGTTAAACCAAGTAAAACTTTTTGAAAATAGTGATGGTCCCCAAAGACCATCATACTCAAACAGACCATCACCTATTTAAAAGCATCTTTTTTTTTTTTTTTTTTTTTTTTTTTTTTTTTTTTTTTTTTTTTTTTTTTTTTTTTTTTTTTTTTTTTTTTTTTTTTTTTTTTTTTTTGAATTTTTACGATTGTTACATGAATCATCTTCATATAATTCGCTACCCAATACATTTTAATTACACGAAGTAGACTACAAGATTGAAGAAACAAAGGAACAATGCCTAAGAGGATTTGGTTTCAGGAGAGTTGCCATAGATATAGCATCCAAACCCCCAAACTGTCAAAACCAGTGAAAGGATCTTGAAACCACTCATGGGGTCATGAAAAACCACAACGGCTGCCACGCTAGTGAGAGGAACTCGCACTGCATTAAGAACTCCAGCCATTACAGTTGATGTAAGAAAAAGAACAGCAGTTCCACCAAGAACCCCTAATTGAAATGTAATGGCACCCCATAAAAGCACCATGATATATGAGACCTCTCCATTCTTAAAAGTTCTTGCCGCTTTTCTCATCGCTTTGAAATCATTGTTCAAAACCACCCCAATAGTAGTAAACACAAACCCAAAGAACGAGACCATGACCTGCTGCTCGAGCACCACATGGAAGGACCTTCTCCCCATTAACTTAACAAAAACCAGCTCTGATAGAGCAAAGATGAGGCCATGAAGGGCTGAACCCAATATGTCCCATAAGAAGCCTAAGGCATATTGGCCTTTACTGACACCCGGAGGCCTATCCGAGCTTGAGTCCAGTGCTATGATAACTGCTCCAGCCATGATTATCACTATTGAATTGATAGTTGAGAGGTTCAGCTTGTTCTTCACCAATAAGTAACCGAAAATTGCAGAGAAAGCAAGAGAAGTTGAAGAAAGGAGAGAGGCTGTAGAGGCTGGGAGGTAAGAGAAGGCCCAAGCAAACATGAGGTTATCGGCAGCACTGAGAAATCCGAGTCCAATGTAAGAGAGAGAAAGCTTTAGAGAGAGAGGGGTTGGCGAAATATTGGGCCTCAGGTAGAGAGGGAGGAGGAAGAGAGAGGTTAGAGGCCACCCTGCCACTGCGACCCAAGAGAGTATCCACCGGCTGGTGCCTCCATTGGAGTAGTAGAGGCGAGAGAGGAGGGTCGAAGCAGGGAAGGCAACAAGCATGGCAAGGCTACTTAAGAGTAGCAGTATCCAATGGTGTATTGGTTTCTTGTTATATGCATTCCAAATAGAGGCTTGGAGTTTGTGAATTCTTCCATGAATATTTGAGAGAGAACTTGGTGCCTGTTGGTGTTGTGTAGTCCCTGAAGAAAGTACTGGAAATTATGAAAAGGAAAAACTTAGAAGAAATGAATTTCAAATACTTGGAACTCAAAAAGCATGATGAATATCAATCTCACAACGTCCGATGGAAAGAACATAGGTGATCATGAAACTATTCGTGTGGTCCAATTATGGAAAATGTTTGTATAAGGTTGCGACCTTAAAATGCAGAATTAGAGATACAACTCAAAGATCCATTGGAAAAGGTGGTTTAATGTTGAAAAACCCTATCATCTCGACATCGAGAGGTATGAATATGAAAGAAAAAAGAATTTTGAATCCCAAAAACAATGCATCTTGCAACACATTATCTAGATCGTCCATTTTCAAGATTTTTATTTGTTTATAGATCTACTTGATTTTAACCATTATTTAAATTTAAAATTTTATAATTAGATATAAAAATAGTTTTTCAGATTATCCTAAGAATTTTTTACACTAAAGTTATTATAAAATTTGTAGGTGCACCTTGATTGGGTTGTCTAAAGTTGCAATGTTATAGAACACAATATGCAAGTTTTTCTCTCAGAGTTTGGAAAAGGTCATGGATCATATTTTACAATCTCTATAGAATTGGTTATCTGACACCTGAGGGTTGGGGAGTTCTTTAAACTGACATTTTTGTCAATCTGAAAAATCTTGTAAATTCCTTTTTTATCACGACCTGTCTCACTAGTATCTGGAAACCACCTCCTAAAAACTACCTCAAGGTTAATTTTGATGGCAGATCTCTTGATAAGCCGGGTCTGGCAAGTATTGGTGGGCTTCTACATGATAGCTCAGGATTGGTCCTTTGCTCTTTCTCTAGTCCATGTGGCTTTACGACTATCAATCAAGCTGAAATGTGCGCTTTACTACAAGGACTACAAATTACACTTGATAAGGGGTTGCCATGGAGATATCTTCATTGCGGGGGACTTCTTGAATGTTCTTAAATGGTGTAGGAGAGAGCAAAGAGGCATTTGATCCTTATTTTACCCCTTAGATTAAAATTCAGGATCTTTGTGCTCTTCCTAACATGGGGATTTTTTTTGGTCACACCTTTAGAGAACGACCTGGCTAAAAGTGGTGTTTATCTTCACTCTCTGCAGCTCTCTGACGCTCTAATGTAATTCTTTTGTAACCATGTTTTTTAAGTATCTTTTTAATAATAAAAACACATAACATTTGTCAAAAAAAAAAAAAAAAAGACAAAAAAAATATTACAACGTCATAGAAACCGCACCCTTTAATTACTAACGCATGTGCAAAGAGATTTTTTTTTCTTGAAGGACCTTAAATTCGGAAATGGAAAACTCAAGTAAGAGAGAGAGATATGATGACGTTTTCTTGTAAAAGAAACACGAGGTGATATTTTCATGGATATCGGGGAGAGAGAAAGAGATGATGAGCCGTCATAGGAAACAGATTTGGAAAATCTGAAACTAATATAACCATTTGTACAAGGTATAGTACAACTACAACATCCACATCATGTGGACATTGAAAGGGTGCACTAAGTATTCTTCAATAATTCAAATTGTAAGGAAAATAAGGATGTTCATAATTTAATAGAAAAAGTTTACATAAGGTTGCAACTTGTAATTTTAAATGTAGAATTACATATGCATCTAAAAAATCTATCGGAAAATGTTGTTTTAATGTTGAAAAATCCTCTAATTGATCATCTCAACAACGAGATATAGGAATATAAAAAAAAAAGGATTTTGAGTCCAAAAAATAATGCATGTTGTGACACATTATTTAGACCTTACATTTTCAAGATTTTCATATGTTTATAAATCTACTTGATTTTAACTATTTTTGGAGTTTAAAATTTTATAATTAGATATGAAAGTCGATTTTGAGATAACCCTATGAAATTTTTACACCAAAATTACATGTTATGATAAAATTTGGAGGTGCGTCTTAATTGGATTGTTTAAGGTTGCAATCTTATAGAACCCACACCCTAGTTTAATATAGTATCTAATTTTATTTTATTTTTTTAATAGTCTTAGTAGGACTAGAAAGACAGTTAATGTAAAACTCTGCCAAAACTATCCATGGATCATGCATCTACGTTATCTACTTATGCTAGGATGTTCCTCGTAAGCGACGCGCTGTAGCAGAATCTGGGTACAATAAAAAATGAGCAAGGGTTAGCTAGGGCATTCCCTTGAAGCGACCTCTTGCAACGCCACCCAATTCACGATAAAAAATAAGCAAAGGATCCCACGATAATCCAGACAAACTTGGGTAAAGAAGCTAGTCCAAGATCATAGGATTTATCTAATCACATGAAATGTAAGAACACCTAGGTAAGAGTATGAAGTTAGTGGACAGAATGGTATGAATGAGCTACTTGCATGGTCAAACCGGTAAACAGGTGGTTTAAAAAAAAAAACACATGGTCAAACTTTGGTTAAATTAGCTCCAAATAGTCATTTGAGGGTCCATAACTTTAATCTAAGGTCCCTCAAAAGTTTCCTCCAAAAATTAGGTCAATTCGATATAGGATGACCAAGATATAAGCCTACAAAGTTGAAGACCATTGAAGGAGCATAGTGGGGTCCAAATCGACCCCAAATTTACAAAGAAACCATGAGAAAACCTTGGCCAAATGACATGAAATTTTTATAGAATAGAGCACACTATTCCAAATAGCTTAAGTACCAAATTTGAGTTAATCCGACTGGGTGTGGCAATGGACCCCGACCCAGGAACCCACTGGGTATACCCAAATAGGTCCGGGTATGGGTCGAACATTTGGACCTGGCCGGTTGGGTCCAGGTCCAAAACCTAGACCCGAACATTATTTGGGTCTGGGTCTAGGTTCGATCCCATACCCGTAAACTGTTGGAGATAGAATACATCAAGCCCTAATCGTATGGGTATATTAAGGATCATATACAATAAACATTCATAATCATATGTAACTATTAACCGACAAACTTTGGTCAAATCAGCTCCAAATGGTCATTTCCGGGTTCATAACTTTAATCTATGGTCAAATTAGCTCCAAATGGTCATTTCCGGGTTCATAACTTTAATCTAAGGTCCCTCAAAAGTTTCCTCCAAAAATTAGGTCAATTCGACATACGATGACCAAGATATAAGCCTACAAAGTTGAAAACCATTGAGGGAGTATAGTGGGGTCCAAATCGACCCCAAATTTACAAAGAAACCATGAGAAATCCCTAGCCAAATGACATGAACTTTTATAGAACAGAATGCACTATTCCAAATAGCTTAAGCACCAAATTTGAGTTGATCCGACAAGGGGTGACAATGGACCCCGACCTGACCCAGGACCCACCGAGTATACCCGAACAAGTTCGGGTATGGGTCGAACATTTAGACCTGGTGGGTCAGGTCTGGATTCAAAACCTGGACCCGAACATTATTTGGGTCTAGGTCTAGGTTTGATCCCATACGCGTAAATTGTTGGATATAAAATACTTCAAGCCCTATTCGTTTGGATATATTAAAGATCATATACGTTAAACATTCATAATCATCTTTAGCTATTAACTGACAAATAAGATGGCTTGAAATCTAATGGCGGCTTGTGACCTTGTTGCCAATAATTTGGGTATATGATGGTAAAGAAAAGGCAAAAAAAAAAAAAAGAGCTCATAGTGAGAGTGGCAATGGATTCGATCAGACCTAGGACTCAACGGGTACGAGTATGGGTCCAACTTTTAGACCTGACGGGTTTGGTCCGGGTCCAAAACCTGGACCCGAATACATTTGGGTTTGGGTCCGGGTTCAGCCGGACCCGACCCATTGCCACCCCTAGATCTGACTTCAGGAAGAGCCATTTTAGAAGAAGGTTTGGGCGGACCATTGAGGGACCACCAGTTTTTAGAAGAAAATACTACACGGGAGGCATGCACTAGCAGTGAGGAACAATTGCCAACATCATGATGAACGTCTTGGCCTCAAAGATTTAATTATATTTCAACGAAATGAGCTCAGTTTTTGATATGTTGTTCCCTTTCATAAGAGCTTTCAGTCCATATAAATATCAACAAGGTATCTAACACGGATCATAGGAAGATCGAAAGAAAATGCATGGGCTTAAGAGTGGTTTCATGTGCATCAGTTACTATGACCTTGATCAACCTCATATCTCATGATTCGTGCATATTTTGAGTTTAAATTTTGCATATATCATCTTCACTCAACCTGTAAACATCTATATAATTTGTTGGAAGGTTTAAAACCAAATTGGGAGTTGGAGCGAGTTGCCCTATGGAGACTCATGATTAGGGAAAAAAAAAAGAAGGGAAAATTGCATAGATATTCGTTATATTTTGCGTTATTACGAATGTATCGAATAGTTTCTGTTATTACATGTCTGTCCGTTTTTTACCTTTCGTAACGTGAATTTAAAAAAAAGATGGCTTTATCCTTTTTCGGGTGTTGAACAACCGAGTTGAAGGGTTTTTCAGAACTCAATGTATTTTCGATTGTTGAACAATATCAGTCACATTTCAGAAAGCTTGCATTGCCAACATCCGAAAATATGACTACGAAATTCCAAAAACCATAAAGAGGGTAAAGTCGTATTTTTAAAAAAATTATGTTAAAAGTTGTAAAAAACAGACAGACATATAATAATAGAAACTATTTGGTACATCTGGAATATCACAAAGTATAACGGATATGTATGTAATTTTCCCAAAAAAAAATGCCAAAAGAAATTCTACTCTCGTGGGAGTAGAATGTTCATTTAAATCCCACTTTGAATTGACTTCACGACCCCAAAATTTAATCTGTTCAACCATAAATTAATCTCAACAAAAGAGACTCTAATTCTACCCTCTATTCACTAAAAAAAAAGATTCTCGAGAATGTATAGATATTATTTCATTTTTAGATAGTGAGATCTAAGTGTTAGAAAACTAAAATATTAATTTTTTTTAAGAATAATCATATGCTAACTATTAAATGGTTCGCAAAATATTTGAACGGAAAAAAAACTCCTAAATACTTATTATGACTGAGGGAGTAGAACTACACTATGCTCTCTCGGGACCATAGTACACGTGCTCAAGAAAAATTACACATTCCCTTCATTTTTCATTTCGGGTAAACTTTCTATGCTTTCCTACCACATAAAACTTATATACTTCTCCTTATCCAACCGTCCATTCTGAATGGAGGGCTAAGATTGTCTCAATCACAATGTCACGTCTCCACACTATTTTATATTTAATTTTCTTCTATAAACTATTTTGACAGTAAATTTTGTACGTCCAATCCTCTTTTAGACTCGCACTAGCAAAAAATATAAAAAAAATATTTTCAATCAAATAAGATGACTAAAATACCCCTAAAAGTTTCACAGGATACATTATATTTTATCAAATAATTATTTAAAATATTTTTTATAGGTGCATCCCAATGAAAAGATGGCACGTACAAATTTCATATTCATACAATTTGCATAAAAAAAACTAAAGATACAATAATTTGAGATGTCGAATTTACGATCAAACGATGAATGACTCTTTTGATCAAAATTGAACGGCTGGATGGCAAAGAAAGCGTAAATCTTTTATGGTGCAGGTAAAGTATAGAAACCTTTCATTTTCTTAACTAATGGGCTAATATGTCTTTAAAGAAAAAAAACATGGCACTATTGATAAGCTATAACGAACCACTAGGATCTCTGAACCTACCCGTTACTGGAAATGACAAAAATACCCTTCAGCCCTGCCATTTGCATGATCTCCGATGTTTCCTGTCACTGATATAAAATCCTATATTTCAATGGAAAATTACGTAATTTCCCTAATAAAAAAGAAACGAAGCGGAATAAAAATCCCAATTTCAAATTTCTTTAAAGCTCTGTTTTTTAACAATAATTCCATCAAAGCAGCATTCAAAACATGGGAATTAAAAGAATTTTTTTTTTAAAAAAAGAATTATAACATAAAACACCCAATACTGAGAAAGAGTTATCGCTGATTTCAGGGACTATAATGAACTGAAATTACATAGAATTCACACAAGACATGTAAAATACTTTTCTAGGTTTTTTTTTGCTTCATAATCAATAGCTGGAAATTTTCAAGAAACTGATGAAGTCGCCACAAAGCACAGAAGCAAAAAATTAAAATAAAACACCAAGAAAAAAATTTGATAAGTTTGAGAAAGTAATTACCTGAACTTTGGTGTGCATCGTTGTCCATGAGAGACGATGCCTACCTCTCTGCACACCAATGGAAACCAAACGCATTATGGTACTTAGAACCCCCGATTAGTTCTGACAAAAAATTATGTACCCTTGATGTCTCCATTTATATCGGAAATGCCACTGCTTTAATCATTACTTAGTTTGGGTAATGTAAGCTTTGAAATTTTGACATGTACGACATATAGTATAGAAACAAGCCTAGTTTTTTCTTTTTGTGGTACACCGTCAATTGCCATGATGGACGGTGCCAGTGGTCACCAATGGACGGTGGACACATCATATACAAATTAAAAATTACTCGCCATCATCATCATCATCATCACAATAGCTACAAATAGTATCAAAAAATATGGTTTCATTATTGAAAATATTTGTGGTAGCCTTAAAATTTAAAGTTTCAAATATATTCTAAATCGAACGAATCTATAAAAACTTGAAAATATATGTGGTAGCTTTAAAATTTAAAGTTTCAAATATATTCTAAATCGAACAAATCTATAACAACTTGAAAATCTTAATAATTGGCGGTTCAAAAATTCGTTATAAAAAACACCATTTTCAAAACGTGAAATCTTTTTTTTTTTTTTTTTCACGTCCATGCATATTGAGTTGGGCACTAATTTTTTTTCTCACTTACATGCATATTTAGTTGGGCACTATTTTTTTTTTCTCACGTGCATGCATATTGAGTTGGGCACTATTTTTTTTTCGCACGTGCATGCATATTTAAGCATTAAAACAACTTCTAGTAAACTTTTTGAGTTGGGCACTAATTTAATTGTTTAGAGTCTTAGCTCTATATAAACTTTTCCATTACAAAAAGATATTTGTGATATGGTTTGACTTGAACCATTGGGCATAGGTCTAAATTTAGTTAGGTTATTTAAAAGGGTGTGGTTTATACAAGGTGGTAACTTTACATTGTTTATTTTATTTGGATAAATTTATTAAAAATTGTCTGAAGGTGACATATCTTTTTTATATAATATCAAATCTATATTGTTCAAATAAAATAGATAGTGTGGACGAATGTTATCAAATTCTTTTCGCTTCAACTGAAGAGGCCGAAGCCTTTGGATTTTAAGCATAAACCGAAGTGAAAAGAAGCGTGGTGTTGCCGTTTCAGTCAGATTCAAGTCTCTTTGGGTCTGCTTCGGCCGAAACTTCGGGCTGCTTCAGCTAGAAAATAAATACCTATATAAAAGTATTTTTTTTATTTTTTTCCATTATTTTTATATATATTATATATAAATATGTAATTTATTTATATTAAATTTAAAAAAATCCAAAGTATTCCCCCGAATTGGCCGAAACGTCGAATTACTTCATTTTTCTCATTAAACCGTTATTTTTCTCATTAAACCGAAAAAAACTCTGAAGTGAATATGACAACATTGGTATAGACTACTGCAACATTACTTCAAACAAGTAACTTTGAAACTTTATATAAACCCTTTCCTATTTAACAAAAAGAACTTTGGCATAGAAAGGAAGATTATATTATTTTTTTAAAATTAAATGACTTGCACAAATTAAAATGGGAAGTGAAAAAGTTTTCGATGACAACTAACCCTAAAAGCGAATCTTCCTTTTCCTTTTTGGTTAAAGAATTTGAAATGAAAAAAAGAAAGGCCAACATTTAGTCAGCAAGAAAAAGTGATTTGGTCGGCAGAAACTTAGAAACATAATGGTTACTGATTTTATATTATATAAACGAAGATTCTAAGACACAACAAGAATAAGAAAGACGCATAAATGAAAGATGAGAAGAGCAGGAGTAACGAATGAAAATGAAAACCCATCAAAATCTAAAGAATTGGAAAAAATAAATAAAAACTAGATAAACGAAAGGGATTAGATTTTTTTATTTTTATTTTTGTTGGGTAATTTAGTGGGAAAGACAAGCCCTGCTTTTTTTTGAAGGTGTCCAAGGGTGGTGTCAACAGGATTGCAAACCATAACGTGTTAAATAGATATGAGGGTGCCTCCGCCACAACCCCCCTTTCGTATGAAAGGGATTGGACATGAACGACACGCAAGAAGGTATAGAAATTTACAAAGCGCACCGAGTTAAATTATGGAATGATATTTTGGTCTATATTTTTAAAAAATTTATAGCAAGTTTTTTTTTTTTATGTTTTTATGTTTTATTATCTTTTTTTCATTTTTTTCGTGGTTCGCTGTTGCAAACCGCTTTATTTTGTTCTATTTTTTGGCGTTTGTGGGGCAATCTAATTGATAAGATATTGGACTACCCCTTTTTTTTAGTCCGATAATAGGGACATCAAATTGCCCTACAATCTAATCTATTCTTTTGTATGTGTTGGTCCGATGTTCTAGTTTTTTTTTTTTTTTTTTTTTAAGTGTAGTGGTCCAATGATTGAAACATCATACTGTTTTTAATTTATAGAAAAGTAAATCATACTATTTTTAATTATAGAAAAAAAGAAAAGTTGACATCACATCACCCTAAACTTGAAAAAATTTCCAAGCATGGAAGTGGCCTGAAATTTTTGAAGTATTAACCAAACAATGATTGCATAAGTTTAACCGGGTAGGTACGCATATTTATCAAGGACGTAAAACCAACATTGTCATATTCGCTTCGGAGTCTTTTTCAGTTTTGGTGAAAAAAATGAAGCAATTCGGTGCTTCGGCCGATTCGGGAAAAGACTTCCGACTTTTGTCTTTTAATATTTATATAAAATATATATAAATGATTGAATTTTTTTAAAAAAGAGTAATAAAATTTAAATTTTTTAAAAAATACTTTTATAATAGGCATTTCTTTTTTAATCGAAGCAGCTCCGAATCTGACTAAAGCACCAGCACTACCACCCTTCTCTTCGCTTAGGTTTATGCTTAAAATCCGAAAGCTTCGGTCGACGCGAAACAAATTGGATAACATTCCATAAATCACATATAACATTGACCTTATGTAAATGCTAAAAAAAAAAAAACAAAAAAAAAAACTTTGTGAAGGTCCACAAGTTAGGGTTGATGGAGAACGGGGGTAAAAGTTCGATGGTGGAGGACAGAAAGAAACATACAATTCACGTTACATGACTCTTTGTTGAGAGAGAGAGTGTGTGTGATTAAAAAAGTTAGGAGTGACCCGAACGTGTTCTTTCAAGTAGAAACTTTATGAACAAACTAAAAGAGTATAGACATCTAGGCCTGCCAATGGGCCAATGGGCCTGCAGCCTGGGAAAACATTGACACTCTAAGATTGAATAGATATTACACAATTTTAAAGCAATTGGATTTAAGTGTTTAGATACTCAAATTTTTTTTTTTTTTTTTTTGTTGAAAAGACTTATCTAGCCGTTCTGAATTGCGCCCCAAAATTTTAGTTAGAGAAAATGGTTATTTACTCGAGAGAGTAAATATACAGTTTGCTTTAAGGGAGCACACCTGCATGGGCGTATCAGTTATTTTGTAAATTCAGCTCAACTTGAAAAAGAATAGAATAAGTTTGTAGGTAGCGCTTTACCATTCAACGACCAAAACCTAACCTTCTGTGCTTTTCCAACCACATGCCCCATTATATATTCAGTGTAGGTATTCTTTTGTGATAGAGAAATATTTTTTTGTTTCTTGTGTAATAGAGAAATATGTTTTTGCGTTTTCTTTGGTAATTTTGAGTTGATTTCTTAGGAAAATGTTTTGGTAGGACTGCGGCTCTATCAAAACAAACAAAGCCTCACCTCATAACTCATTGAAAATTACAATTTAAGCATTAGAAAATCCTTATATCAATCATCTTGGCCTGAACATTATGATTGTGGAAAAAAATATAGGATTTCAAGCTCTAAAAATAGTGTATATTTTAACAAATTATCTAGATTGTCCATTTCGTCTTAAAAATAAGTGTTCGTAGATCCGCAATATCTGTACCATTTTTTCTATTTTCAAATATCATTGTTGGTGTTGGAAATTGATTTTAGAGCCATCATGGAGATTTTCGTTGCCGAAAGTGCTTTCTGGACAAGGACTTGAGGTGAGGGTTTATTTTGTTTTCATAAAGCCTAGGCCTTATAGAAACCTCATCATTTTGTTTATTAGATAATTTTGGGTTGATTTGTTGCACAAATTTCTGATTGATGGAACAAAAGGAAAAAAAAGATTATTACCCCAGCGAATATCTTAAAATTATTTTTTTATTTTCTTTGCTTAGTGTCAAGGAAGGGTAAATACCATTAAACCATATCTTATAGTCTAAAATTTTAATAGTAGGGAAATTTCCTAAATGACCATTCACCTTGTTTCCTTCATATGCCAATTTAATTATCATCTCATGTTTTAGAGTTCATTATCATCATCATCATTAGAGCTTTTTTCCAATTATTTGGGGCCAACTACGCTTCAACACATCCTAACCCCTGGTAAAAGAGATGGGTTTGTGTTGGATAGGCAGCCAACATAAAACTTTGCCAAAATATTTCATGAATCTTGAATCTACGTCATCTGCTTTAGAATTATACGAAGCTAAATTATAAAGATCAAGGTAATTAAACTACATATATATATTCCTTATCTTTAGCAAGAGGTCAGGTAAACCGACTGAAGCTTGAAACTTCTTCAGTTTGAGGCGAGAGCAGTGATCCCTATTCACCATGATCAAGAGCTTTCATTCCTCCTTACAGGAGAAGCTTCTACACATTCCTCTTCTACCAATGTGAATGGGGGGCGTCACCCCTTATTTGTGCATCCAATTCAAGCCTAGCCTTAACGCTGTCAGTTTAGTGAGTGAGGCATATCACCCTAGTGAGAATGAGAGAAAATAAGAGATCCGGCTATAAATCCTATAGCCCATGGTCCTTATCAGTGAAAATACTCCATAAATCTATAGTCCCTTCTTCACCCTCTTTAACCACAAGGAGTCCATCATATCCAAGCTTTCTTCCAGCATTAATGGAGCGTCATAGAGCCTTAATGCTACTGAAATCTGAATCCTAATTCCATTTTACATCAAGTTATTCTAGTCTTCTTGACCTTTAAGACTTAAAAACTTTGTAGATTATAACATGCTATGATCATATAATGGCACATGGTCTACCCTTTTTTCCTACACCACACGCCATCCATTTGTGGTTATTAAGACCCCATTACCTTGCTATAATTTGTTTTATAAAATCAGCCAGGTAAGTTTTGTTTTCATGAGCATCATGGTCAAATTCCATGTCATATGATAGTCCATAACATGCCACATAGCCTAGTTTCCATTTCTATGATCTACGCCATCTATTTGTGAGATTTTGACATCCACAGCAATATAATGTGAATTACATAATATTCGTGGTCAATTATTATTCCGTATACTCATGATCTCATTCCTTACTTGCCTACTAGATCACGGTCATCTTTTATATGCATATTGATCTATTCGTCCAAAGTAACCTATTACTTTGTGAGATTGCTCTCTTATTTGGCTTTCCATACTTTGAAAAGTGTGGAGTCCGAGATCCCTGTGTTTTTGAAGGCGGAGATCAAATTTTGGGTGTATTAGTCTTGAGAGGTTGACATTGAGTATAAATCATCATCATCAAAGCCTTTTATCAATTAATTAGGGTCGACTACACAAATCTTGGTCCACATTCTATTTTGTCAAAGGTTGTATCCTTAGTGAGGCCATAAATCCTCATATATTTTATCACTATTTATAACTGTGTCCTTTTGGGACCATCCCTTACCCTTTTTGAGTTTTTCATTTGAACTAACTCGCATCTCTTAACATGTGGTGTTCGGGGTATGCACAGCATATGATCAACCCACCTAAATCTACTTTATTTCATCTTCTTGATTATTAGAGTTATACCTAAGTTCTCTCGAATGTGTTCATTTTGAATTCTATCATTTCTTGTCCTACCACTTATCCATCTCAACATCCTCATCAGCTACACCTATCCTATTGGTATGTTATTTCTCGACAGCCCACATTCCGCCTCATAAAGCAAAACTGGTCTCACAATTGTCCTGTAGAAATTTTTATTTAGCTTAATTGGTATGCAATGGTCATAAAAATCTGGTTGCACATCTTCACTTCACGCACCCAGCTTTAATTTTATATGTGATGTCTTTCTCAATTTCTCCATTTTTCTAAAATTAATTCTCCAAAAATTATGTTAGAGTTATTCCATATCGGTTTTGTGAAGCGAAGGAAAGCAAGTGTGTTGAATCCTTGATGTATTTGAAAGTGTATGCCATGTAATGAAATTGAATAATGCATAATTTCATAGTGCACACACTTTCTTGCATGCAATGCTTTCTTAACTAGTTTAGTTGAATGGAAATTGTGTGTGGGCAATGAGATCTTTTCCTCTTTTATTTTGAGTTGTAAAAGTGCCTTTGAAGTGGTGACAATAGTTCCACATTGCTATACTTTTGATATTATATGTGCATTTTTTTTTATGCATACTAGCCCCTCTTAATACATTTTTTAAAAAGTATACTCCAAGGGCCTAGTTCATATATCTAACACTAGTAGACTTGGATTCATTGAAATCGGATATCCAATGGCCATCGCTATATCTTCTAAGTTAGATGGTTTGCCCAAATAACGTATTCAATATTCCATGGTCCTTCTAAAATATCATAAGATCCTATTTGCCGCATTCCAAATGTTCTTGACCTAAACCTACTTTTACCCATCCATAAGCAAATATATGTTGGTCAAGAGTAAACATTGTATACATCATACGTTTATAATTCTTGGTCTAAGAAGGGTGAAGACTTTTCCTTAACTCATTTCAAGTCTGGGTAACGGCAGTAGAGTGTATTAGGTAGGCAGCCAACGTAAAATTTTGTCAAAACTTATCATGAATCTAGAACATAAGAGACCCAAAATAGAATAACAAACTAAGATTGGTGTAACCAATTCTAATTAGTTAAAAAAAAGCTTCGATGAAGGTGTTTATTATTCTGACATTACCTAATAAGACATTGAACTATTAATGTTCCTTCTTAATTGAATATGAGGATCATTGGAGGTGGGTGTTGGATTACACTTAAAAGAGGACAAACACCTTGAGGACTTTCTTTATACAGTATGATTTGGTTAAGGCATAACCACCCGATTTTTTTGAACAGCTTGATATGAAGAATCATGCGCCGGCTTCTCTTAGTCCTTATTATATTTACAGTACCATATGTTTTCAGCATCTTCAATGTATGTAGAATTACTACCAAAGTATAGTAATATCATCAACATCTAGGTATATAAGCATGACAACACCATCGACCACTTTGGCATAAAGTACAAATGTCAGATCGATCACCAGAAAATCCATGAGTAAAATGACTATATCAAATTTTTTATGTCATTATTTAGGTGCTTCAATCATTACAAAGACTTCACAAGTTTCTAAGCCTTGTATTATGTCCTCTTCAGACTAGTCATTCAAGTTGTTCTACATATATTTCTTCATTCAGTTGACCTTTTAGAAATGTTATCTTAATATCCTCCTTGTAAATCTCAAGATATTATGCAGAGACCGAGGCAATGAATACCCAAATGTTAATCATTCTATCCACTAATGCATAGGCATTGTAAGAAAATTTTCCTATATTTCCAAAATTCCTATGATTTGATATTAGACTTTGAATATGGTGATCCATCTTGTATCTTTGGCCTTAGAATGATCCATCTTCCATTCTTTTTAGATCTTTCTTTCAATTCTCTAAATATAATCAAACCTCCCCCACCATTCGAGTTCCAAATGAATGGAGCGAATTTAGAAACAGATTTACAGTAACTTGGGATGTGTTTCTAGTTGTGAAACCTTTGAAAGCTAGGGTAGATGCATGAGCCATCAGAATAACCACAAACTTCTTTTTTTTTAAAAAAAAAAAAGAGGGGAAAAAGGAACCTCACGCTCCTTGTATCTAAGGTTTAGAATTTACTTGGTTTGGATTCGAAACCTAAATTTTTAAACTTATCCGGATCCGGGGATAGTCGGAGATCTAAATAATAATTAAGATCGGATCTGGATACAGGTGGATCCGATCCAAATCCGACACACGGTTTCTATGAAGCCCGCCCGCATATTGTAGAAATGCGGGCTTGGCAATAAATATGTTTTTTAAATATAATTCGACCCTAATTTTTAGAGAGTATATAATCTTTAACATGGAGATCATGAATATAAAAAAAAATAACAATTTGAAAACTAAAAATAATAATCATATTAAAAAAACAATTGGACCGTTAGTTACACTTGTTTTTAGATGGACTACCTATTTGCATCCATCTGGACGCTTTATACCTTTGGACCGCATATTGTCGAAATGTAGTCCAGCCAGCATGAAGCAATTTTCCTTATAGATATGTTATATAGTTTTCTTTGTTATGTATTATGTTATAGATATAAATAATATATTAAATATATTTTTTAGATTCGATCCTGTCCGGATTCAGATTTAGATCTCGTATATACTTTTCAGATCTGGATCTAAAACCGAATATTGTGGATCCGATTGAATCCGGGTCCGACCCAATCATTTAATGAAAAGATTGGTGCTCTTTCTGTCAAAGAGTTATCGCAGAACAGCAGTGTTCAAACGCGGTATGCCTTGCTCATGTTGAGGTCTCCATGTTTCCCGGCAAATCTGTTTTGAATCTCTCTCTCTCTCTCTCTCTCTCTCTCTTAACGATTGTATTCTCTCTCTCTGGAAAAGACTCACTCTCCCTTAATCCATGGCCGACCTCTCCGAAAATGGCTTCCTCATGCCCAAGCAAAAACCACAAATTTCTCCACCCCAAAGTCCACAAAGACTGAAAATAACACTAAATTTAGAAAAAATGTTAGGAAAATCTTCCATTCTCACTCATTTCTCTTGCAACATGAATCATCCTGGTCAATTGTCTAGATTCTTCCCCTTCAATTCTTATGTGATCGTTCCCCTTAACTTCCAATGGGGTCCTCCCTCCCTTCAATTCCTATGTGATTCTACCCTCAATTCTGATCTGGTTATGTGATTCTTCTTCAATTCTAATGTAATTCTCCCCCCTTAATTCTAATGTGATGGGGTGTGCTTCTTCGAAGCAATTTCTTTATGAATTTGATGATTATACTGGTGAATTTAGAGAAATAGAACATGGGTCTCCTCTGAGGCAATATAATGGAGAATTGGAAGGACCCATAATCGGATCCAATGTAAATGATGCTGGGAATGATGAAATAGGGAGAATAAATCATGGGGTACCAAGAAATTTGCCCAATAATACCGGGGCAGAGCAGATTGCAGCTGGTTGGCCCCCTTGGTTGACTGCTTTTGCAGGGGATGCAATACAGGGATGGGTTCCTATGGGGCCCGATAATTTTTCTAACTTGAAAAAAGTAAGGCATGATCTCTCATTTCATCTTGCATTTGCTCTCTCTCTCTCTCTCTCTCTCTCTCTCTCTCTCTCTCTCTCTCTCTAACTCATTAAATATATGACATGCTTAAGTGATCAGGTCCATTCATCTTGAAAATCCTGATCTGTATGTGGTTTTGTAGCTTTTAAGTAACTTCAAATTGTATATTTGATAATAATTTTGTATGTAAATTGAGAAAGGAAGTAGGACTTTTAGATTTTTCATTTTTCATCTATTGTACATAGACAAGGAGCATATTTTCTGCAATAAACAAAAAGCAAACATAAATGTCCACTGTCTAGACAGAGGAGTCCTGAAAGAATTCTATATTTAACCTTGCTACCATTTCATCTGGATGACAAAATGAAGAGCTTTGGAATCCCTAATATTCAGAACTTCAAATCTCCTTTTAGGGGGAGAAATATTCAATATAAATTCCCCATGACTAACAGAGAACACATTTCAAAGGATGTGAGATTAATTGTAAGGTCATAGCTTCCATAGCTCACAAAATTATGTTGTCAAGCTTGACGTCTAGCCAATACCTAATGGCACATTTGGTTAGCATGAAAATGTTTTCTAAAAAATATTTTCACATGAAAAAATTCTCTCATGCAGTTAAGTGTGGAATATTTTCATACCAATTGGTCTTCATGTATTTTTTCACATCGATTGGCAACTAATTGATGTAAAAATATTCCCACACTTGACCGCATGAGAGAACTTTATCATGTGAAAATGTTTTTTCACACACTCCAAATGTGCCATAACTGCTTGGATTTTCTACCTTGCAAGCTTCACATTGTGATATTGTGATCTGAAGCTCTTAGTCTCATACCCTAGACTCTATGTCCGAGTACCATGCTCAAGAACAAAATGAAAAGTATTTGATTTAGTAGATTTGGTCTAGTTTTGAGCGATTGGTCCGTTAAGGCTGTTTATAGATCAAGTATACAAGTGATGCATACCAAGTTTATTTCTTGCTTTCTCAGTTCACATCACAATGGCCATGGAAATGTGGTTGGATAAAGTGTTCTTGAAAAATGGATGGACTAGCCTGAGTTATTCTTGATGTTTTTGACTTGGAGCATTGCATCTCTCAATGCTATAATAGCAAAACATTGTGGCCTAGGAAATATTCCCATTTAGAATAGAATTAGTCTATTATATGCATTTTTAGTGTCAATCTCATTTGACAAAAGAAGTTTTCTATAAGAAATTGTCAAACTACAGTTCATGGTCCCTAGACAAACCAGTTTGCCCACTTGAACTGCATAAGAAATATACAATCTGGTTATTGTCAAATGAAGGAGCTCTCAAACTTAAAACCTATAAGTGGGTGGGTCATAAAGATGCTCACAATCACTTGTTGGAAGCTTCATATTAAGCTTTGCTGGAGCCGCAAATGTTGTGGACTCATCCTCGTGAGCCCCAGAAGTAATGCCCTGCATACTTTTTCTATTCCAATTAGGTACCCTCTTGACATTGTAATTTCAAGTCATAGTTTAGAACTGCTATAAAATATCCTAAAACTTGCTATGGTTGAAGTGACATTACAAATAACAACAATATCATCTCTGTATACATTAAGCACAACCATCAGATCACCTGAAGACTAGACTAATAAAGAGAGAGACATCAGTCCTACATTGCGAACACTCCTGAAAGTCGCAATAGCACAAAATCTCTCAAACCAAGCCTTGGGAACTTAATTGAGAGCATAAATCAGTTTCTTGTGGAGGGGGCATGCATCTTATCGTGCAAGTTACCATTAAGAGATGCATTCTTATCTCTCGTGTGATAAAGATGCCATCTCTAGAATACCAGTTTGAAAAAAACGTGAATATCTATTTGTGTACAAATGAAGGAAAAGTGAAAAATTCCACATGAAATAGGTTTCCTGCAAGCTCAGATCTTTTTTACCTTGAACTCCTTCAATTCAACCATCTTAATCTCTGAATAAAATATTTTAGCTTTTGTTGAAATCTAACAATCCAATCTCTTGTTGTGATGTTTCTGATGCTGAAGCTGACACTCAAAAGGATGTTTTATTTGCGTGGCTGATTTCAGACAATTGTTTCCTCAGGCTCTTCTTTTCTTACTAGGATGTGAAACACATCATTTTTCTACATTGCTGTCTTGTCAGATTTTCTAGCCTTTAGTTTCAACTTGAGTTGGAACTTCTTATTATCATCAAAATAATTAGAGATGTGGATATGAATAATTGAAACACACTTGGCGCCTTGAGTGTTAAAATGGCAAAAGATAGTTTGATTGGATGCACATGTTCTAGTGTATGCTACAGGCAAATGTGTTAATTAAATTTTTAGTATATTTAACTAACGGTAGACAATGTACGTGTGATATTAGTAACAATGAACTAAATATCCATCTTGCATCATGAATTTTCTGTGGTAGGACATTCTCATTAGACATTATTGGGTATCCCGTATATTTTTTTAATACGAAAAATATGGCCGGTGGCATGAACTATTCCCTAAATTTACAGGCATTCTGTAGTATAATCATTTTCTCCATTAGTACTGGGCTGTCATTCAAATAGCTCACTAGTGGATTGAAACTTTACACTACTTTCAATGACCTTTCTTGTCTTTCTTTACTTTCAAGTTAGTTTGTTCACCATATCCTTCTCTCACAAATGAGCCCTTCAAAGAGCTGTAGCCAAAGTCCTGTTCTCATCCTCTTTAATGTGCTCAAGTAGAGGCCTTTACTCTTTTAATTTTTAGCATGATTCTGAAGGCTACTCACAGCACATGCTCAAGTGGTTACTTTTAATTTCAATGATCACATAAATTCATGCATGTAAAATATTTGGCTTGTTACATCTTGAGTTCTTTTATGTAATCTTCCTGAACTTTTCGACTCTGCTTGCTTGTGATATTTGCCATTCAAGATCGGGCAAGGTGCATATGGCAATGTGTATCGAGCTTCTGAAGTTAGGAGTGGGAGGTTTGTGGCACTCAAGAGAGTAGGTTTTGACAAGTGCATACCAGAGAGTATCCACTTTATGGCACGCGAGATAAAGATTTTGCGAAGATTAGATCATCCGAATATTGTGAAGTTAGAGGGATTGGTCCTTTCTCGCTTCTCTCGTAGCTTGTATCTTGTGTTTGAATACATGGAACATGATCTGGCCAGGTTGTTGTCCCGTCCAAATATCAAGTTTAATGAATCCCAGGTTTGTCAGTGATTAATGAATGGCTACTATATTATACAAAGCTGTATTTTTATGTTATGTACTATAGTATGATGGAGATGGGAAAATAAGGGTCCATTTGGGTTATCACCATCCAATGCAATTATGGATGGTGATGGAGAAAGAGTAGGACCCATGAGAACAGGACATGGGAGAATGGGTCCCACTCTCTCTCCCTAAATGTCCATTTTATTCGATGGCCTTTTGTGCTACTGCTTTCCATAGTCCATTGGATACTGGTACAGATACTTTGCCCTACATGTAATGGCTTTTGAGATTATTTCCAATTTCCAATTTCCGTTTATTCAAGGCATATAGCAATTTCTATGATCCCCTCTGAGCATTATATTATTTTGCCTTTTTCACTTGTGTTATGCAGATTAAATGTCTTATGCAACAATTATTTCTTGGACTTGACCATTGCCATTCTCGTGGTGTTATTCATCGGGACATCAAAGGATCAAATCTTTTGGTTGATGGAAACGGTGTTCTAAAAGTTGCTGATTTTGGTTTGGCTACCTTTATTAATCCTAGACAGAGGCGACCACTTACTAACCATGTAGTAACTCTTTGGTACCGACCTCCTGAACTTCTTCTAGGCTCTACAGATTATGGAAACACAGTGGATCTATGGAGCGTGGGATGCGTGTTTGCTGAAATGATTTTTGGAGAGCCTATATTTCAGGGGAGAACTGAGGTCATTACTGAAAATTTTTAATAAATGTCATTTGTTGAAGGTTGCTATGAACTATTTCTCTGTTCTAGTGTGTATACCCATACATATACATGCATTAATACGTATTTTATGGAAAACAAATCTTATTGGCCCAAGGGCCATACTTCAGAAATTGGCCCAAGGGCAAAAATGTCTAGTTATGAGGATTTGTTTGACCCCAAAACTCTGAAATCATATTTACTCCTCTCTAAGACCATTTAAAACTAAACTTTGATTTTGGAGCCAAAAAATGCTCAATAAACTCTCACTCCAAGAATGTTTCTAGACCGTCCATTTGTCACAATATCAAATCTGGGTTTCAACAGCTGAAAATCATTCTCTCTCTGAAATATATCACAAAGTTAATCCAAAATGTTAGAGAAGTAAATTTCAGCTGTTTAAGTTCTCCCTAAGTAACTAATTAACTCACCTAATAACTCTGTGCATGTGTGTGCGCACGTGTGTAGGTGGACATTTATCAAAATACATCTTACTTTTCAACTATTGAACATTTTACCTTTTTTCTGCCATTCCAACTCAGAATCATGTGCATTTCGATGAGAATTTTGAAATTAAGTCAAAATACATGGGTAAAATGTTAATAGTTAATGCCATTGATGCATTTTGACAAATTTCCCTATGCACGTGTATGTGCATGTGCAGGTTGAGAGAGTGAAAGAGCTTATAAACTAGTGGTATGGTAAAGATTGTAAAAAACAACCAATAATTTGGGTAGTTGTTCAACAGCTTATCTTGGGCTTAGATTCTTGCAGGATTCTGCTCATTTTAATGCCTTAAAAACCTTTTCATTCTTCTAACAGGTGGAACAACTATATGAAATTTTTAGACTTTGTGGTTCACCATCTGATGAGTATTGGAGGACATGCAAGCTGCCTTGGGCAGCTATCTTCAAATCCCAACAGCCTTATGAGCATCGTCTTACACAGACATTTAAATTTCTCCCACAAAGAAATTTGAATTTGTTGAATATGCTCCTTTCTGTTGACCCTACCAGGAGGGGCACTGCAAGAGCTGCTCTTGCATCTGAGGTAAGTTTTTTTTTTTTTTTTTTTTTTCAGATGCATTGATTCTATATGATTAATTGAATAAGTTTGTTTAAACATCTACTTGTTATTTGTTTAATTCACTCAAATGAGTTCTGCAGAAACTTAATTGTTGTTTGTTCATTTTTCCTTTACAATGCATGCAGATTCAGTTGTTTACTTCTGTACTGCTTATAACTATTTCGAATGTTTGGGTTTCTCTTCATAAAGCCATAACTTGCTGTAAGTTCAAATGTAAAAAAACATAAATAAAATGAAAAATGTGCTATAAAATGCCTTTATTGAATGGGATTGTGTGCAATGGGACCATTTACCTTTGGTACAAGGTGGTCACAATTAATCTTGATCGTTGGATGTGATATTGAGTGGCTACATTTATTCCATTGACCAAGCTCAAAGTTCAAAAGAAATTTTTTCGAACTTTGTGATACATCCAAGCTATCAAATTTCACATCGGATGGTTATAAGTAATTGTGATCACCTTGTACCAAAGGTAAATGGTCTCATTATATATTTCTCCGTATTTGAACAGCCTATTTATTGACTGGTGTATTCAATGACTGCCAAGATCCACACACTGTTACTTTCTGCCACATTTAACTTGAACTTAAAGAGAATGCACATGCATATATATTCTAACCAGAGAAGCAGAAATAAAACATTAAGAAGAGAAAGAAACCACATCTTTACTAACAGTCAGGGAGCGTCTCTCAGACAGCATTACTCCTCAAAGTACACCCACATTGCGCAAAAAACCAGCAAGATGACTGCCCTTCCAGTGTCTATACTCAATGCTTGCCATGCTGATAAGACCTCGAAAACAAAAGGGTCTCACCACTGCACAGAACTGGAAAATCTGTAGATGTCAAAAATGAATTGCTTTCAGTTATTGTTTAGTAGGTATATGTATGCCCTTCCTCAAGCTTGCATTACTCAGATCCTACAATGGTCGCAATCATCTGGTTATGTCTCTAACTATATCCTTCTTTGTGTTAAAGATGAATATAAGTATCAAGTTTCTTCTCAAGTAAAATTTCCAATATTGTCTTGGGATGAAAGATCTAGCTTAGTTTCCTTTGGTATTTTCTTGAATTTGAGTTTGCTTGATCTTCTAAATGTGATACCAATTGACTCTCAGTATTTTACTCTCTTTAGTGATTCTCTTTATTTAGGTAGGGCCAAAAGGAGAGTAGGAGTGTAATTTGGTTATTGGGAAGTCACCTGTATATACTATATAGCAACCATCGTGTTTTATATCGATAACATTGTTAAAGAAGAACGATATATTATAGCTTTTGTTCTTACAATCCAAAGTTGTTTTTAAGATGATAAAATTTATGAAATGTCTAGTCTGGTTCGCTAGCGTATCTCTTATTACTGCAAGAGCCAGTAACGGAACCAAAAATGGGTGGTAGTGAGGGCCTTCTGAACATGGCATCATGCGACATGGCATTGACCATGGCTTGGCTCGTCAAGGCCGATGTCATATAATTCATCATGTCATTCTTCTTCATTTTTTCCTTTCAATACTCTTTGTTTTCCATGTGGTTAGCTCACACCCCATATGGTGAGTTTGGAGGAGAATAACTGACGAGAAAAATTGTGTATGAACAGTACTTCCTCACAAAACCATACGCATGTGACCCATCAAGCATCTCAAATACTGAGGAGGATTTTAAACACCATGAAATGGAGCGCAGGTACGGCCACGAACAGTATAAGAATGCATGCAAGCATGTGTACTTACTGTAAAAATCATCATACATTCACTATGTTACATCATTTTATGGGCATGACTCAAGATGTGGAGAAGCACCAGGCTTAATTTTTTAAAAAAATTGAAATTGGGTTTGGTTACGCAGGAGAAGAGGTGGGAAAGCACATGGATAGTTATGTATGATTATGAAAGGTAACAAACTGAAAAACGCTCACCATGCATAAATATCGTTAACTCATCATGTTGTGGGTATAACTCAAGTAAGTGTGGCTCTCTCACTAAATTGAAGTTGGGTTTTTGTTGTTCAGGAGAATTGGAGCTGGGAAAGCACATGGATATGGAAGTTTTTCGGGCTTCCAAGAAATGGATGAGGACCAGAATCTTGCAGCTCCTCTGCGCGGTACTTCTACTGCAACTAATCTTCATATAAAAGCTTTACTCCAGCAAAACTCACAAGAGGTTACTTTCTATAATGATGTTGTAGTGCCTCTGTATGAGCTTACAGAAACTTGGATGGTTGGAAATGATAAAGATTGGTGACTTCAAACAGGCACAGGCGGTTGTCTAGAGCAAAACTGAGCTTGGGAGGAAAGTAGGTTCAATCAGGTTGAATTCAGAGCTGGCAAAGCATAATAATGCTAAATTTTGCAATTGAAGATGCAACGGGTTTTACTCAATTTTGATCACCGGTGCTACTTTTTACCAACAGTTACACTTGCAATTTTCCAATATATGTCATGGGATTGTATACAATGAGACCATTTACCATTAATACAAGGTAGTCACAATTATTTATAACCATCTTATGTGAATTTGATAGTTTGGGTGTACCACAAAATTCGAAAAAATTTCTTTTGAAGTTTGAACTTAGTCAATAGAATAAATGCAACCACCTAATCTCAAATCCAATCCAATGTTTAAAATCAATTGTGACAACCTCGTACAAAATTTCAAATCCAATCCTATATTTAAGATCAATTGTGACCACCTTATACAAAATGCAAAAAATCTCATTCTATATTTTTGATAATCTGTATATCTAAGAAATAAAAAATTTATTTTTGCTAGTCATAGAATGTGAGTTTTTTGATGAAATCTTTGTTTTGTCTTCCATTGCAGTTTTGTTGACAGGTGCAGTTTCTATAATGTTACAACCTTAAACAAACCCATTAAAGCACATCTCCAAATTTTATCATAACATATAATTTTGTTGTAATTTATTTTTAGAATTATCTTAAAAGCTATTTTCATATCTAATTAAAAAATTTTAAACTTCCAAAAAGATTAAAATCAAGTAGATCTATAAACATACGAAAATCTTGAAAATGTATGGTCTAGATAATGTGTTACAAGATGCATTACCTTTTAGACTCGAAAATTTTTTTTTTAATATTCATACATCTCAATGTCGAGATGAGATCAATTAGAGGGTTTTTCAACATTAAAACAACCTTCCCGATAGATTTTTGAGGTGCACCTGTCATTCTACATTTTAAGGTTGCAAACTCATAAACGCCTCCCTTTGTTGAAAGGCTTCTTTTTTCTTTTTCTTTTTCTTTTTTTTGAGGGGGAGGGGGAGGCGGAGTGGGAGGGGGCACAACGTCCATAGAAATTCAGAGGAATAGAAATCAACAGGCACCTATGCATGACAAAGGAAATCTTCAGAAGAAATTCAGAGGAATGTGAATCTACAAGAAAACATGCATAGAAATTCAGATTCTTTACATAATTCTCCATCAAAGAGCACCCAAGGTGGGACCCATCTTCAACCAACGAGGGCCCATCTGTGCATCAGGGTACACAAGGCAGCCAAATGCCACCAAACCCCTGGTTTCTTGAGAGAGAATTGTCGGTTGTTTCTAGAGAGCAATTGCCAATTCCTCGACTCCTTTCATAATATTCAGGCACGCCAATTCAGGTTTCTCGTCGATTTTGCTGCTCTCTCTGCTGATTCCAGTTTCTTTCCCATCAGAAGCAGCAGCACTTTCTCTCCCATCACAGGCAAAGGCAGTTTCCCTTCCATCAGAGGCAGAGAGACACTCCTCAAACCTGAAACAACTCACGAGATGGTCATTCGTTATGCCAGCAGCCTGCATGAATGAGTAGACAACGGTGGGACCCACATAACGAAACCCTCTCTTTACTAAATCTTTGCTTATGACATCGGCTTTGGGGGTCTTCACAGGGACCTTACGGGGATATCGGAATTTGTTGACAATTGGTTTGTTGTTAACAAAGCTCCAGCAATATCGATCAAAAGAGCCAAACTCTGTGATGATCTGCATTCAATCAGGAAGACAATTAGGCAAAACAAGTTGCAGATAGGCACGTAGAAAAAAAAAATGAATGGCTGAAACCGTAAGTACAGAAATGAGAAACAAAAAAAAAAGAAAAAGAACGAAGACCTGTCTCTCTCTCTCAACACAACCATGCCAGTGCCCTTCATCTTTCTTTTTTAAAATAAGCACTGTTTGCTCATTTAAGTTTGCCAGAGATGTTCTACAAAGCAACGTGGGCATACCTTTGAAATAAGCCGTGCATTTTCAATAACAGCACGCAGTTTTGGTTCTGATAATTGGAGACCTGCATTGTTTGCAATTGATATGATCTTTTTCTCACTCAGCTTGGCAACTGAAGCCGGGTCAAAATCCAAAAACACTTCCCTGTAGAAAGATTGGTTAGATGAATTCAACATATATGATTAACTTTGATTAATATATCTCTAAAGATAGAGGAGTACCGAAATGTGTGTCTTTTGCTAAGAATAGATGGCCAGGTAAGTTCTGCCAATGCTCCTGATAAAACCAGCAACTCAAAGAGTTTTCTGAAAGAATAAAAGATTAATCCAAAAAGAGAGTCAATTGTTTCTAATCTATCAAAAGAACGAAGTAGTTTTAGCTTTGAAAAGCATTGCATCACTGACAAGAAACAGCCAGCAAGAAAACCACATACTTGTCATCATGAACTGGAAGACCCCATTCTTCATCATGGAAAGCAGCATAACATGGTTCTGTTGTAACCAATCAATGTATGAGTTAAATATGTAGGTATATCACCAAAAACTAACGATATCACAAAGACAGATATCAAAACCCACCAAACTGGAGACAAGGCAAGTCTTAAGATAAGGAAAAAAGAACTTGACAAACAAAAACATGCATAGATAGAAAGAAAAATAAATAAATAGCTATAGGCCATAATCTTCTGAATTTTGTGACACATCTACCTAGAGAATTTTTCAAAAGCTTACTATACTTATTGCCCATCGAGTCTAGCATTATTAAGATGATTATCTCAGTGGTTGCTTACAAATTACTGAACTACATTGGATAGGCTCTGGTAACATTTGTTCACCCTTTTTTTTCTTTTTTTTTTGGTAATGACATTTGTTCACCCATATTAACATTCAAAAAATTATGTATATAACATGGAAATCATAGCATAATTTGGGAAACATGCTACCTTTTTCTGAAATTGACAATTCAGAAACAGGTAAGATGAATTTTTTTTTAATTGATTTTTGTTTTGGGAAACGATCTTCTGAAACAAATTCCTCCTCCCCACCACGGCATTGCAGCCACCACCCTTCAATTTCAAGAAGAGAAGGGGAAGCTCAGGGCAGTTTTCCCTTGCCCCACTGGGTGCCGAGAGAGAGAGTAGGTAATATGGCGGGTGCTGCAGCAGCAATGGTGTAGAGAGACCACAATATTTGCATGATATCAAAAAATAACAAAAATGCAACCGTGAAAAATCCATAGATGGCAATAGATTTCTGGATTAATTCACATGCAGCAAATGCCCAAACGTAGAATAATATATATCATAATACTATATGGCACCAAATCATTTATATCATTAAAGAGGATTATGACACCATGACACCATATCATTTATATCATTAAAGAGTATTATGACACCATATTGTTTATATCATAACAGTATATGCCACCATATTGTTTCTATATGTGCATGATAGAAAGATGACAAACAAAATCACAGAATCCTAGACAAGCCCCAAATTGCTTTCATTATACTAGAAAGCCTCCATGGAAAACCAGTTAAAGGGTGAACACTTAAATGGCAACATTGGAGTAGACATCGGGCCACAGATAGACGCATAGTCATGGAACCAAAATAGGATTTGATGAATATGTGTCAATTTGTTTAACCATGAAAAATTTTAATGTAGTGTTTTGTCAGTCTGCAGATAGTGCGACTAGATGTATATCTTCGTTATATTTTCTATATGAAAAATGAATGTGGGATCATAGTTGTTAACCCAATTCATGATGTAAACTTGTAAATTCATTTTCTGGGCCTCTAAAGCCCCTGGATATTGGAGCACATTTTCAATGAAAGTTTCCACATATGTAGGGATCTTCTCGTTTCCTGGAGACATATTTGGAGGGAGGCCAATGCAGCCGCCGACTCTCTTGTTCGGGAGGGTGCCTTGCGGATGGGTGCATCCTAGGGGGAACCATTTTCGTCACCTTAGTGATTGCCATTCTGGTTTTTTGTACACTCGCACTCACAGATCAAAATGTATAGCATTTTTCTAGATCCCTTAGGGTGGTGGATATCATTTTTTGGACCCCTTGGGGTTTTTGTACAGGGAGGCCTTTCTGTGGGTTCCTTTCTTTAATTCTCACCTTTGTAAGTTTTTCTTTAGTAATACAACAGTTAACAGTTTCAGTTTCAAAAAGAAATTAAGAAAAACAAAAACCTTGTAAGTTCATTTTCAGAATCACAAAAATACAGATACACAACAAAAAGATTTTGGGAGATCTACCCAAGCAATTATGCTCACCAAACCAGAGAAGACTCACCTTCATTAGCTTGCAAGGTTATAATTATAATTAATAAATTCAACAAGACATTGTTCACTATTTAGATAATATCTTTGTTCAGAGGGCATTGAAAAACAATAACTGAAATAACTTGAATTATATATAGTTGATGAGGACCATTGAGAATGACAATCTCCTTGAAATGTTTGCCAATAAAGCTAAGAGAATTAGCAATACCAATACTGCAACCAATGTTTGCGAAATTTTAGCCAATAATATTCATGACGCAGGCAATAATGTTAGGCTACAAATAATCGAGATCCATATATAAATATCTCTAGATGTTGCGTGAAGCGTATAGTCTTACACTAGGAAGAGTATCCTACATTGAATATGTGTACGCCAAAGATAATAAAAAGGAACCATCAGTTGGTGAATAGTTTCACTCGATGAATAGAGAAACAATGCAACAAAGAGACATGTAAAGCAACCAGAGGGAAACCACCAACCATCTCCTCTTGTTTGATGATTGAAAAAAGCAGCTTCAAGAATGTCAAAACATCCTTACTCGACCTTGTATAACAAGGTTTCAGATATCCATAAAAACCTCAAGCAGCTTGTAACACATCATGCTAAGTAGGCTTATTGCACTTAGTAACACATCATGCTAAGTAGGCTTATTGCACTTATTTTGTGAAAGTCAAGTTAATTTCCACAAGTTCTCCACAAGGTAATAAGGAATGGATAAACAGGATCGCAAGTCTTAGGAACAGTCAAAGGAGACTTGCTTGAATCTGATCAGAGATGCAAAAAAAATGAGTTCTACAATTTCAGGAAAAAAGAATTGCATAAAGTTGATTTGATACATCAAAGGAATACAAAATAAGAACGGAAAAGGTTGAGATACTGATGCAATGAGCTTTTTATTTTACTATTTTTTTATCTTTTTATTTTCTTGATTTTGGATTTGGTATTATTTAGGTTTTTAAGTTTATCAAGGGTTATTTTTGTATTTTTTTGTTGTAGAGATTTGAGGGATATTTAATTTAGAATTTTAATTACTTGTTTTGTTTTTGGGAAGCTTAGCCTGTGGTGGTTAGGGATGTGGGATTCATATTAGGCGGTGATTGATGATTGAGTAAAGAGTTTGATGTTTTAAAAACGTCTTGGGTGGACTCCCTTGCAAACCTAGAGAGGTTATAATATCTCAAAATCCTTTTTATTTTCCCTCCATGGGTTGGTATTTATTTTATTTTTATTTTCCTGTTATTATTTTCTCCTTGCATCCTTTGTTATTTTCCTGTTATTATTTTCTCCATGCATCAGTTGAGGTTATAATCTCTCAAAATCCTTTTTTTTTATTTTTTTTATTTTCCCACCATCAGTTGGTATTTATTTTATTTTTATTTTCCTATTATTATTTTCTCCCTGCATCCGTTGGTATTTTCCTGTTATTATTTTCTCCCTGCATCAGTTGGTATCAAAGCATACATGTTGATCACAAATAAATCAGTTGGTATCAAAGCCTTGAGATACATGTTGATCACAAATCAATCAGTTGGTATCAAAGCCTATTGATGATTGAGTAAAGAGTAACTCGGTTGGTATCAAAGTCTTGAGATACATGTTGATCACAAATAAATCAGTTGGGATCAAAGCCTATTGATGATTGAGTAAAAAGTTTGATCTTGATCTTGTGAAAAGATCTTGGGGTGCACTCCAATGCAAACCTAGAGAGGTTATAATCCCTTAAAATCCTTTTAATTTTATTTTTATTTTCCTGTTATTATTTCTCCCTGCATGAGTTGGTATCAAAGCTTTGAGATTGATCACAAGTAAATCAGTTGGTATCAAAGCCTTAATATCCATGTTGATCACAAATAACTGATGATCTAATTATGGAACGTATAGATCAAATATTTGAGCAAGTGGATAAAAAAATTGAGAGACTCAAGCAAAGTAATAGAACAAGGCCTACGAGATCTATTCCATAGATTCCAATCTGACCAAGAAGAATGAAGAGGTAACTCTCAGTGCAAAAGATGTTGACAATTTTTTGATTTGCGGTATGTGAAAATACCAAGAAGAATTGTCAAACTACATCACCAATTATTCGCTTGGACTCTCGAGGATGTAAGCTCGTAGTCGAGCTTCTCCCAACCCCGAGAGAATGATGCTATGAGTTTTTTATTTTTTATTTTTATATTTTCTTTATTTTAGATTTGGTATTATTTAGGTTTTTAGTTTATTTTGGGTTATTTTTGTATTTTTTGTTGGAGAGATTTGAGGGGTATAAAGGATATTTAGAATTTGGTATTTTGGGTTACTTATTTTTATTTTTGGGAGGTTTATCATGTGGTTAGGGATGTGGTACTAATAGGAGTTACCTTTTAGATAGAGAGAAATAGAAAGATATGGTAGGAGGTGGCGCGTGAGGAAAAGGAGGGAATTCCTAAATCTAAGAAGATACTATTTCATAGAGATTTTGGGGAGATTTATTTCCTAAAATCTAAGAATATATCATTTAGATTTTAGGGAGATAGGAATGGAGATAGGAAAAAACATGAGTAGGACTGAGGTGAGAAAAAATAGGAAAAGTAGGCAGAAAATATAGAGAGAGAGATTTGTGGGTTTGTTTTTTATTTATTTATTATTATTTTAGTTTATTTAAAGGGAAATACGCCCCTCTTTATTGGTGATTGAGTAAAGACTTTGATCTCCTTTACAGACTCAAATAGAGGCTATACTCTCTTAAAATCCTTTTTATTTTATTTTTATTTTCTTGTTATTATTATTTCGTGCATAAGATTCCTAAATAGAAAAAACACAATTTCACATTTTAGTTAGAAGGTTACCATTTTCATACTTGTAAAGGAACAATTTCATGATTAAACCCAGAAAATAGAAGTTCTTCGTAAGTATTGTTCAGAACCCTAATCTGCTATATCAAAGCAGAACAACGGTTGCACTGCACCACTATAACCATTAAAATCTGAATGTGCTTTATCACATCAGAAGGATGTAAGACTCTCTGGCAAGATAAGGAGCGAACAAGAGAAAATATTGCAAAAAAGAAAAACTAAACTGCATACGAAAAAGAAAAAGTATTAAACCGCAATTGATTGAGTGGTTAGAGAGGAGGGAAACTTTAAACAAGAAGACAACTACTAAAAATGGGAAATATGATATTAATCAATCATAACGGGGAGGGGAGGAAAACTCACCAGTATTTGCAGTGACCCAGTGGCACCTCCTCTTGCCCTCTAAAGGGGTCGGCAAAACCACTGCAGTGGCTGGAGCAACCTTTACAGGCTTTGGACCAGTTTGTTTCCTCTTACTCCCTGGACTTGATCGAAAAATCTTACCAGTAGAAGCACGACTATACACTGAATCGGACGAGGCATCTGACGAGCAAGATGCATTTAGAGAGAGGTTAGAGTGCAAAAGCAACTCCTGCCTCCTTAAAATCAAAGAAGCTCGAGGAGAAGGAGGCATTGGTTGAGAAGAAACAACAGCTGGGGGTGTCTTAGGCTCCTCAACTGAAGCTTTATTACTTGGAGGTGGTGTGATTTCAGGCTTCTCTTGTTTCCTTAAGGGTTTTGATGCAGGTTTTCGAGTTGCTATGGAGCGAGCCTTGTTCCCCGCTGGCCCAAGAACTGGCCTCACCTCTGCATCTGCTACATTCATAGACCTGATCTTTGGAGGTCCAGACATGGAAATTACCGCTCTTTTAAAGTCCTTATTGCCTCAAATCCCAGATGTTAGCTAATTAATTTCCGCCTTCCACTTCCTAATCCAGGTAGTATTCCCTTCTGTTTCCTAAACTAGCTCAGAACCAAAAAATGGGAAAGCATAACATGAAATCAATGATCCAAATGCACCCCAAAAGCCCTCGTATAAAGGATTTCACGCTGCATTTCAGCAAATTTTTATGAAGCTCGTCGAGGTCCAGAGAAAGCCCTAACTTTCACAGAATGAGATGATTTCTCCCTTCCTCTTCCAAACCTAACTCAGAATTGAGCGGTGAGAAAATGCAGTAAAAAAAAACACCTACCATTAAATACAGAACTCATTTTCTTAGTGCTAGAGAATGAAAATAGCTCTCACAGACTTCCCTTCCTCCAAGATCATATCTAACGCTGAACAGCATTAGAAAGTCATCATCAGCAATATTAAAGCCTATAATAAAAGATTTCTGACCGTTATTGCACAACGTGCTCAAAAACTCATCAAGGCCCAAAATAGACCCTAACTATCACAAAGTAACGATATCACCCTTCCTTTCACAAACTCGCTCCGAATTGAGCACTGAAAAGCTTAAAAAGCAAAATCCATGTACAAGCCCAAATGCCTACTGGCTTCACACCTCATTGTCACAAATTTCACTGAAACTCAAAAACCTCCACCAAAGGAGCTAGATAAAACCCGTCCTCTTCAAAACCAAGCCCTAATTTAACGATGAAAATGTACAACACATGATCTCTGCAAAATAGAAATCTCACCTCCCGTACAAAATCATGAAATGGAAACCGATTGTTCACCACATTGTGAGAGAAGAACCAACCAGAAACCCTAGAACCAGCTGGTACAAGTTCACTCCAAACGGCTTCTGAGCTCTTTCAAAACCCTAAAACTCGCCAAATGATCTGAAACCCTAGAACTGGCCGAGCGACCTCAAATCCATTTAACCTGTACACATATATAAGGTAGCTCTTCACACCTGTAACAGTGTCGCAGCAGAAAGCCAGAAACACAACAACCGCGATCTGAGGAGGGAGAGTTAGAGAGAGAGAGAGACTGAGAGTTAGAGAGAGTGGAAAAGGAGAGAGAGAGAGAGAGAGAGAGAGAGTGAGGAACACAAGGGAATGGAGTGTCGGAAAAGATTTCAGACAATTATATACTGGGGAACTGGGTGGTCCGGTCAGAGCAGGAGCGTGACCGGTTGTTGCCCGCTAACTGCCTTCGTGTCCGAACGTGTTGACCCCTCCGGGACTGTTTGTTTCATGTATATTTTATCGGGAATCTTTTCGTTCAAAATTCCAATTATATTTAGCTCTATTTATATAGAAGAAAATAGTTTTAGTGCATTTATAAAGTGTTTTTTTATTATAAAATTGATTATATTTTGGTGGGTTGGCTATGTCCTTATTTTAAATCGAGCCTGCCGAATCAGGATTTGTGTAATCCATTTTAAATTAATTAAAAAAAAAAAAAGCTATGATGATGAGGTCGGTTAGCTATATTTAGATTTAATACAACATTTGTTGAGAAGTATGAATTAAATATAATATTTATTATGAATTAAATATAATATTATTAAGAGATGTGAAATAATTCAAATTGAAAGCTAAAAAATGACAAGAGATAAGCCTAAATAAATATGTTAAAAAATAACGAAATAAAACATGAAGGCATACGGCAGCACTATGACTGCTCTCAATAAAGCAAAATGGCATTTTAGAATTTATGTAGCCGACCTTAATTGGAAAAAAAATTTGAGAATTTAGTATTTATTTTTGGTAAGAAAAAGAGAACAAGAGTTTCATGTTTGGAATTATGGGCTAAACGTCTTTATCAAGTATTTTTTTCCTTTTTTAAGGATGTATTTCTATTTTATTTGCTTATGAATATTGTATTGGATTTAAATAGGGCATAGATAATGGGGGAGGTGGGGAAGTCAGCCACCGTGAAAAAGTGAAATAAATTTTAGTGGTTTGGAAAGAAAAGCGATGTAGCCGTTATTTTTAAAACGGTAGGCAGAGTGAGGAAGGTAGCCGGTACTCTCTCTCTCTCTCTCTTCACGCATTGGATCCTCTCTCTCTCTCTCCTGCCTTTTTGGATGTACGCATTTCGTTCCGACCTTCAAAAACGTGATTCATTTTCGTATACTCACGCCCTTCGATCCCCGCCTCGGTTAATGGCCACCGAATTAGAGCCAAAGTTGACCCACCCTTTTCTCTCTCTCTCTCTCTCTTTCTCTCCATGTACCTGCTTTTTGTTTTCATGTATGTATTTGGTTCAGTACGTTAAAACGTCACTCATTTTCGTATTGTTTCCGGATGATTTAAAAAGTGGA
The DNA here is from genome assembly GCF_054954075.1 of Amborella trichopoda. Lineage (NCBI taxonomy): Eukaryota > Viridiplantae > Streptophyta > Magnoliopsida > Amborellales > Amborellaceae > Amborella > Amborella trichopoda. Next base: position 42,160,799 of record NC_142347.1, read on the forward strand.
TTGGCCATCAGGATTGGGTATAGCAAAAAATGATTCACATCCGCTCGTCGTTTCACAGTGCGAAATAATTAGTGAACCGACAAAAAAAACACGTACAAAACAATGTTTTTACTGTCCAGATAGGTGGGTGAATTGGTATTTTTATTGCAACAAAACAATGTTGTTAGTGTAACAGATCATCGTTTTCCTTTTAAACCTAAACGATTTCTTACATATTGACAAAATTGATATGGGTGGATCGATTCTCGAATGATTCTGTACGGACCCAACATCTTTTAAATCATTTGTTTCAAGGTTGGACTCCGGCCAAAGTACAAAGGTATTATAACAACAATAGACCCAACTTCTGTCTCTCGAACTATATTTACCATAAACCCATTGTCTTGTTTAACTCCTCCCTCGAGACCACAAACCCGTTCTATTGTTTAACCCCTCTCTCTCTCTCTCTCTCTCTAACATTGCACATACTTGCATTATTGTTTAAATACTTGGGAAAAGATGATATTTTATGCTTAGAAACTATCGATTTATGCATTTATTTTGTTGGGGGATGGGAACACTTGGCAATTGAGTAACGTACCAAAAGAGTTGGATTAGTAGAATGCAGTAGTTGGATATTTATGATCAAGGATTGGGCCAACAATAAAATTATGCTTTTCCGTAGGTGTTTGGTGTTATAATCAGGCCCTCTGAAAAAGACACTCTCAAATATGATGAAAAAGACAATCCCTATATACACTTAGGGGTCATACCAACCTCAAACACTGATTTATTCTATTAATTTTAACCCACAGTTTTTTGTCTTTTGACTAACAGCTGATGATCTCCATTTATTTATGTTTTCGATTTTTCTAGTTTTTTCTCTTTCTTTCAATTTTCTTTTTGCTATAGTGGGATAAAGTGAATATTTTTGTGATGGTTGGTTGCTTCTCAAATACTGTACCTAACCCAGAAAAGGAAAAGAAAATAAAGGAGAAGCGATAATCACAAGTTTAGGAAATTTTTCCAAGGAAAATTCGAAGTCTTCTGGGATTCAGAAACATATTGGCCCGTCTTCTTTAAATAGATTTGCCTCAAATTGGTCTCATCCTTTTTCACTTGTGTGAGTGAGAGAAAGAGAGAGAGAGAGAGCATTCACAATGCGGGGAGAGAGAATTCACAAAACCTATTGGTATATTTCCCTCTTTAAGAAATTGCCATAGTAGCCTTATCTTTTTTTTTTTTTTTTGGGAAAATTACAAATAACTTACCCCAATCAAAATTTTTTCTCAATTTTTGCCCTAAAATATATTTTCCTAGCAAATAGCCCGAAAAAAAATAAAGAATTGACAAAAATACCTTTACTCGTACATCAAAATTTAATTTTGGCCCGATATTCACGTGGGACTACGCACAGTTCCAAAAGCTACATGGACTGTCAGACCACCATGTACCAATTGTCCGATCCAATTAAACTAAACAATTTGCCAAACCAATTTCATTATCTACCGGACTCTTCCCAATTCAAAACCACTTCCTGCCGGACCGCTATATAAATATGTCAGACCGCATGTACCAAACCACCATATAGATTTGCCAAACCCCATGTTTATTCAGGGACAGAAGTGTCGGACCACCATAAAGATAAGTCGAACCGTATTTTATCTAGGAAAAGAGGCGAGAGAGAGGCGTGGGTAAAAGTCAAGGGAAGATAGTTTAATCTTTTTTTTATTTATTTTTTGTGGTTGAAAGGTATTTGCTAAAAAACTATATTTTAGAGTAAAAAGTGAAAAAAAAAATTTGACTCGAGTAAGTTGCTTAGAAATAAGTTGCATAGAGAGAGAGAGAGAGAGAGGGGGGGCAAGAGAGAGACCTAATTGCCCTCCTGTGGTCCCTAACAAGAATCGAGAGAGAGAGATACTTGCCCGTCCTTTGTCCCCTAACAAGAATACTAAAATTACAAAATCTGTCATATTTGAATGTGTAAAAATACTAAATATCGGGTTTACCCAAAGGGGTAAATAGGCCATAGGCTCCAGCGGGAGCATAGAAGTCTTTTAACAAAATGTATAGCCCAAAACACTATTACCACCCTTCTTTGGTGGATAAAAGTAAAGTTTTCATAATCATGCTTTATTCTTGATAAATCATGCGTCTTAGTCCCATGATTGCAATCTTCATTCAATTTGTGCAGCCTCGTAACTTTACTCCATAACTTTTCCTTGGGAGTTAAATGTCATAAAGCACACAATAAAATTCCCTTACTTTTCCTTCTATAAAAAACTAATAACTGCAAGACTTAATACACATGATGACTGGATCTTCTAAAATTAAGGAAAAAAACAAGCAAATATTCGTCCAATCATTTCATTAAGGAAAAAAACACAACCTTTGGCTTTAGTATTCAATGCATTAAACCACTGCAAAAAGAGGGTAAAATTATGGGGAACATAAAAATCTCTCGAAAATCCCGACTTGGAAGTCCAAATACTGCACCAGCAAATACATGACTAGACCAGCAAATGACAATGCACCTTGCACAGTTCACTAAAATTGGCTTTTGCAATTGAACCCATCATAAGATTCGGAAATGGCATCTGTAACCAAGAAGAAAGATTATGAGAACCATGAATCTAGCCAGAATAAGTATGATGGAAGTGTCATCAAGAAAAGTGGAGAAGAAAGATGAAAACTTGATAGTACCAAATTATCCAACACTATGATTAGGTAATTAACAAGCATTTGACACATTCATCTTTGTGAACCGTGGTTGAATGTTCTTGGGGAATTTAAACCTCAGATTAAAACATAACTTGATCATTGTCGCCAACTTCAAGCCTAATTTAACACAAGCTCGAAAAATCAATATAAAAAGCCTTCAAATAAGGCCCCAACAAAATCCAGGCCCATGATGTATTGGGGAAGCACACAGAGGCAAAGGAAAAAGATACTTGGCGATAATTAACAAAAGAGAGAATATGTTGAACTTCAATTGATGGGCATCTTAAACTGTTTGATTCTACCTGGCCAATTGAAGTCCTTGTTGGACAGAATGTTCTTGTGTGTAAAGGACATGGGTAATCGAGTGTGAAACTGCCATGGACTATTGTTCACTAACCTAACTGTGTATCGTTGGCTCCTCTATATGACTGCATGGGGGCCAAATTCAGCCTACCAACCACAAATTCAGCCTACCAACCAACATACATACATACACACACACACAAAGGGACTCCAAAGGGTCAAGGGCTGTGGCCCAAATTTATTGCATCGTACACTTGCAAGTATATTGCACCAGATGCTCATCAAAGGTCTTGACCTGGGGTTTATATGGACTAGTCAGTTACATAGTTTTGAATTTCAAATTCATGGGCTACCCTAACAGCCAACCTCTAGTCTTGCATGGCCTTCTTGGCGCACCATTACACCCATGGCCTATGGTTGTTACAAAGCTCTCTCTCTAACCCACTTATGGTCTCTAGGCAGTATCACATCTGAGTCTCGAACTCAACTTATCAAGCGGTCAGCTAAGCCTGGGTCAATCAATGCCCTGACCAGCTAAGTAGCCCACTTGCGCACGTCTGACGATGACTCTAGCGCCTCATGCACCATGCACCACATCAGCCCTGCTTCCTACCAAACAGGGGAGATAAACGGGTTCAGTCGACCCACAAACCAGCAGTTGACCCAACCGAGAACCAGGTATGAAGTATGAACCAATTACTAGACTCGGCGGGTTGGGTCCTGGTCCACTTGACTTGAAGCCAACAAGTATTAGGTCGTAATCATGGTACAGGTCTAGCCTAGACCATATCGGGTCTGGTCAGCCCGACCTAACCCCATCACATTTTTTTCATTTTGGAAATGCTAACATTATATACAATACATAATCTTTATATTATTATTATCATTATATTATAAAAGTTATGACATTTTTATACAAATCATCATCATCATTTTAGCCTTTTCCCAATTAATTGAGGTTGGCTACATGAATCCTGATTCTTCACTGTGCTCTATCAAAAGCCATATCCTCAATGAAGTCATAAGTCCCCATATCTTTTCAAACTACTTCCAACCACGTCCTTTTGAGCCTATTTTTTTATACAATTATATATAATATATATTTTTTTATTTTTTATATTTTGACACAAAGCCAGCTGATCGTCCAAATCAAATTGACCTTAGATGCCATTCGGTTCAGGTCTCACTTGGACCCTATTGGGTCAAGTCCAAGTCGATGTTGACCTGACCCAAACTCAACGATTTTATAGCCCTACCACCAAAGGTCACTCCAAGGCCGAAGATCCTCCCTCATGGAGGTTTGTCAATCTAAAAAGTTCACAGGTCTTTTTGGATCTATGCAAGGACCTGCAGGCCATTCTTTGCTTGTCGATTGCGCCAAGGGAGCTTGACGCACCGAGTCCTTGACCAGTATGCAAGCACCCACCCAGTAAGGGATCAGATAAGTCTCCCCCACCACATTTCGAAATAATCCTATTGGGGGGCTTAGTTTAAGAACTCCTCGCATGGACCCTCGTATTCACAAAAGTCGCATCCTTTTCCCAACTAGCTGATTCTTCTGGCAAGCCCTTCCTCTTAACCTGAAAGTCAACTCTTCTATCCTTATTGCTTGGGAGCAACATCTGCCCAGCCAAGATAGTTTCACCTCGCGTTAGCATATTCATGAAAAACTAACTGCATGAACCTTTGTCCTATGATGTTGCTTCAAGAAGCATATATGGAATGCCAAATGAACCTTAATAGCCAAGCAGTAAGATCGCTCGCCAATTCATATGATCACCTCAAAGGGACCATTATATCTTCGGATCAGCCGACAAATTGCAGTCTCGGCATTAGCCTCCTGTCATATTTGAGAAGTAAGTTTTAGTATCAACCAAACCCCACATTGAAAAGGCATCGTTGATCGGTATTTGCATACTTTTCCATCCACCCAACTGCCTGATGAAGATAGTCATGCATTTCCCCAAACTGTTCCAAGGTGGCGTCAAGGTGGAGGAGCAAGTTAGAGCAACGTGACCAGTTGGTTGTTCATATTGCTGCCTTGGAGGAGGGCATTCTCACAACACAGCTCAATCATTTGGTGGGACTCATGAGGAGCAAATCAATGCTTGGGAACCTGCAAGGGGGAGCTTGAGATTGATATCGCTTCCCTTGCCTACCTGTTCAAAAAAAACCTCAAGACACTGGCTGAGGAGTTTGACGTTGTCAAAAGGGCTCCAAGCAACTCACCAGGTGTGCTTTAGCCATTAACATCTATATGCCTGAGCCCAAGCCATTTGAAGGGACAAGGAATGCCAAAGAGTTGGAGAACTTCCTCTTGGACATGCAGTCCTACTTCAAAATCGGAGATGTAGAACTCGAGAGGAAGACCAATTGACCCTGACCACCATGTACTTCATTGGAGATGCAAAGCTCTAGTGGTGCACTAATGATGAGGTGAGGCCTCCTATGGAAGGCTGAGAGGACCCCAAAAGGGAGTTCAAGAAGTAGTTTTTACCAGGGAATCTTGCCGAGACCGAGAGAAGCCATAAGAAAATTCAAGCGCATAGCCACAGTGCATGAGTACGTCAAGCAATTTTCAAGCTTGAGGCTGGGCATAAAGAATGTGTCCTAGGAAAACAATCTCTTCAGCTCCATGCCTAGTTTGCAGCTTCGGGCTCAAGCTAGCTAAGGCAGCAAGGAGTGAAGGATCTCCCCACAGCTGCAGCGGTCATGGAGAGCCTTGGGGACTATAAGTTCAATGCCTTGAAAGAGGGTTCACATCAAGGCAAAGGTAAAGATAAAGGGAAGAAAGATGGAGTGGAACAGAAGCAGCAGGCTGTGGCGCACCACAAGAGGAAGTCTTCTGGTAAGCCACGTGCCAAGAATAACTTCTCGGCCTACTTCATATGAGAATGCCCCCACAGAGCCAATTTTGCCCCTTCACTGCACAGCTTGTTCTTATATAAAATGTTTAACCAATAGCTGAAGGTTATCCTCCATACTAGTCACACATTCAACACGAGCATCCTCCAAAAGAAACACTGCATGATTTCTTAAATACAAGGATTAGGTAACGGAGTGCCTTCAACAGAGTAAAGAAATTTTAATGCTCGGCAAATGCTACAACATATGACAATATTCAAAATCACACGTCTTTAACCAAGTGATTAGCAAAGGAGAAATAAGAGGCAGCCATAACTATAAGATGATAATCATTTCACAAAAGCATCCTTCCATATTCAATAGAAATTAAGGCGAAAAAGAATGAAATATGTAATAAGTGAGCGAGCATACCCCAGTAGGCCCCGACCATGCCATGGTCTTGGTGTTACAGCCAAATTGATGAACATACCCTGTCTCACTATCACCAAAGGTAAAGCACAACCCTGGTTTGATTGAGCTTCAGAAGCAAGTCTTGCAAGTAATTGCTCACCACCTTCCACATTACTGAATTTCACAATCTGATCTCCAAGCTGAAGTCCATCATCCGAAGCAGGCGATCCATCAGCAATTTCATCAACAATTGCAAAAGGCACACCAACAACAGGATCCTCATCCATGGCAGTATAAAAGTTTTCTTGAGATGTCCCTTGCCCATGCAAAGGGGAAGATTCAGCCATAACAATAGCATTCGGTACTTGAGTACTTGATTCACCACCAATAGCTTGCCAAATAAATGAAACGAAATAATTTTCAAAAAAATAAAAATAAATGAAAAGAAATACCAGCATGTCAGACTGGGTTATCACATGTCCTTCTGAATTTCCATTTTTACTTGGAACAAGTTACTATTTAACTATAAATGTATCTTTTCAACAAGCAAAGTATTCCCAGGTATTCTTTCTTTCGAGTAATTCTGCTACAATTAGAAAGATTCCCCCCCATACATACATCAGTGATATAAATAAGTACAGGATTTGCAAAAAAAAAGGAACCAATCACACTGAAAATACTCAACAACTCCAAACAAAACCTACCAAGTATTGAAGAATAATAGATTCCTATATAATCGATAAAGGAAATCTCCAATTAGGAGGCAAAACCATTGATCAATTTTCCCTAATTCATTTTCAATGATCGGAAGGCAAAGGTATCGAGGTTTGCAAACATAGAGAAGACAATAAGCTCATTTATTGAACTAACTTCAATTACAGTAACAAAATCACATAGGGGCATGTTTTGGTGCATAAGATACTCCTGACAAGCGGTGAGAAATTTACCCAAAGTACCTCTATGTTGTTTGGTAGTATGCCTAAAAAGATATGGGAAAGCTTTCTATGTTCCCCCTACAACATAGAAGTTCTATCCTCCCTCTTATCCAACCGTCCATTTTTTAATGGAGGGCTAAGATTGCCCCAATCACAATATCACGATTCTATAAACTGTTTTGACACCAAATTTGGCCGTCCATTCCTCTATTAAACTCGCACTAACGAAAAATATAAAAAAAATATTTTCAATAAAATAAAATGACCAAAATACCCCTGAAAGTATCAAGGGGTACAAGTCGCAGCGATGTGGAGTGCATTTGACCAAGCCGGTAGATACAATTGTATCCGCCTGAACATAAGCGGCATAGGCATCTGAGAAAACATCCATGTGGTGTGGCAAACTTCCTGTAGCCGTAGTAGGTCCTGTACCCGTAGTTGGGACAGAGGCGGCAGTTCCCCCATCCAATTCCATTCCCTGTTCCAATGCTGGATCGATACGGCACCACTGCTAACAGCAGCAAGTTGGAGAAAGTCAATTCGGCGGTTCCATGGCCCCCTCCCTAAGTGCCTATATACCAAGCTATCATACCTTCCATTAAGTCCAACCGTCCCAACACGGTCTCGATGTTGAGAGTCACATCCCTGCCTGGGTTGTGTCTTCATTCCCCCGCGTTTGTGCAACCAAACCTCTTCTCCCTCGCTTTAGTGCTTTGACTCCAGCAAGCGTAGTCTCGAAAGCCGTTTTCTTCGCTGGCTCGAAAGCAAGAAGCAAGGGCGCTAAAGCATCGCTAGCGCATCCGTTTTATCGAAAAATTATTGTTAATATTTTTTATAGGTGCACCCCAATGAGAAGATGGCTCGTACCAAATTTCATATTCAGAAAAAATGTATTAAAAAAACTAAAAATAAAATACTTTTAGACATCGGATCTAAGATCAAACGGTGAGTGGCTCTCTTGCTCAAAAATGGACGACTGGATGGTAGGGGGAGGATAGAACTTCCACGTTGTAGGGGGAACATAGAAAGCTTTCCCAAAAGATATTCAAGATAGGCTTTTACACCATATCCCAATAAGCCTATAAGACCAAAAAGGTATTTTATCTCTAACCGAGTAGAGGCCTATTAATTTTTCAAGCTAAGGGCAAACCAAATGGAACCTTTCATTGAACCAAAAACCTAAAGAAATTCATCCTCCCTCTCTCCCAATTTGTAACCCACATTGAAACGAGAGAGAAAATCAAAGGGTTCAACTCTTACTCATGTTCAACTCTTACTCATCAATCTCCCCTTCAATCCCTCTCGTACCTCAAATCAAGATCATTGTATCAAAGAGAGGGATGAAACAGAGAGAAAGCAGATGAGTTTGCAGGGGTCATGGGCCCCATTTGTAACACACATTGAAACGACACAGAAAATCAAAGTGTTCATCTCTCCCTCCTCAATTTAACCCAATTCCTCTCATACCCCAAATCAAGTTCATTGATCAAAGAGAGAGAGAGAGAGAGTGAAGAGAGAGAGCTCCCATGGTCTTTGTGGATTATGGTTGTGTTTTGCCTGATAACAAAGAAGGTGAGAAAATTAAGGGAAATTCAGGGTTTTTTACGGTTAATTTTTCTTTTAGTTTCCATTGCAGATCATGGGATTTTCGCTATATGCTTTAGGGTTTTCAATGGAGCATATTTCAACATGCATTTGCATAGCTAGAGTTTTGTGGTAATTTTCTTCTAGGAAATTTAAAGAAGGGAATTATGGCTTAATTTACAAGTAGTTCTTATTTTGTTTGTGATATCAGAGCAAGGGTTTTGGGACATTTTCCTTTAGGAAAGTTTGGACCTCAGCATCACGTCTTAATAGCTTAAGAATTGCTCGCATTTGTTTCATAACTCAGAATATGAATGAAATGATCAAAGGCTTACAGTAAAAAAGGTGATCTAGCCTTCATTCTGAATTTATTTATGGGCTCCAAAGTCTAATTTTTAGATGTGTATTATCCCTTTCAAGGAGAATCATTTGCAAGGCTTGGTCCTTTTGTTATTGGGATGCAAGGAAAAATTGTAATTCAGGTTGTTCAATTTTTACAATAGATGTTTGTGGTGCAAAAAAGGCCAGTTGGGTATTTGGTCTACAGTTTTGGGGTTTGCAGACGATTATTATTCTGGGGGTAGGGGATTTGACAAAAATGGGGATTAAGATTTTGCAGGCTGGATGGTTGCAGAAAGGATGATTCTATATTTACGCAGAGAGAGAGAGAGAGAGAGAAGTAGAGGTAATGAAACTCTATGCTTAAGTTTTGAGCTAATCAATGACTAGAGAGAGCAAGTGTTCACCTTATAGCCGAATGGTTTGCTGACCTCACCAAAATGACATATAAAACAATACTTAGATAGACTTGCATAAATAATACCTTGTAGAACAACTAAAAAAGTAAGATCATACAAAATACACACGTTCCAGACAAATTGATATACTCTTGATGAAATTAATTTAATCCAATCAGACTTTTAAAGTTTGAAAAAGCAAGAAACATGTATCCGATCTACAAAGCAGGTATTTTAACTACAATTTATTTCTCCAACAAAAGCTCCATGCCAGGACTTAAAACCGTTTGCTTACCTGATACTTTTGGGGGCAAAGATATATCTTGAGCTAGTCTTGTTGAATGAAGAAGCTGCAGGTTTTGATCAATTTTTGCTGTAATATCCTTATGGTCATTACGTAATACTGCAAAAAAAAAATGAATACAGGATCTAATATGGACACAGAAAATAATAGGAAAAGCCTATTTACAAGCATAGAGCATTAAAAATGTTATGAAAGAGGTAGGTTAAAAAAAAAAAAGCAAATAATAATAGAATATCACTAATTAGTTACTTGACCAAGAATTCCTGATATGGCTGCAACACATAAATGGGAAAACCCTCTTTACAAGCATAGAACATTAAAGATGATAAAAAAGAAGGAACTTTATGAAATGCAAATAACAATAGCATATCGGTAATTAGAAACTCGACCATAAACCCTACGTACACTGCTAGTTCCAAAAGAAAGTAAGCCCAATATGTATCCACTGTTCTAACCATATACCTAACAGAGTTCAAGTATTACTATGATTCCTAGGTAAAAATATTCAGAATAACGACAGATTTAAGGCTTTAAAATTTTAAATTCTATAGTAAATATCATTAGTAAAAATCAGGCATGACAATCCCATTAACCACAAAGAGGCTGCTTTCACTTTGAACTTACAGAAATACAAGCCCTATCGTAAATTCCCATATCACCATCAAACTCATTAACGTAATCAAGGCACATGGTTCATTGTTTCATATTACTCAAGCTTTTCATTCATAATGACTGAAATGTCATGAATAATCTTCGCATTAACTAATAAAAACATTCTCCAATAAAGCTTGAAATATCTTTGAATAACTATAGAGGTAAATTTCAGGTACAATATTCCAATGGACAATTAATAGTTTAACAAAGTTTTTGAGTAATCATATAGGTGAAGATAAAACTTGCCCTTCAAATCTAATAAGACTTGTGAGCAATTGTAAAACCCCTATATTGACATTCAAATAGAAAATAACTTACCAGCGAGATTATTGCGTTCCAAACGCACAGCTGCAATGTCAATATCAGCTCGTGGGAATCCCTATTTATTAAGACCACCATTGAAATCAGAAATTTTGCATATGGTCCAAACTGCATCAGATAACAAAACTAAGGCACAGCATTTCATAGCAAGCTTTGAACAGAAAAACTCTCTGATACATCTAGAAACAAGCCTTGTAAATCATTAGTGAGAATCTAATGTATTCGAAATAAAGAAGGAATCGATCTCCAAGATAACATAGAGGGCTTGGGACAAGCCTGATTGACTGTTGTATTGTGTGTGTGTGAGAGAGAGTGTGCTAGGATCCAAGACAGAAATCAACATGAGGCCCAGATGTACATTTCAAAGTTACCAATTCCAGAAACAAATCGAAGCAGAAAAGACATTAATTTTTCCCGAAAAATACCCATTAAAATAAGTGAAAAGAAAGAGAAAGGGAATGCAATCCAATTAACAAATCCATATGAGGTCCATCCACGTCCTTGAATTTTCTTAATCTCAATAAAATTAGAACAGGATAAATTTTAATGATTTCACATACAGGGATTATATACAAAGAAAGAGATCCAAGAAGAAAAACAATATGAGAAACAGATAACAACTTCGATTCCCATAGCCGAAATTTCTGAGAAGGAAAGCGATACCTCGGAATCCAGGAGATTTCCAGAGAGACCAGGGCCTCCAGGAACACAGAGACGAGAGATAATTGCGCTCATTTGCTCCTCTAATAAGCTCCTCTTCTCCATTAGAGCCGTCGTCTCTGCTTTCAAGTTCGTTCCAACCATTTTCAAGGGTTTTTTCTTCTTCCAGTCTAGGGTTTTGAGTTCAAGAGGCTGGAACAAATTTGAGGTTTAAAGGTGAGACCGCCTCAAGAAAGGAATGGTTTCTGGTGCGTCTCAGTTCAAGCGCGGATTTCTTCCAGAGATCCATAAGACATAATTCTCTGTAGGAGAAGTGTTTGGTTTAGTGAGTCTGCCGACTCACACTATTGTTAAGTGGTCTCCCTACAAAAATTTTCAAAGATATACTTTCCATCAGGGTTCTATAATCTCAACCGCGACAATGATTTAAATTTGGAATTTTTTAAAAAATATATATAAATTTTTTATTTTTTTTAATTCCTTTCTTCATCTTTCATTTTAAGTCATGTTCAAATTGATCTTCTTGCATGACATGACCTCAATTACTAAAAATTTAATAATAATTGTAAATAAGACAGGGTACACGAGATTCCCTTATCTAATACCTCCCGAAGCTTGAGAAATCAACGGTGGAGAGGCCATCTTTTATCCAACTTCTTTATATTTTACCAAAACCACTAATAAAGGATGAGTTTGTCTACTGTGATGGTTGTTTACCTTTAGTATAAAGAGGTCACGATACATGTATCATTAAATGTAAATTTTGACAACTTGGAGTGTATCACAAAATTTAAAAAATTTTCTAGGAACTTTGTGCCCAATCAACACACATCTAGCAGCCTGATGTTACATACAATGGTTGATGATGAATGTGACTTCCTTATTTTTTTTAAAAAAAATGTGACTTCTTTGTAGTGAAAATAAATAGTCTTATTTTATGCTTTTCCATTAAAGATACACACATTCAACATTATCATATGCCTGATCAAATCAAAGTTGTAAACGATCACAAAAACATTACTTTTTACCTGGAACGAACACAATCATGTGCAACCAAAACACTATCAAGGATCTGATAATTCATATCAAAATCATATTGTGGCAAAGACTCCAGTCATAAAGAATTGACCTTAGCCTCATGGTCATTACCTTGTGTATTTGAAAATATCAAATCATATTTATGGCTTTTCTAAAAAATAAAATTAATTTCCATGGAGGAGCCAAATTGAAAATCACCCCTCCAACAATTTTTGCACTCTTATTGTATGTATCTTGATGGGCTTTTCAAAAGCAAAACAAAGGGAATAGTTGAAATATTAAATAGTAAATATATTGGTGTGGTTTGATAAGTTCTCTATCTTTACTATTTTCTTTCCTTACGAAGATATTTTTTTGAAAAAAAATGGACTGCCTTTGCATAGGAAATGTAATTCTTTTGGCAGGTGGAGGATTGATTTAGTCCAAAAAGTATGTGTTATTATTTCCCTTTCCTTAAAACATCGTGCAATTTCTCTAATTATTAATATTTTGTACATTTACAACCACCCACAACAACATAAAAATCTCAATTGCCTTCATACTCCCAATAAACTCCAATCAATAATTCTCATTCCATTACTAGAACTAGCTAATCACACATGCATTGCATGATGCTCCTACTAAGATATTATATGTAATATGATTTTTTAATCCTTCAATCAAAAAATTGATTTAAACTTTTAATTCATTTGACATTTTTTTTTATATTGGTTCAATTTTCCATCTGACATGTTCTCTTTTCTTGGAAGTTTTCTTTTGGACAAGCCGAATACTATCATAGAAATTATTATTTTTACAATTCTTATTTTAAGTAGGCATGATTAATAGGGAAACCTTAGCACATGACACCACCTGCATCTAAACATACGATATTACTCTTCCGAAACATGGTATCCAAATGCACAACTAAGGCATAATGTCACAGGCATATCTTCCCAACCATGTTATCTAAATGCACAACTAAGTGATAATGTGCATATGAGCATATAATCTTGATCGAATGACTCAAAATATTTCATTTTCTATTTTTTAAAAATCATTTGACATAAAATTTGAGGACTGCACGCTTCTCATAAGGGCGCACTAAGAAAATAAGAAAAATAAATATTTTAATAAAATATCCAAAATGCCCCTACGGCTTGCAATTGTATTTATTTGACATTTTTTTGTATCATATTTTTTTGTTTTTTTGTTAAGTGAGTGTCTAAGGAGTGGGCATATACCCCAAACTTCATGTCAATGTAAGTTATATAAAAAAATTTGAAAATAAAACATTATTAGGTTTCACGTTTATAATTGAAGATGTCTTAGTTGTCCAACATTTGTGCTTACTCTGTGGTCACAACACAAAAAATATCACAATTTATTTGGAGCATAAAATAAAATATAAATAATACTCAACACAAGAACTACATTAATAGATAACAAGAACTGTAAACTAAGATATAGGATTATTGTTTGAAGAGAAAAAAAACACACGAAAAAGACCCTCACTATATGATTGCAATTAACTAAAACAAAATACATACCCAAATACATAAAATAGTAGTCCATCCAAAATGCTATGTTATATACAACAATAAAATAAAAAATAAAATTAATCAAATTTCTCTATATATGAAGAAAGCAACAAAATGTTTAAGCAAATTCAAATCTCATGCTAAATTCCTAGCTTCTTAAATCTTTAGTATACAAAATCTTTAAGCAATTTCGAATCTTACACAAAATGCTCTTTATAAGAATGCATTAGGTTTAAAGAAAAAAAAAAGATTTTTCGTTAGAAATAAAGTTATAGGGAAGATGTTTTTTTGAAAAAAAGATAAGTACAGGTTTACATCAGTTCCATGAAAAAAACACGATTTTTTGAAGATCTTTTAAAAAAAACACATAGTTCTAAACAGATTCCAAAAAATAGGAGATTTTTTGAAAAAATCGTGTTTTAAGCGGAGACTTGCTAACTATGGTATGCCACATATAAAGATTTCCCTAATTAGCATAAAAAACACCTTTTTATTTCTCATTGTGTTTTTTTTTTCTCTTTGCTCCTAGTGTTTCTTTTCTTCTTTTTTTAACGTTACCAAAAAATTCCCATTAAAAGAAAACCAAGTTACAAGATGCAGACAAATTCACTACAAGGAAGTAATCACCAACGAAGATTGGTGTACTCCTTCTTTTGCAAGACAATCAGCCTCGGCATAAAACCCCCAGTAGCAATGGCGGATTTCAGCAGTTATAGTTTTGAGAATATCCCATATCTCATGAAAAATTGTAGTCAACTTCCATGGTATATTAGCTTCGTCTTTACTCCAAGCTATAATGTTTGTTGAATCCCCTCGTATGATCTTCTCTCCTTCAAATCTTAACAAGAGTTTAATATCTTCCAAAAGGCCTCTAGCTTCAGCTTCATTAACTGTAGTAATACCACAAGGGCCAAAATATGAACAAATATATGGTTTCTTATCAATCCACCAAAACCCACTGCATCTGAGTTTTCAAAAGAACTTCCTTCAAATCAATTTGTGTGCATTAGCAGGTGGTGGTGTCCAAACAGCGCCCATTGGACTTGATCTACGAGAAGATAAACTAGTCATTGCTCTAGAATTAGTAAAAATCTGGCTTTCTGGGATGAATTTAGCATCTTTATATGTAGAAAACCAGTTCGCTGCCAGTGCCAATATATTGGTTTTCAACATCAAAGTATCAGTGCTCAACTTCAAATACTCTTTTATTTCTTTCCTTCCATAACCCCAAATAATACTCAGCACATTATATACCCATCTTTGAGATACCAGGAGTAAGCCA